>NC_081422.1:3387935-3751627 GCF_949786415.1 Peromyscus eremicus | reverse complement strand
CTGCTTGTCATGGTGGCGGCTGGCAGTGTCTCCCTCCACCTTCCTGTTCTCTCAATTCTTCTCTCTGTTAGTCCCGCCTATACTTCCTGCCTGGCCACTGGCCAATCAGTGTTTTATTTATTGACCAATCAGAGCAACACATTTGACATACAGACCATCCCACAGCAGATGCACTCTTTAAAACACTAACACGAACTGTTAAATCATGGAGTTTGTATCTTAAAGCAGAACATCTTTGTTTATTTTTGTTTTAGTTTTAGACAGCATTGTCATGGTAGCTGCATAAATATCAATAGCCCTGAAAATTAAATTCCTTCAGGGAAAATTTAGCAATCCATAGATATTTTTTTATTCCAATTCTGTGATTGGTGGGTCCTTAATCAAATCTTCCTAAAATTATTTAGACTAGATAATGATCCTATGATATATTAAAACTGGTGAAAGTAAAGAATTATTTTTGAAGTGTTTTACAAATGTTTAGTTGTTAAGAAAGTTGTCTAAAACTAACAAAACATGATTCCTTCCATCTACGTAGGGTTTCTATTGCTGTGTTCAAACACCACTAAAAATAATTTGTGGAGGAAAGGGTTTCTTCATCTTGCACTTCCAGGTAAGGGTTCATCAAACATGAAGGTCAGGGTAAGAACTCAAGGCAGCAACATGAGCACCTGAACTGATGCAGAGGCCATGGAGGAACCCTGCTTACTTGCTTGCTTGGCTATGGCTTGCTCAGCCTGCTTTCTTATACCATATTTGTAGATAAATTTCTAAACAGTCTTATTAAATGAGAAACACAGAGCCAAATACAGAGGTGTAAGTCATAGAGATCCGAGCAATAGCCGCCAACTAACTTTAGCTTACCATCTGGCCGTAGCTTCCCAAGAGAACCTCCTCCTGTCTAACCTGTGCCTTTATTACCTTCCTGTTCTGCCTTCTCATTGGCTGTAAGCCCAGCCACATCACTTCCTCATCACTGCCTGTTTATACAGACCTCCAGGTCTCTATGGTTGGTACTGGGATTAAAGACGTGTGTTACCACAATTGGCTGTGTCCTTGAACACACAGAGACTCTGCCTGCCATGTGATCAGATTAAAGGCATATGCTACCACTGCCTGACTTCTGTTTATGGCTGGCTATGACCTCTGATCTCCAGGCAAACTATTTATTAACATAAAAATAAAATATCACATTTCAACACAAACAAAATATCACCACACATATTGGGTCACCATTCCTGGGATGGCACCATCCACAGTCATCTGGGTCCTCCCACATCAACAGAAAACAGAAAAGTATGTGGGATCAATTCATCTTAATTGGCAAACATTTTTAACAGTGTCATGTACATTCTTCCTAATGAATTAAAGTTTATGCAATTATACTTCTGACACATTATTAACTTTAACAAACTTGAAAACGGTGTTGGACTCATGTTTGATGGGAAAATGTGATGAATTATGCAGAATAGATGTAAATATTATGGCTAATAAATAGCTGATATAACTTTCTAAACATAGTTTTAGAAGTAACCTATTGGACAACTTGAAGAAACAAAAAGAAAAATAAGGAGCAATTTCTAAGCAGCCAAAGTACATATTGCCAAGATTGTTCTAGAAAGGAAAATTTCAGGTCTTAATTCAGTTAGCTTATTGGGCAAACTGAGGGTGAATTGTTGATAATGATTGGGGAGAGTCAAGGAAAGATGAACATGCACACACACACACACACACACACACACACACACAATTGTTTATAGGTTATTTGAAGAGCTGAAAGTTGTCTTTGTATTGACTCAAGTGCTATTTTGCCTGAAAGATGTCTAATCTAACTGATTTTTTTCATGTCCGATGGGCATGTCTTGCTGGTAGTGAAACAACAGCACTGAAAGCAGGTTAAGGGATCACTGTCCTGGGGGCTGAAATCACAGGATAAATTCTCATTAGGACATCAGATGCTGCCTGGAGAGGTGACTCAGCAATTAGAATCTAGGCTCATAACCACAATTATAAGAACATCAGATACATGAATTTCCTTTGTAAACTGTGATGAGATTGTTTTTATTGTTAGCTTTGTGGCATTGAACAAATGATTGAAGTTGGTTCTAGATTTTTCTACTTTTCCTTCTCCTTTTCCTTTGACTTTAGCTGTGGTACACATAGTCCAATGTAGATGGAGATTTCTCCAGTTCTGCTCATGTCCGTAGCTGCTCAGACCCAAATAAATATACAGAAACTTATATTCCTTATAAACTGTATGGCTGTGGCAGGCTTCTTGCTATCTAGTTCTTATGTCTTAAATTAACCCATTTCTGTTAATCTATACTTTGCCACATGGCTTGTGGCTTACCAGTATCCTTACATCTTGCTTCTCATGGTGGTGGGGGCTGGCAGCATCTCCTGACTCAGCCTTCCACTTCCCAGAATTCTCCTCTCTCCTTATCTGACCTATACTATACTTCCTGCCTGGTTACTGGTCAATCAGTGTTTTATTTATCAATCAATCAGAGCAACACATTCACAGCATACAGAAAGACATTCCCAGCAGTCCAATAGACTAGTAGAGAATAGTAACTTCTTCTATAATGCATACATTCTTTTCAAATTTATTACATGAATTTTTTCTTCTTCTTCTTCTTCTTCTTCTTCTTCTTCTTCTTCTTCTTCTTCTTCTTCTTCTTCTTCTTCTTCTTCTTCTTTTGGTTTTTTCAAGACAGTGCTTCTCCATGTAGTTTGGTGCCTGTCCTGGATCTCTCTCTATAGACCAGGCTGGGCTAGAACTCACAGAAATCTACCTACTTCTGCCTCTTAAGTGCTGGGATTAAAGGTGTACATCACCACCACCCAGACATGTATTTTCTTCTTTATGAATAAAAACTTTTAACCTTTTTTTCACAGAAAATTATTAAAAAATGAAAATCTTAGCATATATTAATGGAGTTATGCTTCTTTGCAATATTCCTCTAAAACCCATCATCATCTCTAGGGACAGCAATTAATTAGAACAAGTTCCTTCATAAAGCCATTCTGTTACCATTTCTCCTTCTCCAATAAAAGCTCAGCTAACACTGGAGGCTCAGGCTGCCTCTCAGAGAAGTGAGGTTTACAAAATGTAGCCTTGCTAGATATGTTGGTAAATTATAAATAGACAGGGGCATGTATTTGAAAATCACAAAAATCTTTGAATAGGATCTACTTTCACTAAGGCAGTCCTATTTCTTCATGGGCAATGTCTGAGTTCGGGCACTCTCAGCAAGAATAGCATGAGTAATATGTAGAATATAAAAATTAGAGGGGTTTTCCCCTTTCCCAGTATTTCCCCATTAATGTCAAGTAGCTGATCTTTAGCTGTTGTGATTGAAAGTGGAACAGAGATATAATAAAGACTGGGATGATGGCATCCTTCAAAATCTGAATCATCTTAAAATCATGTCTTTAGAGTATTTTCTAATAAAATGCAATTTATGGAAAAAAAACTCAGAACACATTAGTGTCCCTGTGTGCAGATAACAATGTCAGATTAATGAGCCTGTGATTTCACTTTGAAACAAAGGGTCTTTCCAATTTTCTGCTGACGTTGGCTATTACTATTAACACCCACTCCTCTGTACATCTTAGAAATGAAGCTGAAATTTGACCTTTGTTTGCCTATTGAGGTCAGTGGAACATGACTGAAATAGCAGATCTTTTGAGGTAAAGTGGCACAGCAAGTGCCTAAGTTCCTCCCACCTTCAGGAAAGCTTTCAGAGAAGTGGAAACATGGGGCTTCAGGATACTACCATTAAACAAAAGAATACAGGTGAACTCCTACAAATAAATCCTTGGTGCTACATCATCATGAACAGGGAAAACTCATCATGGGGCAGTTTCATAGAGCCATGTGGTTCCATGCTGGGAGGAGAGAGTGGGGCATTGAAAATGGTCAGCTTTGGGTTGGGGATTTAGCTCAGTGGTAGAGCACTTGCCTAGCAAGCTCAAGGCCCTGGGTTCGGTCCTCAGCTCTGGAAAAAAAAAAAAAAAAGAAAATGGTCAACTTTGAGAACAGACTCCAGAGGATCAATGATGGTGGCCAAAAATGATGTCAGGCAACTCACTCCAAAATGGCTTCTTTTGCTGTGAATATCTATCTGCATAAATAAAATGCTGATTGGCCAGTAGCCAGGCAGGAAGTATAGGTGGGACAAGCAGAGAAGAGAATTCTGGGAAGTGGAAGGCTGAGGCAGAGAGATGCTGCCAGCCACCGCCATGAGTACCAACATGTAAGATACTGGTAAGCCACAAGCCATGTGGCAAGGTATAGATTTATAAAAATGGGTTAATTTAAGATATAAGAATAGTTAGCAAGAAGCCTGCCATGGCCATACAGTTTATAAGTAATATAAGCCTCTGTGTGTTTACTTGGTTGGGACTGGCTGGTGAGAGAGATTTGTCCTGACCGTGGGCCAGGCAGGACTGGAGAAAATTCCAGCTATGGTCCCTCATTTTTAACATAGAAGAGCAGTGTTGAATTTGAGATTAATGGCACCAGTACTTGCTGCACAGGAGGGGCCACAAAAGCAAAAGCCACTATTTTCTCTGCAGAAAATGACACTGGACTAAATAACACCACAGCAGAAGTAAGAGCAGTTACGTGGGCAACCAACCACTTTATGACTGGATTTAAGGGCTGTTTCACAAGAAGAAACTCATGCCTGGGAGGTCTTAGATCCTAGGGAAGAACCTACTACTATCATTTTACTAAACTGATATACCAGCAAACTGCCTTCTAAATATGTATCCTTATACCTACTTATTAAGAGTGGCTTTCTGGGGTCATAAGAGATGCTTCTTTGCTCAGTGGATGGCAGTTAATAAGTGGACTTGCAGTTGGGCAAATGGCAGATCATAAGTGTCTGTGGTATGCTCAGCCACAAATGGGACATCTGTCTATATCATATACTCTCTTGAAAGGTTTAGGAAACATCTCTGAAGAGAGTACAGAGATACTGTAGGAGCCAGATATCAGGGAGGACTTGGGGGATATAATATCTTCTGGATATGATAGGACCATTGCTCCAATGACCTCATAGCAGTTGTTTCCTGCATCAGATCTGCCAAAGACAAAGACAGTCAACGTTTCAGCATGGGGGAAGGACACATGATCTCCACTCCTAGCAAAAAAAAGCTGTTGATAGTTGATGGCTGCTAGGGCAGGGAGAGTCAGCTTTCTTCAGGGGTGTGGTCTGGGGTAAGTTGACGTGTTCCAGGAGATGGCTCCGTGTGTGTGTGTGTGTGTGTGTGTGTGTGTGTGTGTGTGTGTGTAGAGCCTCAGTGGGTTCTGAAAACAAAAGACAGAAAATAAAAAGAATATGACAGGAAGGGATTATGGGGGGAGTCCAGGAAGTGTTGAAGGGGAAGTGGTTGGTAAATATTTTCAAAATATATATTGTGCATGTACGAAATTCTCAAAGAATAAATAAAAATGTAAATCTATTTCCATATTTGCTTGAGAAAGAAAAGAATCTTTTCAAATGTGAAAGCAAGAAATGGAAAAAGTGTGAGGATCCAATTATGTAGATTCCAGAGCTTCAAGAGAGAAACATTTGTACACTGAACCATCCAACCAGTATTTATTAAATGCTTACTATTGTCAGGTACTGTTGGGTGCTAGAGATACAAAAGAAAGTAAGGTCCTGGTGGAACAGGCTTTCTGGAAGCACTGACATAGTAAGATGGCCAGAAAGTCAGTATCTGTATAACAAGACCCGAGGAGAGCAATGGAACGGCGTGGGGTTCTGAACTTCTAATAGCCAAAAGTAAGTGTTGGAATGTAGAGACTTTATGGAGATTGGCCAAGACAGTGTGCTCACAGACGTTGATGTTTAAATAAAGAGCTAAAGAAAATCCAGGGAAAACGATGCATATATCTGAGAGAACAACATTCCAGGCAGAGGTGACAGCAATTACAAAGTGCCTGTGGCTGGAGTGTGTCAGCATGTGCGTGTGTGCGTGCGTGCGTGCGTGCGTGTGTGTGTGTGTGTGTGTGTGTGTGTGTGTGTGTGTCTATGTGTCTGTGTGTTTGGGGTTAGTGCAGCCAGATCAGAAGGAGTAAGTGGGGTAGTAATAAGAGATGTTTGCAGAGTGTTGAGTGGTGGCAAGTTTCTATCAGGGCCTTGGGACCATAGTAGAGATTTGGCATTTGCCAAGAGTAAAAGATGTCACTGGACTTTGAGGGCTGATAGGATCAATGCATCTGTTGTAGTGTGACAGCTCAGAAGGAACAATGAGCTGAAGGAAGATCATCAGCAAGGAAGCTTCAGAGAAATTGTGGTCTTGGACCCATGTGACTGATTTGGGGTTGATAAGATTATTAACATTCAGATTATAAATGCCATATTAAGAAGAGCTAATCAGTTTTGTTAATGGATTGGGTGCAAGATGCAATAGGAAAAGAAAAGATTCTAATCCTTAGAATTGTGCTGTAAATAGTTAGAAAATTGGAGAAGACTGAAAGATAATTGGATTGGAGGATATCAGACTTACACAGTTGGGGGCATGAAAATTTGAGGTGCTTTTTATGATCTCATGTGGTGAGTCAGTAGGGATATTCCAGCCAATAGATGAGTAATGTCACTCAGAGACTGAACTGAATTTAACTAGGGAAGGGACAAGGGAGGGTTTTATACCCAGCACTGAGAGGTGGGGAGACAGAGGTGGTAAGAAAGGCTATGGAGCGCTTTCCTACGTTGCAGGAAGTAAGCAGGCCAGTGCACGCTTGAGCCAAATGGAGATGTTCTATGCAAAGCTACAGGGGTGGGAAAAGTAAAGGAGCAGAGAAAGGAGATGCTGAGAGAGAGGAGACCCCTTTGAAAATTCAGGGAAAACATAATCTCAGTGGTAAACGTGCAAGGCAAAGATGGCATGAGCGCCTTCTTCCTTAGAAAGCAAGTCTGGGGCCGGGCGGTGGTGGCGCACGCCTTTAATCCCAGCACTCGGGAGGCAGAGGCAGGCGGATCTCTGTGAGTTCGAGGCCAGCCTGGGCTACTAAGTGAGTTCCAGGAAAGGCGCAAAGCTACACAGAGAAACCCTGTCTCGAAAAACCAAAAAAAAAAAAGAAAGAAAAAGAAAGAAAGAAAGTCTGGGGCCCTGTCACATCTCATATCTCTAGATATGCTCATAAAGGTCACCCGAAGCAGAATTACTTGAGATTTTCATGACACACATTCTCAAATCTAATTTGTTTTAAGGCCAGGTGAGAATTTGCAATTTTGGAAATTCCCCCAATGATTCATATGCATGTCACTAGCATTTTGTTTGAAGCTAAAACAAAGGAATATGTCCACCCTTAAGCATGTTGACAAGCATTACATGTAAATAAGTCACTGCAGCTGTGGACATGAGTTAGCAGCAGCACCTGCTGGCTCGTGTACTCATGGTCTGCATCATCATCAAGGAGAGGATTCGATTATAACCCTACAGAGGAGGGAATGGATTGCTTTACTTTCAAACTTAATATCCCTTTCTGCCAAATCTATTAGAAAGCTCAAATTGACAACATTTATTTTCCATTTCACTTGCATGCTTTGTGGGAGAGGAATCGAAAATTGAAATTTGCAAGGCTTCCCGTAGGTTTGCCTCTGTCTCTAAAGCACACTTTGTCAAGTGCAGTAAAGCCATCATTACTGTGCTCATTATTGCATTGATTCAGTGATCTGGCTTGTCAGAAAAGATTCCATTCTTTGGCAACCATACCCCCCCACACACACACAGAGTTTTTTGTATGCATGTGCATGTGGGTGTGAGTACTTGTGTGTGTGCAGTGTGATTTCAGGTGTGTGTGTTTACATGGAGAGGCTAGTGCACAACTGCAAGTGACATTTCTCAGGTGTTATCCACTTTTGGGGGGTCAGGGTCCCTCACTGGCCAATAGACCTGAGGAATCCTTTGTCTTTGCTTCCACACTGGGGTTACAAGCATTTGTGATCACATCCAACTTTCTGTTTTAACATCTGTTTTGAAGGTGGAACATCAGTCTTTGTGTTTGAAGGCAACCAGTTAACCAACTGAGCTGTCTTTCCAGCTCAGCTTTGCACACTTCTGACATACAAACAGTTACTGCAAAATGTAAGGTTTCACATTGGTCTATGGACATCCATTCCAATAGTTTGCCTTTCAGACAAGACTTTTTCCTTCCTTTTTAAGATCATGGCAGATCTTCACTATACAGGGCTGGTCTACAAACAGTGAGTGCCCACAAAAGTGCAATTTGGCTAAGAAATGTGAAAAACCATCAAGTGGGTTCTAGTTCAGTGAATTCTGTTTGGAAGGAATGGCAGGAATAAGGGGGGAATGATGTACACATTAGACACTAAAAATGTATAGAAAACCTTGAGTATTTACTTTCTACCTTCTCCTTCCAAATACTGTCCTCCCTGTTTGAAGTTTATTGTTTCGTAACATTATCTTAATTCTAATAGTCAGGTATTTGGTGCCATTGCTTCAAATATTTACTTATTTATTTATTTACTTATTATGTTGGGGGGGGCTGTTGGCCCATGTGCCTTGGTATGTGTGTGGAGAGTTGAAGACAAGTTTTTGGAAATGTTTCTTCTTTGTATCATGTGATCACACTCAGGTTGTCAGATTGCCAATTGGGACCTTTACTTGCTAGCCATCTTGCCAGACTTACTCTCCTTCATCTTGTTCATAAAGAAGCTGATGCTTACTGGCTCAAGAAAACAGAGGGGAAAAGCTGGAATTTATCTGCGTTTCAGTGGAGAGTTGACACGTGTTTTTTGGTTCTTGGTTTTTTGGTTTTCATTGTACTATCTATTTTGTACTTTGTTTCAGGGATCTTACAAAGCAAGGTTTTTCATCATTTTGGTATTAGCACGGTAAGCATGAGGCAGTACCTATAAAGAGTCTGAATCTTTAGCAAAAGTAATGAAATAAACTGTGAGGACATGATACCCATGACGTTACTGTGGATTGCTATATGGAAAAAAAAAATGGTCTGGCCACCACATGCTACTCTTGTACCTTAAACTTCAGTGAAAGATTATGTATGCAGTTACCTCTTGTTTGCCTCATGGAAGCTTCCAATATCTTATTTATTCCAGCATTATTTTCCATCACCAAAAACCCAGCCTAGAGTATACTGGGAACTTAATATGTTTTAAGTAATATTTTTGTAGTATTTTATTTATCTTTGAAAATGTCTTATATTTATCATATACATCTCTACTATGTCCCTCCAGCTCCTGAAACTCCACAAACCATTTACTCCCATCTCTTATTATTATTAATAGACTTATTATTACTTACCCCTGACTCCAATCAGTGTTGCCCATTGTGTACGGGTGTGAAGCCATCCACTGGTACATGTTCAACCTGCCAATGGCCATGTCTTCAAACTAAGGGAACATTCCCTCCCCCAGAATCCATCAACTGCTGGTCGCTCCTCCACTAGGATTGGAGCCTTGGGACCAGAAACTCAATTTTTTTTCTAATTAATTCTTTGAATTTAACCTTCATTAGCTTTTCTTTTCTTTTTTTAATCTTACTTTATTGAATTTTTATTGATTCTTGGTGGATTTCACATCCTGCATCTCGATCCCACTCATCTCCCTGTCCTCTGGCATCAGCCCTTTGCCCATGTAACTGCCCCCTAAAATAAAACAAAATTTAAAATTAAAACCCAAAAACAGACCAAACAAACAAAAAAGGAGAAGAAGCTGATGGAAGCTGTAGTGTGTCCTGTTGAGTCATGTGGTTTACCCTCTAAAGCATTTCTTTACCTGTAAGTGTTCATTGCTATGGGTCATTGGTCTGGTTCAAGGCCTCTGGCTTCTGCTACACTGTCAATAATGGGCTCTCGCTGGGGCTCCTCTTGGATATCCTGTTGTTCTGCGTTGTGGAGAGCCTGAAATTTTGGATCTGTAGGTTTGTCTCCATCATATGTTCAATAGTTCATAGATGAGATGGATGCTGGACTGGGCTAACTCATAGCCCTGGTTCTGGCCTGGGTGGTAGCTGGATTGGTCAGTCCACAGCTTCCCTTCATCATTACTATTCAGTTAAGGTCTCCAGCACTGCCTCAGCTATCTCACCCAATGCTGCCTGCAGCAAGGAGTGGGACCAGGTCCACTCTCAGCCCCTCAGATCCTGCTCACTCATACTCAGACCACCAGGGCAAGCTCTACTATTCTGCCTAGTCAAGGTACCTAGTCAGGCCCTCTCCTGATTGCTATCCTAGGATTAGTGAAGTGCTGGATTGACTCAGCACAGCCTTTGAATTTCCACATGTGGTTCCTATGCCCCCCCCCTGCACTAACACTGGACATGAACATCGTCACAGACCACAGCTGTGGCAGAACCATGGACCCACAGCCCTCAGAAGCAGCTCCAATCCAGCTGTCACTATGGCCACCCAGATCAGTCTGGTCCTGGAGGCAGCATGGTTCTCTCACACCAACACAGTCTCAGGTGACTGACCAGACCTTGAGCATCTTCAGAGATCTCAATGAAAACAGGAGCCATGAACATGATCCCAGATCCCAGCTGCTGCAATGCCGTGGAACCAGACGTGGCCCTAGGCAGTACCCCAGACTCAGCTGGTCTCCAGGGCCCCAGTAGCAGCACAGCCTACCCAGATCAGTATGGCTTGGCAGTGGCATTGACCTCAGACACTGAGATGTTCTCAGGTGGCTGACTAGACCCTGGTCATCTGCACAGTCCTTGGTGGTAACAGGGGCCATGAATATCAACTCAGACCCTGGCTGCCATAAGGCCATGGACCCAGCAGCTGCCTTGGCCTGGATAACACCAAGACTCCGGGTGAGAGTACAGGCCACTCTGATCAGCATGGCCCTGGAAGAGACACAGCCATTGGACACCCAGGGCATTTGTGTGGTCTCTGGTGACAACATGGACCACAGACATCAATACAGACCCTGACTGTGGCTAAATTTTGTATTTTCTGTTTCTCCTTTATTTGTTGGAAAGTTTACAATAGAGTAAAATTATGAATCATAGTAATCTTTTTATATATTATATAGATACATATATATATATTCTGTATTTTTATTTTCTCTGAGATTGAGGCCAGGTGGGAGAATAAGCCTTTTTGTGAAAGTTACTTCTAGCAAATTCTATTAAAGCTTTTATTCTGTGTTTCCTTTCTGCAATATTTTGCTCAGAAAAGTTGTTCTGTGGCTCAAGCTTTAACATTCACATGCTGTGTCTGTCCTTTGTTCTTCTCTGTTGCTTTATCCTCCAGCTCTGGAGTTTGGTTGGGTTTGCTGCATTTGTCTGATTTTCTTCTTGTGAGCTGAATATGGTGAAACCTGGGAATTACTAACATATTGGTTGCTGGCCTGGAGTTTCTTAATGTGCCTGTTCCTGGACCAGCTAGATGAATGTTTCTTAGTTGAAAAGTCTCTTCAGAAGCTTACTGAGCCTACTCTGTATTACAGACAACACCCCTCTCCCCAGAGTCTGCACTATCCTGATGTGTGTGGAAGGACTGTTCATCCCTCCTCCCCAGGAGCCTGCACTATCCTGTGGAGGGACAGTTGCCCCAACCTGCTACTTGAAAAGCACAAAAGCCCTATTTGTTCTTATATGTGGCTGCTGTTCTTGAGGTAAATTGATGTCATTGTCCTAGTGTAATCAGATCTAGCATGGGTTACTATTTTTACAAGCATAACATCTTACTTTGTTCTTGTGTGAGTAAATACAGCACACTGCTAATTCTACCTTACTGAAAAGAATAATGCTTAAGAGGCTGTGAACTCTCCCAGGATGGATGGATGGGAAGTGGCAGAATTGTGGCACATCTGAACTCACAGCCAATGGTAGAAATTTGCAGTGTAATGTTTGAGTGAATATGATCTCAGGTCTGCACTAAGACTATTGCACATTTTACTTCAGTGAACACTCACAGAAACCTATTATACCTACATGACAGATGCGGTAGTGAAGATTTACAGACCTGCTTAAATCTGCACAACTACTATGTTACAGTGCTTCCAATAACCCTGCTTAGAAATGCCTTTGGGTAAATGTAATTTTTGTTAAAGATGTGCATAAAGTAAAGTAAGCTAACTCTGATACCATTGAAGTCCAGAATGTAGAAACACTCAAAATCAGTCAGTCATTGTGCATCTGTGAAACTTCAGTAAATCACTTACTTAACATAAACAAACATACATAAAAATGACTCACCCATTTCACATAATTGCATGTTAAAATATTATATGAAGTCTGAACTGAGGCAGATCATTTCACACCCAAAGAACTTTCGATCTGAGCACTACAACCATCAAGTGAAATATACTATGTTTAAAAGGACTTATTTCCACTTGTGTAATGCTCTGGATAAGGCATCGGCATCAATGATTGACAACATGATAACTACCAGAGAGCTGAAGAAAAGACAGTGGAGCCATTTCATACACTGCTATAATGGTGGATGGATAATATCAATACGCACATAACAAAACCACAGAATTTGCCTGAGAGAAGCCTATTGTAAGGTGTGATCTTTGGGAGATCATTCTCATGGGTTGGGATATACATGAAGGTTGTCAATAGTGAGTGAGGCTAACCATAGTTATGGTGGAGAATATGAAAGATTATTCTATGCTTTCTGCCCAGTTTTGTTGTGAGTCTGCAACTGGTCCAAAACATGTTTTAATCTGGTTGGAGAAATGGCTTAGTTAAGAGTGCCCAGTTCCCAGGATTCACATTCAGCAGCACTTAGCTCCAGTTCCTAGGAATCTGTAGGGCTCCTCTGTCCTCCATGGGTACCTATACTCACACACACATACCTATAGACAGACACAGATTCATACGCAGAGTTAAAAAATAATACCTAAACAAGACAAAATAAAAACTCAGAAGTATGATTCCATTTTCCTTTCAGGTATTTGCTATTGTTTCAAATTATGACATCAAATGTTTGATTTTTCTTCTTCTGTTATTCTCTAGGGGAACCTGGAAACTTTGTGGAAAAAATATGGAGAATAGAGAAGACTTTAAAACCAAACAAAACTAAGTGGAAGAAAAACTTTCAGGGACAGGTGAGATGACAAACACCTGACACTGAGTCTGAAAACTTGGATTCCATCCCTGGAACCCACGGGGTGGATGGAGAAAACTTACCTTCTCAAATTATCCTCTGATCTCTACATACATGGTACACGCCTGGCACACACACACACACACACACACACACACACACACACACACATACACACGCTCGTGAATAAAAATGTAATAAAATAACTTCGTTGGACCAAATTTTCTTTTTTTCTCAAAAGAAAGTGTTCTACTTGTTAGAAAAAATATAATTTAATGTAACAAAACAAAAGGGAAAGGGCATTTAATTATGCAAAACAGAATTTCCTTTTCATTTGAATTTCCTTCATATAGTCTAAAGATAAAATAGTCATAAAACACTCAAAAGTAATTCAACATGACCCTCTAGATTATTATAAATTTTTATGTAGTGAAACATTAGGCTAACTTCTTTTAGCAGGTTTAAGTGGTGAATGAGGAAACTCATTGTGAGCAATCATGCAGAAATATCCACAGAGATACTCAACCATAAAACCCACCACTCTAGAAAATGAAAATGAAGCACTTGTCTGGCCCTGATAATTGTAGCACTTAACATGCCAGAGAGTTGAGCATTCAACTTAGATGAGTATAAATTATTTATGCCTAACTCAGTTAAGATACCCAAACTACAAGCTACATCTTTGAAATTGTAGTTTCTTCACTGGAGAAAAACAGTGTATCAATTTCAAAGCACCATGCAATACTTTATAATGGACTTTCATGCCTGCATGTTGAATAAATAGCTCTAATATTTTACCTGGAGAAAAGTTACAAGTTTTCCAACATATTGAGTTTATTAGGCACAATGTACTACATCCTTTGGAGGAGTTTATTCTTATATCTCAAAACATACAAACAATTGCAGTTTCTAGGGGTAGTGATGCTACTAACCACCATGCTCCTGGTTAGTTCAACGTTGATTACCAGAAATGAGTCTTTTGAAAATACCTTGACAGTTATCTTGTTTTTGCAATTTTATTCTACTATCTAAAGTTGAAAATGAATTACAGAATGAAAGAAGTATTGGGATGGATGAAATATGTGTTATAGAATCAACAAATAGACCATAAAATTAAGTAGGAGAAGATAGTTATTAGGAAATACATAAGAAACATCTTACTATTAAGGTCCCAGCAGGCAATTACCATGTCACCAGCGTGTTTCTTACAGAATCAGTTTCTCAACAAATAAATGAGTTTCCAAGATGTCCTCATCTCTCTGTGTGTAGACATAGCTGAGACTGCTTCAGCATTGCCAGTGTTGGACAAAGTAACTCATTACTTGACAACCGTAAAACTGTGAAACCAGCAGTGTATGCCATAGCCAGGACCAGTCCCTGTAGACAGGTCATCGCTATTATTTGTTTCTTCTGTTTTTACTCAGTTAGATGCAAGCGAGGTGCTCAGGGTGAATGCTAGGGAGATGTCCTAAACAAATCCAGCCTAATATTAGCTGACTTGGAATGATGGTCTGGGAATATTTTAGAAAGATAATGTGAGATAATGTAAGAGCAAATAGTGGGTGCTACTTCTGAAGCATGATTAAATTTATAAATTTATAAAAATTTTGAGAATTTATATGCAGGTAATGATTGATGGAGAAAGAAGAGTCATTTCTTCAGATGTGTAGCCACTGGTAGGGTGCACAAACTTCTGCAACCAACTCCCATCCATACTTGTATAAACAAACCCTGGAGAACTCACTGGATCACATACACAAAAGAGACACGAAGAGGAAGGGATTCAACACAACTGGGAGGGATAAGACTGGGTAACGGGATGAATATAGCTGAAATATAATATGCACAAGTGTGAGAATGTCACAATCTTACCCATTATTGGGTATAGCTAATTTATGCTAATGAAAAAAGTACACATGAGTGCAATTATATCATTTCTTTGCATTTTATGCCATATTGGAAAACATAAAATTTAAGTTCATGTTCTATTTGTTTTTTGCACTGGTGGCTTAAGTTTTATCTATACTTTTTTAGTCTCTGTTATCTGTTATACTGATGTGAACAGACACTGTAAAAACTACAAACCACAAAATAAAGGATGTAAGGTTGCTTGTTTACCATTTCATAGAGTCAGTCTATTTTCATCATGGCAGTGAGCATGGTGGTAAGCATGGTGCTAGAGCAGTAGCTGAGAGCTACCTTCTGCTCTGCAGACAGAGAGACTTGGCCTGGCATGGGCCTTTGAAGCCTCAAAGTCTAACCCTAAGGACACACTTCTTCCAACAAGGCCACATCTCCTAATCATTCTAATCCTTCCAAAGAGTTCTACTCCCTGGTGACTGAAGATTTAAATATATGAGCTAATGGGGCCATTCTTAGTCAAACCACCACACATCCTTACACATTCATGTTGCAAAGAATAATAGACTGCTTATTTATTTTAACTGGGAATGGGATAAGCTGGGTACAGGATACTGTAAAAACTATTAATATTTACAAATATTATTATACATAGAACAACTATTTCATCTTGAAAGAGAATTGGATATGATTTCTTCATATAGATATTGTTTTGGAAATTTGATGACACATCTTATATGTATTGCAACAAACAGATCACATAAGGGCAGCTCTGCAGGATGAGATTAAATATTCATTTGATAGTGTTCATGAACACTGTTATAGAACATTATATCTACCAAGGGAAGGTACTCATTAAAGTTTAGTGGTCTGCACTCAGACACCAGCCCATTCACTGCAGTGAATTCCTAAGTTCTTAAAGCATGTATCTGGGAACTTCAGATGGTGGGGAAAAAATCCTATCTTGACTCTTTTTGTTTTGTCTTGTTCAATGGATACTCTGTAGGTCAGCTAGTCATTCTGTGTATCAATAACTGCATTGAGTCAAATAATTTGGCTTGTGTAATCACTATACAAATTATGAGTTATATTGAAAGAAACCAACACCTTTCTTTGAGGATACCACTGTAAAAACAACAACGTCAAAAAAAGGTGAAAGAGTCCACTTCCACCTAGACAACTCCCATACTCTTATCTAGGCGGCATGTATGATGGATAACCTGTTGTCTTAAAATCGTTAAAAGGACTGAACACTATAATTATACCTGTGACTTTCAGTGAACTCATTTATTGTAACATTTAAAGAGGAGTTTTTGAAAGCTCTAGCTCATTTTACAAGGATAATGAAGTTGTTCTCCAAGGAAAATAGCATCTAAAAACAAGCATTTTTAAGTAGTATAAAAACAGATTGATGTCACCTGAAACAGAAGTATTTCTTTCTAGGTCAGTGGCTTCATTTGAGCTGTGAATAGCAGTGCTTTGTTAGGTAGGGTAGGTTTTAATCTATGCTAAAAAAATTAGAATGCTGAAATACATAGTTTTTACATATCTCCACAAATGTGTAACTAACAAATATTTTCAAAAAATTAAATAATGTGTGTGTGGGGGGGGGGTATGGGCATGTACAATACAGGAAGCCACCACGATGGGACCATGTTCCCCACTCTTAAATCATGTCTTGTAAATGTCCCCTGGATGACTTATTAGCTACTTTGTGAGTATACCTTGAACTGAGTCCAAATCTTCATTTTTATCTTCTTTGAAATATTTGTCTGATCTAGTACAGTACACAGGTACTCAAGGCTTTTAGCAAAAACATAAGAATGTCTGGGATTACTTCCTTTCATTCATCCCTCTCCTGATTTTCTATCTGGAGGCATTTCCTTCCTTCCATTCATCATTCTCCCAATTTCTTCTGCCACAGACTGATATGTTTTCATTTTCCTCTGATGCACATTTTGTATTTGAGATGTGTCACTAAAAAACACACTCTTGTCAGAGTGTATTTTTCTTAAATGGAGAAATATTTAGTTTATTTAAAATATGAGTAAGAAATTGATAGACTGAGTGAAAAATACTAGCCAAATGCTTTATTCTATTTCAGCTGGGGATTTCTAAAAATATGGAATGATGGCTGACCTTTTGACTTTAAATAGTATCATTGTTAGTTAGTTATTCAAGTATGTGGGTGGTGATGTGAATAGTGGAGTAATATTTTTGTTGGCATGAATACTGACAGTGTTCTGAGATGTTTCTCACATATTGCTTGTTATTTCTGTGACCTGTGTTGTGCCTTCCACCCCACTATAACAATACTGAAGAGCAACATTGAGAAAAATTGCCCTTTATCCTTATTTTTAAGAACTGTCAATTTATTCAAACCTTTGTTTATAATCTAATATACACAGCACACTAGATCAAGAGTGTAAAAACTTGTAGAAACCACACTCTTGGCCTAAAATGTGTCAAGGTCTTTCCTTTTGTGCTTATAATGAAGAAGTTGGAATTTGGTAATTTGCCTAATATCTTGCATCATCTGGACTCTGCCTTTCTCTGAAATGTTAAACATTTCCTCTCACTGTTTTCCTTGTTCCCAACATTTGTGTCACACTAACTTTTGCTTTGTATGTTCTTGCTAGGCTCATACACACAAGCACCTCCTCACATGCTGTTCCACAGGTATGATCCTTATCCCTGCACTCTTATTTAGCTGAATTCCAATCTTTTTGTCCTTAGTATTGTTGAAATGGAGATAATTTCTTATTAATGTCATAAGGGACAGACAGTGAAGCTCTCTCTTCACTATGAACTATTTTATTTACATGGTCATTATTTGTCACTTAATTATTTGCTTCTCTATCTTATTGCACATTTTTTCTCCAAAGAGGTTGTCAGTAACAGTGTTGAATGGAAGGTAGCTCTACATCTCAGTTTTACTGGTTACCAATTAGTCTTTGGTAAGATACTTCAGTCTCCTTAGCTACCAAATGAAGCTAAAGGATGAACTCATGGCACTATAGGGATTGAGTGGACACAGGCAAACATTTTAAATAGTTCTTCACTAAACAAGCTATCCTTACTGTCATCATATCACTAACATTTTTAGGGTAAGATTTCCAATACCTTGAATAATGAGTGGGATCTGCCTGAGCCATTTCACTGACACTAGAAGTAATCATTTAAAGTGTAGCATATCATGTTAGGTTTCATGACTTTAGATATTTATTCTTCACTTCACTCCTATCTTATTCCAAATGTCAGGATTCTATAGGTGAAACATGAGAAAGTGCATCTGGAAAGCACATTTCAAATGATTTGTAGACACTATATTTTAAGATTTGTTACTCTGTTTAGTTTCTGCCTCCTGTCTCCTGGTGTTACATCTCTTTTCATGAAGTTTTGAAAAAAAATGTCATGGTATTAAAATCTTTATTGTCACACTATGTGTCTAACATTTTATCCTATCTCCTTTTGTGTTCCAGCTTAGATAGTCCTGAAGAAATTGTCAGAGGGAAGACAGACCTTACTAATAATTGACACTAACTGCCTCACCCGGATTCTGAGAAATGCTGTATGCATCCTTCACTGTTCTTTTCCACTACACATAAAAACATAAATCACTGCCCTCTCTCTATATATGTTCATATGAGCACACATGCATATAGAGACTGGAGCAGCCTCAGCTGACATTCCTCAGGAGCCACTCTCCTTGTTTTTTGAGAAATGGCCTCTCATTAGCCTGAAGGGTAGGCTGGATAGATGGCAAGGCACAATGAACCTCTTGTCTCTTCCTACCTAGCACTATTATTCCAAGCACACCCTATTGTGCTTTGCTTTTTTATATGGGTTCTGGTGATCAAATTCAGGTCCTCATGCTTTCAAGGATGGCACTTTACCAACTGATCCATCACTCTAGCTCTGCAAAAAATGTAGCACACAGAGTTTCATTTTTAGCTCCTTCATTTCCATCACCTGGTTTTCTTTTCTTAAAAAGCACTATGCTTGTTCTTAATCCTGAAACTCAGTCTATGGTGCCCCTTCTTCCTGAAGTACTCAACCCTGCCCTTACACTCCTGGTTCACATTCAATTTTATATCCACTTTAAATGTTTGTTCCGCATGAAATCCTCCCTGAACTCTTCAGATAGACTCAAACTCCATTCTGTGAGATTCCATTAAGATTTTCCATCCTGGCACGATACTTATCGTCCAGCTACTATAGAGAGTGAAAGGATGCTAGCAGAAGTTATAGGCAGCAATAGACTTAAATTGGAATTGTCATGAGAACTTAGGATGTGCAGCCCTTTGATCTATGACTATTACTTGTGTGCTTCCATGAATGTCTTCTAGGACAATCCTAATGGGCAACTCAGTGTCTACCATTGTATTGCCAGTTTCTAGAATAATCCTTGACTGGCTGAATGATGACTGTAGTATGCTGAGCCTTTAACAAGCAGCAAAGGGAAAAAAAAGTTACAGATGCCCTGGCATCCTGTTAGCAGAGCTGGTGATTCCCAGGCATCCTGTTAGCAGGGCTGGTGATGCCCAGGAATCCTGTTAGCGGAGCTGGTGTTGCCCAAGAACCCTGTTGTCAGGGCTGGTGATGCCCAGACATCCTGTTAGTAGAACTGGTGATGCCCAGGCACCCTGTTAGTAGAACTGGTGATGCCCAGGTATCTTGATAGCAAGGCTGTTGATGCTCAGACACCCTGTTATGAGGGCTGGTGATGCCCAGGAACCCTGTTAGCAGGGCTGGTGATGCCAAGGCACCATATTAGTGGGGTTGGTGATGCCCTGGCACTCAGCTAACAAGACTTGTGATGCCCAAGCACCCTGATAGTAAGGCTGATGAGAGCTGTATTCTTTCCGGCGGTCCATTTTCTTGCCCCTCCCTCTCTGTGGCATTTATCAACTCTTAGGCTAGATATCAAGAGTTGAAAAAGACACAACAGAGAAAGCTTTAAATGTCAAATAAAAATGTTCTTCTCCTGAGGCTTTTCATAACATTGAGCATTAATTTTTCCTTTTATTTTATTCTGCATTGCCAAGTATTTTTAGAAGATTGGTGATTTCTTTTTGCAAAAATGCTGTCACTGAACGCATTTATTTCTTGTCTAACTTTGTGAAAAGCTGCATAAACTTATGCTGTAGGGACTTTGTTTCCTATACAGTGACAATTGTTCCAAGTTCAGTGAATAATTGTGATGTAATTGAAACTGATGCACATTCCTCTTTTTTATTCCCTTATCCATTCACCCAGTCAGCCTAGATTGAGAATCCATGGAAGTTGGGAGCCTGTTACAGGTGCTGTAGGTTCTCATTCTCTGCTGTGTGAACTCTAGTTCCCTTCTTTTTCAGTTTACATTCACAAAAATAGTTTCCCCTAATAGCTTTTTTATTTTTTAAGATTTATTTTTAATTATGTATGTGTGTTTATGTGGGTGCATATATACATGAGTGCAGGTGCAGATGCACTAAAGACATTCAACATCTGGATTTAAGTCATAGGAGTTTTTGTGTTGCCTGACATGAATACGAAAAATTGAACTCTGGTCCTTTGGAAGAGCAGTATGCACTTCTAACCCCCGAGTTAAAACCCCTCTACATCCCACAATAGCTTTTTAAACCACTGACTCAAAACTTTGCTTTAATCTCAATTAGTCTTTATGCTTCACGTATTTCTGCTCCTCCCTTCACACACACACTCCTCATAAAAAATATAACATCAGTACCACTTGCCCAAACTTTCGTGTAAACTGACAGAAAACCTCTGTAATAATGTCTGAATTAGTTTAGGTGCTTACTACAGAACTCTGATTAAAAGATCACACATGCTAGTGGGGACCTGGTGATAGTGCTATAAAGAGAAAGGGATAGTGGGAGGGATCACCAAGGATATGAGGAAATTGGGAGGGTATGCTGGATTTATTCATTACAGTTGTGACTATGGTCTCACAAGTATGTACTTAAGTCAAACATAAAGGACAATAGAGTTAAAATACACACAGGTTAGTTATATGGAAATCGTATATTACATTTTTTATTATATTTGTATATATATTATTTGTATATAATGTAATTTCTTATATATTACATTACATATGTATATGTAAATCACATATCAATGCAACAAAATATAGTCACTTATACAAGGTAAGTGTTTATTTCTCTCCCATGTGTAGGCTTGTTCTGTATAGTGTGGCTTAGAAATCCCATTATCCAGAAAATCCATATACCTACATTGTCTTTCTTTGTGTTTCTTCCTTTGATTGAGTGTTCATCTTCATCATTGATTTTCTTCCATTCCTCTAGCATATTCCTTGAGAAAGGGAATAGGACTTAAGAAAGAATGATTCTTATATTTTTGGCTATGAATCTATCATTTAACAGCTGAGACATCTTCCATCCTACCACAAGGATGCTTGCTCAGCAATGTTTATAGCAGCTTTGTTTGTAATAGCCAGAAACGAAAGTAACCTAGATGTCCATCAGTGGAAGAATGAATAAAGAAAATGTGATATGTTTACACAATGGAGTATTATTCAGCTGTAAAAAAAAAAAAAACATCATGAAATCTACAGGCACATAGATGGAACTAGACAAAAAAAAAAATCATCCTTAGTGAGGTAACCCACACCCAGAAACACAACCATGGTATTACTCACTTATAAGGGAACATTAGCAGCAAAGTAAAGGACAACCATGCTACAACCCACAGACCCAGAGAGGCTAAGTTACAAGAGGAATCAAAGGGGGATGCATGCACAGAAGGATTTTGAAAGTGGACTGGGGGTGGGTAGGGGTGGGAATAGGAGAGATCAGTGCTTGGAGAGATAACTGGAATTGGCGGTCATTTCGGAGGTGAGGTAGAAACCTAGTACAATGGAAACTCCCAGGAATCCACAGGATGACCTTAGTGAAGACTCCTAGTAATGGGGAATATGTAACCAGGCAAGGCTTCCAGTGGAGGGACTGTGATACCAATCCAGCCACAAAACTTTTGACCTACAATTTTTCCTGCCTGCAAGATGTGCTGGGATAAAGGTGGTACAGAACTTGTGGGAGTGGCCAACCAATGACTGGTCCAACTTGAGACCCATGCCATGAGAGAAAGCCCATGCCTGACACTGCCTGGAGGGCCAGGACCCAGAAGCTGGACAGCCCAGAGACCTAGGATAGAACCAAACACAACAGGGAAAAAAGAAGTCAATGAAATGATTCCTAATGCTAAGGTGCTATGCTCAGAGCTTGGGGAATCCTGAAGGAGAGGGCTGGGACAGATTGTAGGAGCCAGAGGGTTCAAGGACACCACAAGCCCATGTCCCACAGAATCAACTAATCAGGGCTCATAGGGGCTAACAGAGACTAAATCAACAATCAGGAAGCCTGTATGGGTCTGAGCTAGAACCTCTGCATACATGTTATGGTTGTGTAGCTTGATCTTCGTGTTGGACTTCTAACAGTGGGGGTGTGGGCTGTTTCTGACTCTTTTGCCAGCTTATGGGATCATTTTTCTCCTACTAGGTTGTATCATCCAGCCTTAATATGAGGGGAGGTGCCTAGTCTTACTACAAATTTATGTGCCATGTTTGGTTGATATCCCTGGGAAATATTCTTAAGGGAAATGGAGTGGATCTGAGGGAGAGGGGAGTGGGGGAGGGGATGGAGGAGAAGAGGGAGGGGAAACTGAAGTTGGGATGTAATATATGACAGAAGAATAAATGAAAAGGAAAAACAGAACAAGACAACAACAAAATGAAAAGGATGACTTGCCTCCAATCAAAGATAATGTTCAGTTTTCACTTTTCTCTTTTATTCATGTCTTTCCCCAGGTTTGATCATATATCTACCTAAGGAAGTGGGAAATATCGACCTTCAGCAGGTAACAGACAATGAGATGTGACTGGGGGGCTGCTGGAAATCTGTCATGGTGACTCCCGTTACTGAGTGCATATACTCTGTGTTAGACTCTGTTAATCACTGAACTTTTCCCTTAGCCCTGCTATGGGCAAATGTTACCCTTGAACATTCATGAACCACATGAGCTGCACAAATTATATATTGCTTGAGTCCATGATCATTCTTCATATTCACTGCGACATGAATATTGTCCATAGTGTTGTGTAATAAATAGTCTTCAGTACTGAACTCCATGGCCTTGTCTAGGAAAGTTTAAGAATCCTTCCAAGAGACTTGCACAAGTCTGGATGTGGTACTTTGAGGGCTTGTATGATTAGCACACTAAGTTTTGCACCAATGTATTGTCAGGAGGTGGGGCTTAATTCATATTAATCTTAGCTAAGGAAATTGTATTTTGATTATTTTTTATTTTTAAAATATTATTTTATGTGTATGGGTATTTTACCTATGTGACATGTGTGTGCACGCTAGAGGAGACCAGAGGAGGGTGTCTGATTACTTTGGGTAGGAGTTTCAGGTGTTTGTGAGCTGCCATTGGGGTGCCAGGAATTGAAACCTGAGTCCTCTGGAAGAACAGCCTGTGTTCTGAATTGCTGAGCCATCTTTCCAACCCCAGTTATTTTTCTTTTAATTGGAACATTATAGAGGAAATCATACTCACAGCTAGATCAACAATTGGCAGGCCTTTGCTTTTTAATTTTTCTGTAAAGGACTAGATAGTAAATCGTTATGTTTGTAGCCCATCTGGTCTCAGTCACAAATATTTTAATCTGTTCTTGCAGCATGAGAATATCCATGTATAATATTCAAATGAATGAGCATGGCTGTGTTCCAGCAAAGCTTTGTTTCACTAACAAGAACTCGGCCGAGCCTGGCTTGCGAGCAGCAGAGTACTGACTCTAACTTAGATGTTTCAAGCCAAGCAAGGATGTGTGAGGGCAGGCTGACATGCCTAGTCCTCATGTAAACCACAAGTGACTTTTATCTGCATTAGCTGCCATCTGGAATTACCACCAACTCTTAGAGATATGTGAGCTGTGGGCTGGCATGTTTGCTCCTGTCCTGAGTCCTTCTGCTTCGTACCAAGAGAACTGTACTCTCAAGTTTTAAACTAAATTTTCAGATTTTAAGCACAGTTCCAGAAAATCATAATCTCTTTCTAAACACCAAAATTTATTGTGTCATCAAAATTTGGAACACATTTAAATAATGTGTATTATTGTTCTTTCTTTAAATTTAAACTGCTTGAACTGACGTATTAATATATGTAAGTCCATTTAAAGTGTACCATTTGATAGTTTGATGTATGTAAACATTAATGTTTAGATCAGGCTAAGCATAGCTTTCTCCTCAACTATTCATTTTTAAAGTATAGTATCATTTAAATTTTCATTATCAAGTATTAATCATCCATATTAAAGGGGCTCAACGTACAGCTTCAATATGTACTGACCAAATTAGTGTAGTTAAGCACTTTTTTCTATTATTTATTCTTGGGGCCTTCGGACTCCTCTCTGCTGCTTCTCCATAAAAATACACACTAGCTTACGTTAAATGAAATTTTAGAATATCTTATTTTATAGCCCAGTCTGGCCTAGAACTCACTATGTAGCCCAAGCTGGCCTTGATGCATGGAAATCTTCCTTCATCAGCCTCCCAGGTGCTAGGATTATAGGCATAAGACACCATGTCTGGTAATTATTTAACCTCTCTTCTGTATTGCAAAACATCAGAATACATTTTTTTACAAGTATTCAACTTTCCTTTTATATGTCCCTATTATTCATCATGTTCCATCTCTCCTACATATTAGGCATCCCATGTCCTCAATTTGCCCATCATGCCTTCAAACATCTTTTTGTGTGCCTGGTCTCATTAGTGTCCTTTGTCCTTGCCTTTTTCCTGTTGTCAGACATTCTCTCCTCTCTGATTGGTCGGTTCCTGGCCATCTTTTCTGGCCAGGGTGAGTGGTCCATCTCCTTTAAAGCTTCTATTACTGACCTCCACTTGTCCTCAAGGGCAGATGCTCATTTCTTTATCTTTGCTTCTGAAGATTTCCCTGCTGTCTTGAGTCAGCTGCATACTGGTTTTTCTTTCTGATCAGCGGTGAATATCTCTGACAAAAACACTGTGTTCATTTTTATCTCTTTTATACCTGGGATTATAGCCTTACGTGCAGTGAATGCACCTGAAATGCTGATAAATGAATGAATGAGAGAAAAAATGGTCTGTATATAACAATATACTGTGGTGTCTGAGGAACATGGATGCACAGGTGTTTGATAAACATTTATTAAATAACCTCATTAAATTTGACAATTTCTACATGAGATTTTTTTCTTTAGTGAAAATGTATTAACATCTTGAGAATTGGTCAAGTATTGTGGACTTAAAATTGTCTTCTTTTTTTTTTTTTTTTTTTTTTTTTTTTTTTTTTTTTTGGTTTTTTTGAGACAGGGTTTCTCTGTGTAGCTTTGCGCCTTTTCCTGGAACTCACTTGGTAGCCCGGGCTGGCCTCGAACTCACAGAGATCCACCTGGCTCTGCCTCCCGAGTGCTGGGATTAAAGGCGTGCGCCACCACCGCCCGGCAAAATTGTCTTCTTAAATAAACAAACAGAGAATATATGTGGACGATAACCAGTGCTGTGCTTTGCACAATACACCAGTGACTACTATTGCCTTCTTAGAAAGATGGCCCAGAATTTAGCACACTGGTCTTTAACACTAAATACACATTTGTATCTCCTGGGGAACTGTAGAGGATGTCCTTGTTTGTAGCCCAACACAGGCCAATTAAATCAGGACCCATGGGAGGGGTGTACAAGCACCAGAATGGTTGGATAATCCACAGGTGACTCTAATATATAGATCAATAAGAGAACTACTCAGGATCACCTGAAGTTCCATTTCTTATGTCCAGTGTCCCCCTCACGCTAATACTTTGAATTTTAACTATGGCCGAACATGTATCTTAGAACACTTTTGTCTGCTGTGAGTTGATAGAGATTGTAGGCATTCATGAAATATGGACCAGTGAGGAAGTTATCAGCAAGTTATCACGTAACAGTCAGGGATGATGCTGGGAAAATATTTCTTTTTAATTCTCAGTTACACATACAATTCAGTAAATGAAATGAACACATTTTAGAAATGTTAGCATATTACCATTTTATTATGCATATATGTCATGTTTGCTGTACCATTTGTTATTTGTAATTATGGAAGGATCTCATGCATGCTAAGTGTCAGTGATTATGTCTGATATGTGAGAATCTCACACGTGTAATTTGAGAGAGTCACTGGCTTATAAACTTTTATGGTGCATTTTAAAGTATGTACCATTTAATATGATTTCAAATAATTACTTTCATTTAAAATTTCAGTAGTTAATATGCATTCAAATTAAAGTTTATTAAGAAAGTAAATGCCTGATGAACATGGGAGAAAGATAAAATGTTGCTGGAAAGGGCATTTGATCGGGTGTCATCAAGTGGTGCTGTTGCATGGCTTCCACACATCCATACCTCTAGCTGTTCCTCTCATGTCTGAGGTCTGTCAGAAGAGCTCACAGGGATGCTTCTGGCTCTACTCTCTTCACCTGCATAAGGCGTCCTTCACTGATGCATTCTTGTAGGTGACATGTATGAGCCACCCATTTATTCACCAAGAAAAGACTTCTTTGCTACCATGGCAGAAGTTCTACAATTGGGAAACAATTACAGACTTTTCCCTGTAAAGTGACATGTATCTGTATTCTTAGCATTTGGATGGAAGATCAGGAGTTCAAGATCATCCTTAGCTTTGTATTAAGTTCAATGCTACCCAGAGATACATGAGACCCTACCTCAATTTTTTTTAATTTGAATTATTTATTTGAAATGGAAAATGGAAGCCTGAAGATAGATACTGATAAATCTTGAAAATGAAAAGAATTTATTCAGCCTCTTAATATTCAAAGTATATTATTAAAATTTGGAGTCTTAAAATTTAATATAGCTTGAGAAGGAAAATTTGTCATCCAATAATATATGATTAGGGAGTTAAGGCACATTTGTGAATCAGTGGTCCATCCATAAAGTCAAAGTGTTACTTATTGTGATGCATGAGTATATCAAGTGCTATGGGAGGGTGAAGGAGAGATAACATACATCAACTGGAGTGCTGCAGGGACTCAGAGAGACTTCATGAAGGTGAAGACCTTGGTTGAAGACCATGAAGGATGGCAAGAGCTGTACTTCCAAAAACATGTAGAAGTATAATCTTTCTAAGGCAGTTACATGAAGAAAGGCAAGGAGTTTGGAAGCACATCATTAAAGTGAAATTCTAATGAAAATGTGTGGCTCAAATGCATATCTTTCCTCAAAGGCCTCTGGTTGAGAAATCAGTAGGAGTTAATACAAGTGACTATTTTCTCCAAAGGCTTAGTATGTCAGAAAAGTGATTCTCTGTGAAAGAGACATCTGCTGAAACCAGTGAGGTCACACTTGAGGGGAGTTCAGCCTTTTGCCTCAGGCTTATAACTGACAAGTTTGGGTTAGGTGTAGGTCAAGTTGTTGACCATGATTTAATCATTTCCCGCATAGATTTAATTTGCATCTGGGGACGCTTGCTCTTCCTTTGTTTCAGGAGATCTTTTAGATATCACTTTTGTACTTTAGGGAAATGTGGTTTTGGTTATAGTAAAATATTATTTTAAGGTGGGTTACTTTTGTTTATGTTGCATTTGGTTAACTCTGTGAAGCTGTGTTACTGGCCTGTCTAAAACACCTGATGGTCTAATAAAGATCTGATAGCAAGGCAGGAAAAAGGATAGGTGGGGCTGGCAGGCAGAGAGAGTATATAAAAGGAGAAATCTGAGAGGAGAGATTGAGGAGCCAGAGAAGGGGAGGACATCAGAGGCAAGCCACCCAGCTACTGAGCAAGCCATGGACTAAGAGTAAGATTTAACAGAAGTAAGAGAACTGGAACAGCCCAGAGGCAAAAGGTAGACAGGTTAATTTAAAGTTAAGAAAACTGGGTAGCAGCAAACCAAGATAAGGCCAGGCATTCATAAGTAAGTATAAGAGTCCATGTGTGATTTTTTTTTTTTTTTTGTAGCTGGGCAGCAGGCCTCTCTAAAGAGTAAAAAACTCCAACATGTGATGAGCAGTTTACTGTTTGTATTTTGTCCCATATCATCAGTCCTACCAGAATCTGTGAACTGGATAGCTGCATGGTGTCTCTGTGGCACCCTGTAGAGAGCTGATGGCCAAAGATACTCTGTGCTTCTTGGTGACCACAATGGCACATTCTCTCTGTCTTTTCTGTGAGTGGAATTCTACAGAGAAGTTGGCATTTTACATCTCAGTCTTATGAGGTAATTACCACAATTTTTCTCACTTTATTAGGAACATTAAGGCTCAGGCAGATCAAATGTTATTTGTCAGGGTCACACAATCATCACAGGATGAAACTGGAGCTCAGATCTAGTGATCATATCTGCATCATCTTGTTTCTTGTAAAGTGAAGATAATTTTGAAACATTACCCATTTACTGAGTCAGCCCATGCTTAGGTTGCAGAGCTTACGATGGCTAGGTTCTCCTATAGACATAAGACTTTGGTTAACTGCCATAGGCATTCCACTTGGATTCATCATCTCTTGAGCACTAGAATTAAACAGATAATTTTTAAGGAAATGAGGCATTTGGGGAAAAAGTCAAAACTACCCTTGAACAAAAAAGTTCACCAATCTACCTACTGGTGGCTTGGATAAGTTGAAGAGCAATATTCTGGCAATATTCCACAGCTGAATCAAAACAGATCATGATGACATCTAAGGGCATTATACACACCCCAGGGGAGGTCAATATACACATTCAGGGGAACACAACAGAAACAGGTCCTGGAAATACAGCTTCTGGTAGTAGGACCAGCTCTACTGGGAAAAGAAAAAAGCAAATGAAAAGAAAAAAATCCCTTCCCCTAAAATACAGATGCAATATTGCCCACACTCAAAAACAAAATCGGAAACAAGTGTCTCAAGCTAGATAATAAGTCTACATAAAGATTATTGGATTACAGCCAATAACTCAGCACTAACCTAACCTAGCTTTGTCGATTGAGACATGGTAAAAGATAAACATCTGGAGGTCTATGAGAGAAGATGCTTTACAGTTCTGGTAGTCTTCTTTATTGATGTAGAACAGTAGTAACTCATAGAGAAGGTTTGCTTAGCATTTACAGAGGAGATACTAGAGGACAGGAGACCACTATTACCATGACAGGAACTGAAAGACCATGACTTAGTATGAAACAAGCAAGATAAATGGATAGAATCACAGGGACATTGTACCATGAACAGTCTGTCTGTCTGCATCCTTCCTGAATCATAGCACCTTGGCTTAGAATGCAAAGAAAAAAGTGCACCCTTGGTGAACAGTTTGTTGTTTTACATTCTGTTCATAGCTTCCACTTGGATGAATGTCTTGCGATGTCATTGTTCTGTGAATAAAATGACTTTAATAGCCATGATATGGCTCTACCACTTCTAATCACATCCTAGAGAAGCTTAAAGGACTTGAGAGTCCTTTAAGACAAAACAGTTAAGAAAAACACTTGTAAGAAAAAATTATAAAGCAAAAATAAATAGTAATTTTCACTGGAGAAAAAATTGAGAGGTTGAAGTCAGACTGAAAGTAAAATTAACCATCACATCTATATTTTTATGTCAATGAGGAACTCAGCATTAATAAGGGAAACTACAAATTGTGTACAGCAATTGTATTTAGCTGTACCAAGAATTATTTATGAATTCAGTGAGGTTATCTGAATTCATGTGAAATTCAAGCCATAGAAAAATGAAGAGATGGGTGAATATGTTTTTAGTTCCTTGAAAAATCATATTCTTTATCTGCCAACTAAAATATAAGAGATAGTGTGTTGGTATATTGCCAAGACTGGCTTTAAACTCCTGAGCTCAAGAGATCTTCTTTGTATCTGCTTCCTAAGCAGCTAGGATTGCAGGTGTGTGTCAGTACCTGGCTTCAAAAACTGTTTTAATAAAGACTGGGGAGATGGCTTCCTGGGCAAAGTGCTTGATATGCAGGGATGGAGGCCTGAATTCAGATAACCAGCATCCCCCATGAGCTGGGCACGGCTGCTCACATATGCAACAATAATGCTAGAGGAGTTGATAGAGACAGGACTGATCCTGTAGCTCACTGGTCAGCTGGCCTAGCAAATGAGTGATTGTAGTGAGGAGCTGGTCTCAAAAACATAAGATGCAGAGTAATAGAATAAGGCACCCAATATCCAACTTTGACCCCCTGTAAGCGCGCGCACACACACACACACACACACACACACACACACACACACACATACACACCACAAAATCAAGTGCACACAAGTAATAAAATATATAATACAAATAAAATACATTTGTTTTCAACACTAAATATGACAAACATTTTTATTTCTTTGAAGATAAAAAGTTTTCACAAAATGCTCTTATTTTCCAAAAGAAACATGGAGGACAGCTTATTAATTGGAATTTACTTAAGAGGATAAAATTGTTAAACATTTGAGCTCTCCTGCAAGCCTTCTGATGTTTATTTTCATGTGACCACAATTACTGCATTAATATGTTCAATCCAAAAACTTCATTGTTGGACAACATACTTAAACTTCTGGCATGACTTCACAAGTTAATGGGTCTTTATAGAAAGAAAATTTTATCATTCATTTCCTTTGAAGAATATACAGAGCATTGTAAAAGCTTATACTTCACCCTACAATTTTAAAAACCTATAATTTTAGTGATTTTGAGACCTAAGTAAGCAAGATACAAATATTGTTCTCAACACTGACAATATGGTGAGGGAAATAGACAAGAAAATAGAAAAGTCAACATCAGTTTTGGACATCTAAAATGACTGGGTCATCTAACTCTGGGAAAACATGTATAGACAGATGACAGGAATATCTTAGAATTAATTAGCTATAATTTGGATGATTTGAGTGGAAAGAATTCTTTTGCCATTTTGGATAAGTATATGTGAATGGGATACGTTTATTTGTTCATTGGTTAATGGCTTTAGTTTTCTTCCTATATGAAGTAAAGGGCATGTGCTGCCTTTGCATGCTCTCGGGATGTTCACAAGGTCTGTCTTGATAGCACTAGACTGTGGTGGTAATGAGTTACAGGCTCATTAAAAGTCATCAAATTGCTCCCTTTTGTCCTGATCCTTCTTCTATATTCTTCTAAACTGTGTAGCTTATACAAATGATGTCAATCATTAGGGTCATAGAAAACAGCGTGAACATTACCAAACCACCATTTTACCCTAACCAAGTCCATATTTTCTTTACATTCACTTCTTCTGTGTAACGGTATTCATTTAAAATCATAGCAGGTGGGAATTATATACCATATTTGATGACTATCAGATGTAGTAATCAGTATGAATGTCAAAGAAAGGTATTTTACTTTCTGCTTAAGAATAATTACTTAGTCTTCAGCAGAGGGGAACTATCAAAAATTCATGACTGAAAATAGAAATCACAAAGGCAGCACTATCTCTCGTTTCAGCCAAGTTACTGTGAGCCAAGAGATAGATGGCTATACATGCAGAACTGCTTTATGTTTGTACCATAATTATTTTTAGTGCAGCACAATTCATTAATAATGAATAATGGGAAACTGGAATAAAACACTTAAATGACTCCCCTATTTTTCGTATTTGAATCATGATCTCAAACTATCTCTTTCTGGTGACTAAACAAGGAATGATTTATTTCTAAATAGCATTACTAAAAAAATAAAGAGAGAGAGAAGGAGAGAGAGAGAGAGATCAAATGGCAAATATGCAAATTGGCTCTATGTAACTATGAGACTGTCAAATAATTTTTCCTCAGGAGGAATAAGTATATATAAATGGTTTCATTGGAACTGAAATCTATAGATTATTAAATATTAAAGATCTTAGTAAAAATACATTTTAAGAAATAAATTAAAATAAATTAATTCAATTAAATTCAAATTGTGTATTAAATATATATCACATACTTAGCCCTGTGCACTTGTTGACATTTCTTTCTGTCATTTATTTAGGTGGTTTACTGTAAAATGTGTTCTACTCATAGCCCTACAACCTCAGGAGAGACTGTGAGATGGGCTTTGATGTTGAAGTCATGGAGAAACACAAAACAATTGTAGTAACCTGTATTAAACAACAGAGAAGAAATGGAAACCCAGCAGCAATAATCCAAAATTATAATGTTTCTAGTGATACAGTTTTTTTGTTGCTGTTAGGCTATTGTTGGCTGAGTAAACCTGCTCAAGTATTGCTATTTCAAGGAAATCCACAAACTTGAGTTTTAAAGCTCATGTAAACGTGTTCTGATACAAACTATTTTTTTTCTTTGTTAACTAACAGTATCTCTCTAACGACAAATCCCATTCTCTTCAGTTTTAGCATGTATCTCATGCATTTGTGAGTATTGAACAATCCAGGTGAATCCATTTCCAGATAGCAGTAAATAGATCAAGAAGGTTAAAAGCCAAGTGAAGATGGAGTGGGGCGCAAAATCAACAACAGGGCAATGAAAATCATTTGGGACAATTGCTGAGAGGCCCCAGTGAGTTTAATTTTATTGGAGTTCTTCCGTTTAGTGCTCAAATGTGCTAGACCTTGTTAAAGGCAGTCATTGAGCTGCCGATTGCTGCACTTAGGACTGCTTTTCCCACTGAAAGTCTTTTACTGAATTTAATAGGATCACTTGCTTTTCATAGTGGACAGTTCAGAAATAACACACAGTTAAGACAGTGAGTTTCTACCCAAAACTTCTAGTTCAACAGGCATACCTTCTAAAATAGAAAGAAAATATAACATATATTTTCTTGTCACTCATTAATTAGTTTAACAAATAACATTTGAGCAAAAGGCTAAGCAATTTCCTCCAATTAGGTGCTGTAACTTGCTACTCTGATGGAATCAACTCAACCCTGATAAAACTATTTCTTGTCCCAGGTTATTTGCTGGTTCCCCACTTCCACCCCACTGACCACTTAATTATAAAATTTTATTCTAAATCAATCCTATTATTTCTTTTTTTTTTACTACTCCATTTTAACATGGTTTGCTTGTCAAATTGTTACCTCAAAAAAGACTGCTTTGTAAACCATACAAGCTACTCATGAGATGAAATTATTTGGGTAATGGTGGAGTTTCAAAACCTCAATGGAAAATGAAAGTGAATGGACCCTGAATGTTACTTCTGAGTTATTTCTCTAGCTGATCTATAAGCCATGGTGAAAGGCAGAATTGCTTACTTACAAATCAATAATAATGTTCAGGAAAGATGGATACCATTGAAATGGCTGAATATAAAGCAGACTGGAAACCTCTCTGCCATAAATGTGAACGAAATAACATGTTTAGTGCTGAAGTCTATAAACTGAATAAACTGATCAGGTACAATTTCAGGTGAGCATTATAAAATCCAAGGGTTGTGGCAGCTCTCCAAGACAGTTACTGAGACATTCTCCACAGGGAATTCATTACTGTTAAAATTTAGACTGTCCAGGTAAAATCTTCAAGAACAATTTGCCTTTACCTCTTATTGAGCACCATAATGGCATTGAGACGTGAATCAGGCCTGATGATGCTAGAAGCACCCAGGAAGCATTCAGAAGCCCCCTGCTTGTGGAAACAGATAATCAGAAAGATAGAGATGAAGGTTTATTCTCTGTTCTGGGGTATGATGGAGTCCTCCACAGCTATTAATCCCTGCTTCTTTCCTTGATTCTCAGTTACCTAACCCCAACTATTTCCTTGAGTCTGTTATGGAATGTGGTATGTGAAGAATCCATGGGATCATTGGGACTATATTGGGAGGTTCCCCACATGCAGACACCGGAAAAAAATCTGAGTATGAATAGTATATTTGAAATGAGATTCCTGAAGCATCAGAAAGAGAATGGATAAGTTGGTATGTGCATGGCTATAGCAGTTATTGGCAATTGATGGTTACTAGGGGGTGGAGTTGGTTTTCATTAAGGATGGAACGAGTTTTCAGGGTGGGAAGACATAGTTCTTTATTCACACCATTGCGAAATAAAGGAAATCAAGTTTCCAGCAGAGATGAATCAACACAAAACTAAACAAGAATGCATCCTTGTATGTAGTGGCAGATGTATCATTTGATTATATTTTGGAGAAGTGAAACTTTTTGGCAGAAGACATGCACAGTTACAGGGAGATGCCCTTTCCTTTTAGGAAGTAGAGTGTCATCTGGGTGCAATTTTTACATGTCACTCAGCTAGTTTAGGAAACGCCTTGCTAACAGACATTTGAGAAGAAATTGAGTTTTGTTATCTTCAAGTATATCGTGTAGCATCACACGTCGGTGAAAAGACAAGAGAAAGAGAAGCATAGAGAAAGACAAAATTCAGTCTAAAGATGTACTCTTATCTTACTAGCTTCATTGTCTCGAGAACGTTTTACAATTTTGGCTTAGTTTTCAGCAAAACAAATTATATTCTCTACTTTACAGAGTTATTACAAAGACAAAAACTTGATAACATGTATGGTACTTAGATATTTACAAGCTTTGGTTAACAGAAACATTAAATAATAGTCCTTTTGAATAATAATTTAACAAGAACTTTGAAAACAATGTGATTATTAATCAATATAGTTAAGCATTTTATTGGGCTTCTTAAAATGCATTGGTGAAAAAGCAAAATTAGGAATGGAAGGGGTAAATATTGGGCCTGAGTGGTCCTGGCTGCTCTGGAGGGCTGAGACAGGGCTCAGCCAAGCAGGTGCAGATGGATGGTTAACACTTATTCTAACCTCAGCTGTAAGGGAAGCTCATGGGAGCTCCAGGAATACCACACAGAATTATGACAATGATTGTTTGGCACAGGCAGTAAGGCGGGCTTGTAACTTATCTTTAGAATAGCCTTGGCAGAAGAAAGCTGCTTAGATGTGAGAACACGACATCGGGCACTATCCTGGAAAGCCAGCAGTGTAGAGGAGAGATGGCTTTGATTTTTCTATCTTGGAACACAGGATATAGGTTTTACAGATTTGGGTTATGGAATTTTATGTCCACCAAATGTAGTTCTGAAAATCTAAGAGGCTTTTTTGCAAATGACCCAGGGGAGTTTTCACTACACAATACTATTGACCAGCTGAAAACCACCAAGTTATCATTACCCTTCCTTGCATTGAAGACCACACCATCATCCCTAACTGTTCTCCGTCATTTCCCATTCCTTCCTGTTCTCTTCCTGTGCTGATACAGGCAAAGTTCTTTGCACCCTTTAGTTTTGCTGTGATAACCACTGTCGAGATAATAGTTTTTTTCTTTTAATTTTTCCGTGTATGTTTATTGTTTTGAGACAGTGCCTAATGTATGCTAGCATGGCTTTTAATTTATGTTACCTGAGAATGACCTTGAACTTCCAATCCTCTTCCTAAGTGCTTCTTCCTAAGTGCTGGGAATGATAATGTCCAGCTTACTACATTTTAATGTAATAATACCTATAGAGTAATTGAAAGACATTGATATAGTTTAATTGCTCAACAAAGTCTAGATAGTGACATTCCCAATCCATAAAAATGATAAATTAAAAATTAAAAGAGTAACATATGCATTAATGTTCCGTTTAGACACTTTGTAATGCCAATGCAATTGTAATGACTCTAATCCAAGTACATTGCTACATAATTATATATGGAAGATCTAAAATTAATGCTCCACTTTTGGACCACATTAGAATCTTCCAGAACATCTCAAGGGTTAATTTCATTAGATACTTGCTAGTTTGGCTATGGATTGCTAAATTTTTTATTGATAGACTCACAGAGATAAAAGATAGAACTAAAATTTATTATAAAAGAAAGCATAGCTTGATTAATTAAAAGTAATAAAGCTACTGAATGACATTAGTAAGATTATGGTGATAAAGGTTACAGGCAACCAATATCTTGCAAGGTGAAAGGTTACAATGTTTAGGGGAACTCTAGATACCTGACCAGAAATTCCTTGGACTGTAGACACCTGGGTTTTTCCATTTTGTGCAGTGAATTATTGAGCTGATTTTTCACTAGCCACCAAGTTTATTCAATGCTTGGGTCTAGATTTTATTTCTATCTAGACCAGTGCTCATTCTTATTAGACTTAATGTCTTCTTTTTATAATAATTCTTTAGATCTGAGCCCACTTCTATTAGACTTAATGCCCTATTTTCATAATAATTGGGTTTTTATGCCTACTTTGCAAGTCTGAAATGAAATTAACAGATAATGACCTATCTACAATGGAAATTTAAAAGACTCAAGCTAATGCTGTAACTCTTCTCAAAGGATATAGTTACTGTGTGTGTCATGAGAGTCAGTAAGGCAGTGCCTGCCCATATTGAACCAAGGATTGTTTGTCATCTTGGAAAATCAGATAGAAATGCTCTCAGTATCTGAAGAGACAAAATAACAACAGCAACACAACTGATCTGATGCCCCTAGAGACACAAGTATGTGATTATTTCCATCTGTCTTCAAGTATAGCTATGCGAATGTACTCAAACATTGAGATGCACATTATATTACATTGCACTGTTCTTTTACTGCTCCTTTGTATTATTGTTAGAGCAGTGTCACTGCATTTTACATTTTTTCTCATATAGACAGGTTATTGTCTTTTAATTTTATTTTAGAGAACAAAAGCAAGCTAGGAATTCAGTTACCTAAAAATTCAATGATGTATATATACATCAGGCTGCAGTATCTCAGGGACTGCTAAACTTGCAACCTTAGTTTTTATGCTATTGACCTGTGTATTGTATTGTTCAAAGTATGATAGCTTGATTATCCCTGAGTAAGTAATAGAGAAAGAGACAGAAAGCGTTGTTAACTGAGCATCTGTTATGTATACTCTAATACAAAGGGGTAATAAAAAAGAAGAATTTAATACAATGTGATACAATTTACATATTCAGGTACTCTGTACAGCTATAGCCAAAGATAGAGTAAGGTAATCAAATTCTGGAATCTAAATGTTATTTCAAATTCAGTTGTGTTGCTATTGTCATGTTGTCTCCCCAATAGTGCAACATTTCCATATAGTTCTCTCTCTCTCTCTCTCTCTCTCTCTCTCTCTCTCTCTCTCACACACACACACACACACACACACACACACACACACACACAGACAGAGACAGAGACAGAGACAGAGACAGACCATGAAAGATTACCAAAGGTGGGTCTTAAGGATGGAAAATAGAGACAACCCAAACTTGGAAGTGTCATTAATTGACTTCTGCTCCACTCTGTTCATGAGATACAACACAACTAAATCCAGCACACATTCTAGGAGAGGAAATACAAGTGGAGATCAGAGGGCAGAGGTCTAAAGTGGACCTCAATGGGACTTTCCCAGGGCTCCTTGTTTCATATCCCAAGGTTGTTCAGAGAAGGAAAGAGAAATTGGTTCTGTATTCTATTGTCTCCTATGTTACAATAGATACTACCCAACCCCAGATTTTTGTTTATTCTGTCTTCTCTTACATGTTATATATTCTGTCTCTTCTTTTCTCTTTTAGCTGTCTCATGTCCATTTTGTTTGTTTGTTTGTTTAATCCTTCTTCCCTCACTCAGAGGTGTTTGAAAGAGTCTATACTTGACTGTACAGTGTTCTTTGATCTTGCAAGGAGAAAGGTCTTTTGCCTCTTCCCTTGGCATATTATAAAAAGGCCTTTTGAATAAAGCTCTGGGAGACTGGGTATTGACCCAGGGCCCTCCCAAAGCTATCTTGTGTCTCTGTCTCTTTTATTATCTCTTTCTATCTTTTTACCTAATATTTCCTCATTCCTCTTTCCTCCACTCAAAAACCGTTTGAAAGGTGGGAACAGGTTGGAGCTGGACTTCAGCAGACTCCTACATAGGGTGCCCAAACAGGGACTTAGGTACAGAGAATAAAAAGAAAGAACACCATGGGTTAAGTGTGCATGCTCAGAGTTGAGTGTGGTTTTATCCTTTTCTTCAGGAGTAAAATTATAAATATGAAGTAGAGTAGTTCAAGTTGGGCTGCAGCAAGTCTTTCTCTTTCTCTCTCTCTCTCTCTCTGTCTCTGTCTCTCTGTCTGCCTCTCTCTGTCTCTCTCTGTCTGTCTGTCTCTCTCTCTGTATTTACTAAGTTAGGTTTAAAATTATAATAAAGTTTTGGTGAAGTTTGGAGAATATAGGATTTAGGACTAGGGATATAGTGAATGTTTAACTTAAAGTAGAGTAAGTTTTCCCTAGTATGGGACCTGTGTAGATGAATTTCTAAATGGTCTTATTAAATAAAAAACACAGAGCCAAATGTAGGAGTGAAAACCTTAGATAGATCAGGGAAATAGGGAAAGCCACCAGCCAACCTTACCTCACCAACTCTGCAGCTTCCAAATGCCATGACTTCCTGTTTTCCCACGCCTATATGCCTTGCTGTTCTGCCATCTGATTTACTCTCCCCATTCAGCTACATCACTTCCTTTTCCTACTCAGCTCTGTCAATTCCTGTTTGTCTGTACAGACCTCCATGGTTAACTAGTTTTGGAATTCAAGTCATGTGCCACCATACCTGGCTCTGTTTCCAGTGTGGTCTTGAACACACAGAGCTCCTGCCTGCCAAGTAATAGGATTAAGGGCATTTACTGCCATTGCCAGACTTCTTTGTTTACTTATAATGGCTGGTCTCTTTCCTCTGATCCCCACGCAAACTTTGTTTATTAAAGCAAAAAATAAAATATCACCACATTTCAGCACAAATAAAATATTACCACAGAGCTGAGACACAAAAAGCAAAATCTGAAACCAAGCAACCACTGCAGATGCAGCTGTCTGAGAACAGCATCAACAGTGCCAGCAGCAGCAGTAGCAGCAGCAGTGAGAACAGCAACTGTTCCAGCTAGGCATCATCAGCTGTGACCTACGTGACATCATCATCATCATCATCATCATCATCATCATCATCATCACCATCATGTGGCAGGCAGTAGATGCTGAGAAAGCCAGTGTGAACAGCACAGGTCTGTGCACTTTCTACTGTGAAAGAGCTGCAGTGAGGAGAATGCAGTAGCCAGAGTGTTTGTGAGACCTGGACTGACATGGCTTGAGGCTATATTCATCTTTGATGAGCCCAGCAGAGACGTTGAGGGAGAGGTGGATGGCAGGCAGCAGTGGCAGCTTGGAGAGTGCTGCAGAGACTTTGGACCCCAGTGACCTAAGCAGGTCTGTCAGAGGGCAGCTGGAGAGAAAGAGCACAGGGCACCATGGGAGCTGCATGAAAAACAAAGCTTTCAGAGAGGAATGCCAGCAGGGCATATACCAGGAGGGCCAGGGAGCAGAAACCTTTGAGTTTGAGTGCATTCTGGGAACTCTGGGGTCCCTGCAGAGGTGGAGCAGCATCCCCCCAGGGCAGAACTGCAGTGGAGGTAGTGCTGTGGACCCAGAGGAAACTGCTAGCTGACAGAATGCCCAGGTGGGATGTACCCTGGGCATGAGAGTATAGCAAAGTTTTTGGAATACTACATGCAATGGAATGAGCAGGATCTGAGTCCTTTGAGGCAACTGAGCTGAGGCAGCACTGTGCTTCAGGCTGAACAGTGGAGCCAGGCCACAACTGAGAATGGGGGCTCTGGGAAGACAGGCAGAAGAACTGCTGAGATTGACACAGGCTGAGCTCCCAGTGGCACCATGTTCCCAGAGCCATAGGGATGCCCTGAGGTTGGCATTTAGCCATGCAAGCAGGGCAGCACACAGAGGCTTCTGGGACCCAACATGCTTAGCACTGGTGACCTTGTACTCACTGGACCCTAAGTTTGGCAAGCCAGCTGTCCCAGAGGAGGCAGAGGACAGCCAAGGTGAACAAAGCAAAAATCACCATGCACGGAGGCCTGGTAAAATCACTAATCAGCAACACAATACTGGGAACCACAGCCCAGTCCACCTGAACACCACAGCTTTCGTTCTGGGGCAAATTGCCTAGGGGGAGACTATAGCCATAAAGTGGCTCTGAGAGTGAAAGTTTCAGAGATGCTTGTTTGAATTGGGTTGTTGCATTCAAGGGAACTGCAACAAGTTTTTTGGTTGTGGGTGTCTTTGTATTTGGAACTTTAAGACTAGTATCAGAAAGCTTAGAGTGGAACATTAAGACTGATATCAGAACTGACTTTTTTGAACTTTTCAGACTTAAGAAATAGGATGGACAGGAGTGATTCAATTGCAATGGGACAATTTTGATTTCACCTATGCATACATGCTTTATTAATTGAGGTTACTCACAAACTTTGGTGTAGGAATAGAGAAATTTGTTTTATCTATCCAGGCTCAAGATGCATCTTAAAAGGTTATGAAAAAAAGGGAGAATTAATATTCCTCAGTCTCTTTAATTTTTGAAGAAAACATTTTCTTGTTCTTTGTATGGATAATATTAACTTGTGTTAATGTACCATATGTATTGTTTTTAGGAAATGTAAGTAGTTTTATTGAGAAATTGCTTTTGGATGTTTGCTAAAGTTTGTAAAGTGTAAATGGTTCTATTGGGAGCTTGCTTTTGAATGTAAGTTTGTTAGAGTTGTAATTATGTATAGCAATAGTCATTCTAGAATTATGATATTAACCTGTTAATGTTACTGGTGATGCTAAGGAGTTCTTAGATTTGATGTAGTTGCTTCAGGAGTTTACTTATTTATTTGATGCAGGTGCATCAGGAGTTTATTGGTTTAAAAAAGGGCTTGGTACAGCTAAGACTGCTGTAGTCATCTTAGACCTATTTAAAAATGCCATTCTGTCTTTATTATCCTCTACTCCTTTACTAGGAGGTATAGCAGCCATAAGGAGCAGGAGTATTGCTATGATTATTCCAGCTATTTGCAAGCTCCTTAGTGGAAAAACAGCTTCAGAGTTGCATGGAGTTAAGCTCTGTACCTTCCCTGGGCAGAGGCTGGTAGTCAGAGACAGATAAGACTGTCTGGTTGAAGAAAGTGAGCTAAAATAGGCTGTCTGTTGGGTCTGTGGGACCCTTTATATTATTAAGAAGGGAGAACTGTCATGGCCCACAGAGGCTGCCTAGTGAGACCTTACTCAGGGTCAGAGAATCTGAGCTTGCTTTACCCAGAGGGGCTGCATAATGGGATGATTTGGCCATGGGTGTGTTTACCAGGTGTTTGAAAGGGTCTACACCTGACTGTGTGGTATGCTTTGATCTTGCAAGGTGGGAGTCTTTTGCCTCTCCCCTTGGCATATTATAAAATGCTCTTTTGAACAAAGCTCTGAGAGGCTGGGTATTGACCCAGGGCCCTTCCAAAGCTATCTTGCATCTCTGTCTCTCTTATTATCTCTTTCTATCTTTTTACCTAAATCTCCTCATTCATCCCTCCTCCACCCAAGAACCCTTCAAAAGGTGGGAACAGGTTAGAGGTATGCTGGCAGACTTTCACACCTGTCTCATGATTACCATGCTTCCTGTACCTTCCCAAACAGCACCACCAACAAGAACCAAATGTTCGTATAAACTAGCCTACAGAAGACATCTCAACCACCACACATATCATACTATTTCACATATAGAATGAGATCTTTAAAATATTGTATTTTCATTTTGTTTAATATTTGTGCTACCTTTGTTATATGTTCAAATTCTATATTATAAACCAATCAGAATATTATTTGTTTACTTTCTTTAAATTAATTTTATTAGAAAACATTTAAATAGTAAATATTAATATTAAAGTGAATACTTGATATTTATCCACGGTGTTCTCATTTGGGATGTGCTTAATTCCTTTGTGCAAGTCCAAATTCTGAATTATTTCTCTTCTGTCCAAATGCCCATTAGCAGACATCAGTCTCTGGTATATCTTAAATTTATATGTTCTTTATTAAAAAAATTCATGCATTAAGGAATTTTAAGATGGTAATTTTTAGTTATTTCAGTGTCTTTAAATGTTGACCCAATGCTTCAGTTTTACATCATTTATTTCACTGAGTATAATGAACCTTCTTTTCTTGTTTGATTTTCAGACATTTTTCTCTAACACTAATATTGAGAAATGTGATTTTTATGTGCCAGCCTGTGATGGTGATTGTGGTGGTTGTCATGGTGGCAGGGGTAGTGGTTGTCATGGTAGTGGTAGGAGTCATGGTAGTGAGAGTTGTCATAATGGCAGTGGTGATGGTCTCCTCCTCTTCTTGTCTTCCACATTCTCCTTCCTTTTAATCCTCCTTCTGATTGGATGTAGGCTTTCTTGAGCTTCTTAAATGTACTGATTACTTAGTTAATGATTTTTCACTAAAATTTTAACATTACTTTATTATGTCTTCAAAATGTTGGGCCTTTTTCATATCCAAGCCTACACTGGTTATTCTTAAGCGATATCAATTATAAATCATTTTTATTTCTTTGAATTTCTCTCTCTCTCTCTCTCTCTCTCTCTCTCTCTCTCTCTCTCCACATACACACACAGAGTCATTAAATATTGTACAATAAATTTAATAGTATATTGTTATCATTTTTACTTAAAAGTCAATTATATTGGAAGGTATTTAAATAATACAAATACATATGTATTATGTATATACATGTTTATAGATTTTTCTTCTCTGGAGAAATTACTAATAGAATTTATTTTTGCACCACTCTTTTAGATCGTAGGTGTGCTAAAATGTGTAAATATCTGTGAGTTTGAGGAAGACAATATATTTCCAACAATTCTATTAGATTGGAAGGGTTTGATTAATGGAATCTTTTTTGGTCCCTATGATTGTAATAAAAAATTAGTTTAGTACATTGTATTCTCAATATTTCAATTTTAGTGAGGCAGGAACCTCTAGCTTTGCCTTTTAGTTCAGTCACATGCATGCTATTAACACTAATTTCTAAATGGTCATAATAAAAAACCCAGAGCCAGATATTGGGGTAAAGCTGAAAGATCAGAGAGGCAGAGAATAAACCACTAGTTCTTAACCTTATGAAATCCTCTACTGAAGGAGAGCAAGCGCCTCTCCCCACTCTGCCTTATCACTTCCTCTCTCCATCCAGCTCTATCACGTCCTGTCTGTGCAGACCTCCAGACCTCTATGGTTAACTAGTGCCTAGCTCCTCGTGATGTTCAGGCAAGCTTTATTTGTTAGAGCACAAATCAAATACCCCCACATTTCCCCCCTTTTCATCTAAAATTAAAAAAAGTACATGTACTATGTACAATATGTACAATAACTATATACAATATAAACAGGTAATAAATACATCAATAATCTCTTGTCCATTTGCATTTAGCAAATTCAGAGAAAAAACTCCATTATCTACCCTATCTTTGTGACTCCAAAGAGTTGTATCTAATTCACCTTCTATCCTAATTTGCATTATTGCCCAAAAATTATATTTTGAAGTCTTTCAAACTTATACACTTTACACTTGTTTAGTGAGTTTCTGTTCTGAATTTCTCAACAGGAAAAACTATAACTATCTACTCTTCAACTCTCTCAGAGACCCGAGAAGGAAATAATATTAACTAAGTAAACAAAAAGTGCAAACAAGTGAATTCCAAAAAAATGTAATGACAGAAGCAGCTGGCTGCCTGAGTCACCCAAGATTTCTCTGTAGTGTTGGGGCATCCATTGTTGGCCTATAGGCCTAGCATATCGAAAAGACTTATCTGTAAAGCAGGATTTTCTGAAGGGCCTTTCTACCTTGTGTTAGCAAGGATCAGCAGTCCTTTCTTTTGTGTCCTGCTTGTCTATTTTGGACAGCATACTGTCAGCAGTCCAGGCAAGAACAATTTTTTTGCCTGGTGGCTAACTTTTGCCACAAAGAAAGTGAATTCCATATGAAGTTTCTTCAATGCCCTTCATCATCTTTGAAGTAGATTGATGCTGACAGGTGCAGACATGTCTCATTGTCATAAAAAAGAAAAAATTCTGTTATTAAAGCATCTTAAATACCATATTATGTAGGTCTCTGAAGTGTTTGAGGATGACCTTTCTAAAATATATTTCTGTTTAACTTTAAAAACATAACCTAATGTGACTACAAGTTTGATTGTAATGACTAACTACTAACTTACATTTCTTTATATTTTAATTAGTTGGTAATAACTTTCAAGGACTAGCAATTTGGATTATATTGTTAAATGAACTGTATAGGTACAATACCTTGAACAAGATTATAAATATATGAACAGTATTTTCTAATAAAATCAATCTCAAATTTGTATCAATATATGCAATGTATATATACAATATAAAAAAATCCAATCCAATGTAAAATATTTAAATTCAGTAGTTGTCTTTTAAACGTGGATTTAATAATCTACCTTTTTTATCTTATCATATACTCCCTTTTTTCATAGTAGATTCAATAATCTACTTTATAATAACCTTTATCCATCATTTCTATATATATAGCCATTAGTTCTTACCCCTACAAAATCTTCCACTGAAAGAGAGCAAGTTCCTCTCTCCACCCTACATTATTACTTCCTCTCTCTGCCCAGCTCTATCACTTCCTGTCTGTCTGTACAGATATCTAGACCTCTATGGGTAACTAGTGCCTACCTCCTACTTCTGATTTTCAGGCAATCTTTATTTGTTAGAGAACCACAATGCTGCAGTTTCTTTGGCAAAGGAGGCTGAATAGCACCCATTGGGTGCTATAATTGTACCAATTGGGAAGGTACTTAAAGCTGACACTTTCTGTTGGCCTGGTAAATAAAGCTGGAGATACTGTTCCTTTTCCTGTCATTGTGTTAGAGAAACATTCTTAGGGAAGCTCTTCAATAGCATTGCAATCAGATGATCATTTTATGCATTAAGAAGTTATACTCAGCCAGGCGGTGGTGGCGCACGCCTTTAATCCCAGCACTCGGGAGGCAGAGCCAGGCGGATCTCTGTGAGTTCGAGGCCAGCCTGGACTACCAAGTGAGTCCCAGGAAAGGCGCAAAGCTACACAGAGAAACCCTGTCTCGAAAAAAAAAAAAAAAAAAAAAAAAAAAAAAAAAAGAAGTTATACTCCACTATGCTTTTGTATTTTTGCTTGAACATACTTAATCCTTTTTTATTTGAAATGTGATGTCACTGCTCTTTCTGATGTCCCTTGCTCAAAGTTCAAATAAAGATGCCTTTTGAAGTTTTTCTGGTATTCTTTGAGCACACTGTCATGCTGAGACAAATAGGTAATAATGTAGCCTCTACCCTAAGGAGCCAGTGGAGAATAGCAGCACACATCAGGCCTCATGCTTCTTTTCTACATCAGAAGCCATGGCTCAGAGAGTCAGGCTTGTTAGACACAGGGACCAACATAGCTCTTAACCCTTTCTCTCATTGATGTCACATTTCCCCTTCCCTTATAAGATACGGTAACACATCATATGTTTATAGTATAATCTAACTTGTTATAGCCCCCTTTAAGAAGTAGATTTTGGCTGGGCGGTGGTGGCGCACGCCTTTAATCCCAGCACTCGGGAGGCAGAGCCAGGCGGATCTCTGTGAGTTCGAGGCCAGCCTGGACTACCAAGTGAGTTCCAGGAAAGGCATAAAGCTACACAGAGAAACCCTGTCTCAAAAAACCAAAAAAAAAAAAAAAAAAAAAAAAAAAGAAATAGATTTTGGGGGTCTGGAGAGATGGCTCAGAGGTTAAGAGCACTGGCTGCTCTTCCAAAAGACCCTGGTTCAATTCCCAGCACTCACATGGCAGCTCACAACTGTCTGTAACTCAAATTCTAGGAGATCCAGAATCCTCACACAGACATACATGCAAGCAAAACACCAATGCTTGTAAAATAAAAGTAAATAATTTTAAAAAAGAAATAGATTTCAGATATCAGGAATAAGATTTCATGTGAACACTAGTGTCCGGTAAGAGGTCAAGTTCAAGCCCTGAATTCTACTGCTTTGAATCTGCTCATGAGGACTCCATGATCTCTTGGTAGGAAAATCAGTAGGTGAACTCTGCCTTCCTTGTGTCCAGACCACATGCACTTACTGGAATGGGGTGTGCATTTATATTCTCCCTTTGCCTTTGTCTTTCCAGTATGTTATCTCAGAAATAGTACTCTGTCATCAATTGACTGATTACAAAGAATCTTTCAAATTGTATCTAAATGTTGACCTTTCAAGGAGGAATTTACCAAGTGTGTCCCCAGCCCTGAATTGAACATACCCCTAAGACATAGTTTCAAAGTCCCTGGCTTATGTCTATTATAGCATTTATTTTTACATTATCAAAATTCATGTAAAACAGTAATTATTTTTTAATTAAACACTGTTGGAAGATGAATCTGTAAGTTTTAATTCCATATCCTAGTCCCAACCTTGATAACTATTTTTATAAAATTTAATTAAAATCAATAGATAGCTTGGATTTTTATTTATTAGTAAAGTAAAAACATAAGAAAAATCTTGATTTCCAAAATATTTTATCAGATCCATAATTTTGAAGGATGTTGTTGATAAAGATATAAATGAACAATGATGGAAGAACTGATTAAAATACATTGGTTTTATTCAGCCATAAAGAAGAGTGATATGCCATGTTCAGGAAAATTAATGGAAATAGAAATATTCACATTGATCAAAGTAAGATAGACTCATAAAAAGGGATTTTTGTGAGGAAAATGAATTGGTGGAGTTGGCACAGGAAAGACTGTGGGAGAAGAGTATGCTCAAAGTACATTGACTAAAAATGTTATGAAGCATTACTTTGCACAGTGAATACACACTAATCAAAATTCAAAAGTAACATGAGTTATGAGCGCAATAAACAATCTCAATATCATAATAGAAAAAGGTTGAATTTTACTTAGTTTCACTAGAAAGCGATGTAAAATAGTTGAGCTGAATAATACATTACTCAAGTTAGTTTAATCACTCATGAATGCATAGATATATTGTAAGAAAACATAATACAATTTTTGCTTGACAACTAAAAATAAAATAAAGAATGTTATTTAAAAAACACAGTTGTAATTGTTTCTTATTATCTTCTCTTTGAAATACAGGCATGCCAAAGTAGATGGTAGACAGCCCCAGAGGCCTCCACAAAGAACTACAGGCAGCTAAGGAGTGCTGAGAGCAGCAGAAATAGTCTAGGGAAGAGCACACCAAGTGGTTGTCCAATACCAACTGGTCAGCCCTTAAAACCTACTTACAAGTAACATTATGTAGATTGAATAGATTACAATTAGGAAAATATATCTATGCACAGATACATATATGCATGTAACAAAAATTAATGCAAAAAGGCTATTAATGTAAAAAATGAACAAGGAGGCTTATATGACAAGACTTGGAGGGAAGAGAGGGAAAAGAGAAATGATGTAATAAAACATCTCAAAAATTAAAGAAAAAATAATAAATAAAAAATGTCTTTCAGGAGTCATAGGTGGATGCTTTGTGTAAATTTTTATGAAATAGTGTATTATCATATTTGTGAATAATATAAATCTAAACAGTGTAAGTTGAAAAAATAGTAAGAATGTATTTGTGGTTAATGGAAATCCTTGAACTGTTTGGCTTTTCCTATTTTTAAAATTTATTTCTAAATTGGTATTTTTGCAGCACCTGCTACTGAATCAGAACTGTGCAGGAAATTGGCAATAATTGCTAGTGAACTGTAGGATAATTACCACACTTCTTACTTGTAGCACAATGCTGAAAGCTCTGACAAAACAAATTAGAAGGCCTTCTTGTCACCACAGCAACAATTTCAACTTGGTTTTGCTTTTCTGAAAATATAACCAGTCAAGCACAGTTAATTTAACTTGAGCAGAGTGAAAAATTGATTTTTCCCCCCATGAAGCAATTAGACCTTAAAAAAAAAATTAAGTTAAATAATGATATGCAGTGTTTAATTTGTTTACAAACCTTAAGGAACTTTAGTTTGAGTTATAGTAAATAAGGAATTGACTATAAAACAAAAAAGCAATTTGGCTACTGACAAATTTTAGTACTTTTTGTTAGTGTCATTGTTTGAGATTAAAGATGGTTGGTATATGGGGCTTGTGAGATGGCTCAGCAGGTAGGAATGCTTGCTATTTTTCCAGAGGACTCAAGTTTCTATCACCCATGCCACAACAGTCTGTAACTCTAGCTTTAGGGGATCTAACACAGTCCTTTAGTCTCACTGCGAGGGTGACCACACAGACATCATACCACACACACACACACACACACACACACACACACACACGCACGCACACACACGCGCGTGCACGCACACACACACAAAATAATAAAAATAAATCTTGAAAAGACAGTTGGTATAAATTTGTAGCATCATTTGTTTGTATCCTAATTTGTATACATGCCTATTCATCCTGCTCATCTATTAAAGTTACCTAGTGAAAGTAGTTGCTCATTTAAACTTAAACAAATAAGTCCTTTCTTGAGCAAATACATATATTTGAAACAGAAGTTAGGGACATGTGATAGAATTGTGTCTTTCAAATCAAGAATGATTAATCCATTAATAACATAATCAATAATCACAAAAACACAGCAAAGATTGAACATGAGGATATTTGGGCTCAATGTTTTTCAGTTAAGATTTGAGTATGTATTCCAGCATGAAAAGTAAATATTGACCTTTTATTGTGAAAAGTTTTTTGTGTTATCTATGTTCACCTAGATTTTCTTGAGTTTTGAGGTTGTGGTTAGGGTGAATGCTGGGGACTGAACACAGATTGTCACATGTGCTAGGCAAGCATACTCCCATTGAGCTATTTAAACATTGCTTTTGAGATAAGTTCTCACTAAATTGCGTAAGTTAGCTTTGATCTCACTTTGTAGCTCAGTCAGGCCCTGAACATTAAATTTTTCTGCCTTATCCCCCCAAGGGCCTAGGATTAAAGTCCAATGCTGCCAGCCATTCTTGCATTCCTAGATTTTAAAACATTTTCTTACACAATCCCATATAACTTCTGACCTTTGCATTACTTTCTTCACTGGCATTTTATCCCCTGTTTTTTGTGAGGCTGTATCATTCTGCCTGTTTAGTTTTGAATTTGAACATCTGCCTTAGTAATATTTCTTCCCTTATTATGCTATCTAACATGGTGCCTCTAATTACTCATTAGCTTGTAAATCTTGGTGCAGATTTGTCATAATCTTCCAATAATTTACCTGGTACAGATATTAGAAATTGATAAGTAATTACAAATGAATGAGCTTGTGGATATGGGGACTATTGTTGTTTGGCAGGAAGTGTCTTTCAAACAGGGCTGTGTGCAGAAGGCTTGTTTCTGAGAAGCGATGTGATCATGAGGTTACTGACTTTATCAATGGTTTATTCACTCATGAGTTCATAGCTGAATTAACAATTAGGGGTTTGAGCCCCATTGGAGGAAGTCTACCACGGGAGCCTTAGAAGGGTAGACTTGACACCTGCCTCCTCCTGTCTTCACTCTGCTTCACCACCACCACAGTATCAGCAGTTTCGCTCCACTTCTCTCCTTGCATCGTACGTATTGTTCAGCCTGACTATAAGCTCAGCAATACAGCCAGGAGCCCACGCATTAACACCTCTGATGCTGTGAGTCAAAATAAATCCTTTCACGCTTCAAGTGGTTTTCTTAGCTATTTTGTTACAGTGATGAAAAGTGAAGAACAGAGTGATTAATAATGAAGTCTGTGAGTTTGTACAACTTCCTACCACCTGAAAAAGCAAATTAAGCATTAGTAATATTTAACGGATGGTTAGCTGTTGGTAGGAGAAAGTTGTAGATGAATGTGAAATAAAAAATTGATTTATATGTTCTTATTGACACACTGTGGAGACAGAAATAATGGCAAACATAGAAAAAAACACATTAAACACGTTAAAAGGTACTATGACTTAGAAATTTCAGAGACAGGGAAGTCAATGACAGTCACTGAAGACTTTGCTTAAGAGAATTAGCCATCCTCAAGCTCAAGGCATAAGTATATATTTTGTCTTTGTTGAATTGAATGCTCTGGACTTGGATAAAATTGAGAAACTCAATTTTAAAGAATACTCCTTTAGTAGATTTAAAGTCCTTCATATAAATGGTGAATATCTAGGCGATAGGTTAAGATATAAAATATTCTGTCATTTTATCTTCTGATGAGGTCATTTAACGTCTCTCCTCCTCTGTCCATCATCTCATCCAACACTGGTGATTTATTCATCCTGGATTATTGAAGGACTGCTGGCAGTCCAAAGATGGTGTGTTTGACCTCTGTCCTTCCACAGTAATAATGAAAACCAAGGCTAAGTTATCCCTGCATTCCCAAAGGCTGCCCAGCATTTTCCTGAGGAACACAAAAAGGTCTTTGATTTCAGCTTCCTTTCAGGTGCTACTCAATGCTATATCTTTGATAACTGATTTTTATCAAAAAAGCAATGCCTCCATTAATTGTATATTTTTGTTTTGAGAAATAGAGTAATGAATTAAATGGTGGCTTTAATTGGTCATATGTGGTAATATATTGTATACCCTAACAAAATTTGCCTGAAGATCAGAGGACAGAATAAGTCACTGGATTAAACATAGAGGCCAGGCAGTGGTGGCACACACCCTTAATCCCTGCACTTGGAAGGAAGAGATCTGTCTGAATCTCTATGAGTTCAAAGCCACCCTGGACTACATGAGATTAACTCAGTCTAGGACAGAAACAGAGCCAGGCAGTGGTGGCACACACCTTTAATCCCAGGAAGTGATGACTGGGCAGAGAAAGGTATATAAGGCATGAGGAGACAGGAACTAAAGGCTTTTCAGCAGAAACATCCATTTCAGCTAGAGGCTTTTTCTGCTGGAGCCTTTTCAGCTGAGGAAGCTCATTAGGCTGGAAGCCTATCAGCTGAGGCCTTTTCAGGCTGAGAAGTTCTAGAGGTAAGAGATGGCTGTGGCTTGTTGCTTTGTCTCTCTTATCTTTCATCATTTACCCCAATATTCTGGCTATGGGCTTTTATTATAAAACCATTTACAGCCAGGTGCGGTTGTACACACCAGCACTCGGGAGGCAAAGCCAGTTGGATTTCTATGAGTTTGAGGCCAGCTTGGTCTACAGAGCGAGATGGAGGACAGGCACCAAAAACTATACAGAGAAACCCTGTCTTGAAAGAAACAAAAAACAAAAAACAAAAAAAAACAAAAAACAAAACAAAACAAAAAAACCCAAACAATAACAACTACAACAACAAAAGACAATTTAGGAATTTGAGCAACTGTCATACATTTCCTGTTGCTGTGACCTGATAAAAAGCTCTCTAAGGTAAGAAGGGTTGATTTGGAGTTCAGCTCGAGGAGATGCAGTTCACCGTGATGAGGGGACGTAATTGCAGTAAGTGAGGCAAGTGGTCATATTTCATCCCTAGATAGGAAGAGAGAGATGCTGGAGGCTATTTCCCTGCTTTCTCCTCTTCATTCAGAAAGAGCCTCGACTCTTGGGGTGGTGCTGCCCATACTCAGGCAGGTCTTACTTTCTCAGCTCCTTTGGAAACACCTTCATAAGACAAATAAAGTGGTATGTTTCCATGATGATTCTGAATCCAGTCAAGTTCACAATTAAGGTTGGCCATCATAAAGGATTAAACCCTGTTTAGGGGATATGTCCAATCTAATTGACACGTATAAAAAACATCGGGAAAGGAATGTTTAATTCACACAAATGAGGTGAGGTAAGAGACAGATTGGGAAATTTATGGCAGTGATGGTCTCTTTAAAAGGGCAAGCAAACCAGTGGTCTCACTGTATCACACATTGAAAGGATATATTAAATGTAATGCTGGAGACTCATGGGTGTATATATGTGCAAACATGTGTAAATATGTAGTAATAGGCATGTAAAGACTTTCCAACACACATTGGAAACAAAATCCTTGAGTTTTAGGACATAGTATATGATAGCTGCAAGATTCTGAACTGCATGATTAAGAAGACACTGCATTTCAATAACAGAGAAGTCAAAGGAACATCTATTTTAGAGCCCCAGGAGGGCATCAAGAGAGATATGGATGAAATCGATGATACACTGAATTTGCTAGAGATTTCTAGGTGGACAGGCCCTATGTGTCTGGATTTGGAGAGGGGTAGGTAAGGCTACATGAAAATGGCTAGCTAACTGTTCTCTGAACTGTTCAGGGGATAGACTGCAATCACTATAGATGATGAAATTATCAGAGGAGAGCTGTGAGAAGAGGGGATAGAGGCAATTAGCTTTGAGAACACATATGTTCAGAGGCAGAGAAGCAGAGGGAAGGCTGGGGAGCACGGTGAGGTCACAGCCTCCTTGGAAACGGAGAGGAGGACACTAGCATTGATGACACTGAGGGAGGACAGCAGGTTATATTAAGATTTGGACCAGCTGTGGCATTTGGTGACATTTGAAAACACAGTTTTAGCAGTTGTGGAGGTGGAAACCGTATTGCAAGGGATTAAGGTTTTATTGGATGATTGTGGAATCAAAAGCTGGAGATGAACCTGGTCTCTCAAGAACTGTAGGCTTGAAATGTAGGAATTAAGGCACAGCTTGTCTGATGTGTAACAGCAAAGGATAGCACTCTGGAGACAGTGATGACTTTAGGATATTCAGGAACTGAAAGGATCAGGATGATAAATATTTTGCTGTAGAAGAGGAGTCATGCAAGAGCTTCAATGAGAGATGGATTATGGCTTCAAAACTAAACATGTGTGGAGGGAAAAGTGAGTCCAGCTCCCAGAACCTTTACTCCAGAACTAGACAGAAGTATGTATTTAGCTAGGCAAGTTTACTTGGAATTGGTTGTTGGCTGAAGAACATAATCAATCATTCAATCATGATTTCTAAAGTTCCAGCAAGACACACACACAGAGAGAGAGAGACAGAGAGAGACAGAGAGAGACAGAGACAGAGACAGACAGAGAGACAGAGAGACACACAGAGATTACATCTTAGTGTGCAATATATGCCATCTGTCCATAAACCAATCTATCAATTATCTATCTATCTATCTATCTATCTATCTATCTATCTATCTATCTATCTATCTATCTATATATCATCTACCTACCTACCTACCTATCACCTATTGTTAGACCTGAGAAAAAACCATTTCCACAACTTCTGATTAAAACAAGCTGTGTTTAGAAGTGCACAAAGGGCTGGCCAGACGACTTCCTCCTAAATCGGGGTTTCAAGAGCAGCCGCTCACTGCCTTTTGAGGTCCCTTTTATAAAGGGAGAGTTAGGGTTGATAGAAAACATCTGTAAAGATAATTGGCTGTTAGCACCTGGACAGAAGAGTGGGGGACTCAGGGCTCAAAGCTGCCTGTGGGGTAGATAAGTGCAAGAATGTAGCTCAAATTCTAATGGGTCTTAGTAATAAAAATCTAGAGTCAGATATGGGGTAAATGCTGAAAGATCAGAGAGACAAAGGAGCAAGCCAAAGCCACCTCTTACCTCTCCATCTCCTCAGCCTGAAAGGGGGTGAGCTCCTGACTCTTCCCGCCTTATATTGCTCTCTCTGCCCAGCCATACCACTTCCTGTTTCCACCTCCCTAGTGCTGAGATTAAAAGTGTGTGCCTCCCAAGTCCTGAGATCAAAGGCATGAGATCCCAAGTGCTGGGATTGATCCTGACTAAAAGAGAAAAGAACCGGGTGGTGGAGGCTCCCACCTTTAATCCCGGCACTAGGGAGGTGGAGACAGGAAGTGGTATGACTGGGCAGAGAGAGCAATATAAGGCAGGAGGAGACAGGAGCTCACCCCCTTTCAGGCTGAGAAGTTGTTGAGGTAAGAGGTGGCTATAGCTTGCTCCTTTGTCTCTCTGATCTTTCAGCATTTACCCTGAGATCTGGCTTTGGTTTTTTTAAAAGACCATTTAGGATTTGAGATACACAAGAATCTGTCATGCGGAAGGGGAGTGAGTCATCATGGTATCTGGGAATACACATTTTTATAAGGCCAAAGGACAATCATACATCACAGGTGCAGGAGTTTAGCAAGGCAAAAGGGTGGATGTACATCATGGAATTTCAAATTCAGCATAGGTTGAAAAACATGCTTTACAGGATACATTATGTTTAGGAAACAGAAACTTATTCTTGTAAGGTATGGAGACTTAATAACAATGTGGCTCCTGTTTTGGTTTCATACTATCATCTATCATTTATTTATCTATCTTGAATTTTTGAAACATCAAGCTCTTCTCTAGCTTTGATTTCTCATTGCCAAATAAATATTTTACACACAGGCACACACCACACACACACACACACACACACACACACACACACACACACACAGATACAGAGACAGAGACAGAGAGAGGAAGAGAGAGAGAGGCAGAGAGAGAGGTGGGCAGTGGGGAAGAGGGAGAAAGATTATCTGGGAATATAATCAAGTAAGCCCAGATGATACACCTGTACCTGGAAAAGTAGAGGATCCCCCCTTGGGTAGCTGATAACTTCCTGAGTGGTGACACCTTGTACCCTCCTGCCTGGATCTGAAAGACTGTATAGCAGTGAATGTTCTTTCAGTACTTAAGTTAAAGTAATGTTACTTGGGAGAAATTCCTTTTAAAAGATTCTCTGTGGACAAACCTACTGCCAACTATGTTTTGAAATTGCAATCTCCGTATACACAGGGATGAGTTGATGTTTTACCCAATATAAGGTTTCTTCATCATGGAAGCTGTATATAACTTAGAAAAGATTTGAAAAACCCCTTCCTAAACATCTGATGATGTTGATTTCATTTAGAATGCATATTGTGTCTCTGGAATCATGTCTGAAAAGACATCTTCACAGTAGCCAGAGATGTATCCCTGATTAGAGTAGAAAACCTGAAATTACAGCTAATTTTTGAGATGGACTTTATGTCAATAACATGATACTAATTATTGGAAGTTGATGGTAAAGTAAACTACTGTGTCTTCAGGATTCCTGGAATTTACCCCTTTATCTAGTAAAGTTTATTGTTTAAGTAGAGGTATAGATTAACTATAAGGATTAACTATAATTTCCTAAGGGCTTACCCTAAACTAGAGGAGGGGTGTGTGTGTGTGTGTGTGTGTGTGTGTGTGTGTGTGTGTGTGTGTGTATGTATGTGTGTGTAACATTTATTCTTTACAGAAGTAGCATGAGCCTAAGTTCCTTTTGGTTCCTGCTTCCTGCTGTCTTCTGGGTCTCCTCTGTAGTATCAATGAACCCTTGGCTGATGCAGCCATATGAGGCTGATGAGCCATATGTCAAAGGGAATCCCAATGTTAATTTCATGATTGCTTTTATAGGAAACCACTCACTGCCAGACACACCATCAGGCCCCAATGCCAACTCTCATTTCGCTTTTCCCTAGCAAACATTTGTAAGTTCTTTTTAGATAAAGGAACTGGAAGAAAGTCAATAGGGGTGGCTCTTGGCAAAATCTCCAAGTGCTTGGAAGTCGGAGCAGCTGCAGGGACTCCATGTGGACCACAGGGCCTGAGCTGTGGTTTGGGGTTGACAGTGGTTTTGTCTCAGCATGTTCTGGGTGTTTTGTGTTGGGATATATATGTATCCATGTATTTGAGCTGGAGTCATCTGAAGGCTTAACTGGAGCTGAAGGATTGGATACTGAGCTAGCAGGCCAGTTGCTAAGAAGTCCCAGTTCAGTCTTGGCTAAGTAGTCTCCTTTCCTTAACATGTAAATTTCTTCCCAGACCACTTACTGTCCTCATGAAATAGCAGCTAGCTTTCCTGTAAGGGAGAAAACCAAGAGAATAAGGAAAATGCCTTATAAACTGGGAGGCTTGTACATAGATGAGAAGGAAGTCTATTGTCACTTTCAACATTGTGCCTGGGAAGCTCCTCGATGTTGATACTGACAGTAGATTTCCCCATGTGTTCAGGTGTTGGTAAGGGGAGGGAATGAAATACATGGTGAATGGAACCATCTTCCTATGTAAGTGAAGTCTCGCATACAGGGATCATTAGAAGGTTGATTACGGCTTCTGGAAAAGTCTATTTGACCAGGGTATCAGCCATTGGTCTCCTTTTATAAGAGAAGGGGTTGATGATAAATGCATTTTTACTACTGGAGTTTTCCTTGGTTAGATAAGTAAAGTAAGAGAAATTGTCTGCTTGCGTTTACTGCTTTCTAAGTTCTTATGGATGGAAGTAAACAGCATATTAGAGAGACATCCTTTAGAGTATTGGTTTCCAAACTCCAGGCTATATTTAGCCTCTATTATCAGCCTCCACTAAGGATTTCCTTGCCACTCACTCAGCCTCTGCCTGCTGACCATTTCAGTGGTCCATGCTTGCAGCTTTCATTGTACAAGACCTCCCTTTCAAGAATCATAATATGATGTTTCACTCACAGGCTTTTTAGGCCAGTGTAGAGAACCAAAGTATAGAAAGCACAAAATCTTCATTGATTATGGCTTTTAACAGTCTAGTAGCAAAACTTTTCTTTCCTTCTGGACATAACTCAATTCCTATAATAAATCCCTATTCTATAAAGTCTACAGTAGTTCTTTTCTTTTCATCTGAGATAGTGTATTTTGAAATAGATAAAACAGTATTGTAGAAACACAATTTTAATTATTCTTCCCTACAAAACTCCCTAGCAGATCGAATGCCCATGTGGATCAAGATATACATAGTTTCTTTTCACATTTCAGAGAAAAAGAATAAAGGACATTCTGTATTAATATGTTTTCTGTTAACTTTTTGAAGTATAAAGATTAAATGCCTGCTTCTTCAGAGAATGATTCTAATCTTTTATTTTTCCTTAGCTACATAGCAAAAAAAAATCTTGTTATCAAGCTTTTATAGGACTAGAGATCCCCCTGTCTAGAGAAGTCTTTAGAAAGCTGAATGCTCTGGAAACAAGACTCTGCAGACCCTAGGTAGCTGCAAAGAAATAGTTAATGGATATGGTCTCAGAAACACTGAAATTTTGTTTCTAGTGGAAGAGGAGGAAACTGAGAGAAAATGAGAGGTGTCAAAAGATGTATGAGAATGTTATACATAGTTGTGCTATTATTTTTCCCATAAGCTTTTCTCCATATCTTTTCCAAAAAGAACTTAGTTGTGTACCTTTGGTGAGGGGTGAACTGTGTGTTTTTCTTATTTTGAGGCTATATGCTGTATTCTTTTTCTCAGTGAAATATATGTAAAATAATGCCATGCTTGGCAGCATTGTGCTGGTTTTCTCTTTGTCATCTTGACACAAGGTAGAGTTATCTGGGGGATAATGAACTTCCATTGAGAAAATGACTTTATCAGATTGGCCTATAGGCAAGTTTGTGGAAGCATTTTCATGATTCATGATGGATGTGGAAGGCCCATCTCCATCACCCATGGTCCTGGGATGTATAAGAAAACAGACTGAGCAAGCCTTGTAGAGAAAGTCAGTAAGGAGTATTGTTCTGGGTTCTACTTTGGTTCCTGCTTCCAGGTTTCTTCCCTTGTATTTTTGTCTTGGCTTCCCCCAAAGATGGACTGTGACTGGGACATATAAGTCAAATAAGCCTTTCATCCCCTTAGTTTGATCATGGTCTTTATCACAGCAATAGAAAGCAAACCAAGACAATCAATATATTGCATGATGAACTGTGCTCAGAAATGGTTTATTTAAAGAGACAGAAACTTTAAGATTGTGATATGTTGCTTCAGATCTTGTATTAGCTATCAGTATAGAAGAACAAAGATTTTCCATTGTCGTTGCTGTTTTATAATGTAGGTGAAAAAATCATTCTTGAGTTTTCACAATACTACAATACTATATGTGAATATGTGAATACTATAGTCACAGCTTCATTCTTTGCCTTGTATGAGTGGTTCTTCATTGTCTCGTATTGGTTCTTATGTCCACTCACCTTTCTTTGTTTAGAAGGAAAAAGAGTAGGCTTAATTATATTTTGCAGTTTTTATTCTCCCATGTCAATAGTGAATGAATTCAAAATAAAACAAATTGTTCTCAAAGACAGCTCCACACTCATTTCTATGTGGAGCTCCATATCAACATCCAATGAAATGATTTTTGTTGACAGTAAAACTAAAGCAAAAAGGAAAAGAAAATTCTGAGCAGCAGTTTGTTGGTTTTTATAGACTTCAATGCCTGAGTAATCAGAACCATTACATACAATTTTAGTAGCTTGCCCAAATTAAATAAGGTAATAAATGCTTTCTAAAGTCAACATAGGAAGGCTGGCCTGATGGCTCAGTAGTTAAAGGTTCCTACTTTCAAGCCTGATGACCTGATAATGATAATTGGGATCCACATGGAAGAAGGAGAGAACCAGCTTTCATACCTTGTTCTCTGACTTCCATGTGCATGCTGCGGCACACATAGACATACATGCACCCACGTGCATGCTGTGGCACACATAGACATACATGCACACGCACTCCAAATCATTAAAGTGTAATAACAGTAAAACAAAATCAGCGTAGTCTTTAGTGTGTAATGAGTACCGAGAGTTTGCACACTTGAACAAGTTGCAAAGTAAACAGATATGATCATTTTTCTCCATAGAAATAGCTTGTTTTCCTCATTTGACAAGGAAGCAGGAAAAAACGTGAAGTAAGGGCTCCCAGGGAAATCAATGCCATCAAGCACTAACTCACACCTGTTAACCTGAGTGAATTGGCCTGGAGACAGCACCAGGTGCTCACTGATTTATTGCTTGAAGTAACTCAACAGATTGTTTTATTTAATCAGTTTGAGGTTAAATTGATCCATTGGTAATATTTTTCATCATCTTATAAAAATTTTGACAATCGAGTGTTTTTAACAAGATATAGAAATATGAGAGTTGAATAGTTGCTAATAGTACTTATGGAGCTATTTTATTTATTGTTTGAAAGAAAACAAGTTTAAGTAACACTAAAATTTCATCTTGATGTGAACTTATTTGATTATATCAGTGCCAGAACTCTAACTTATGAAACTATAAGAAAAATAATTTACATTTATTTTCAGAGCAGTTTGACCTAATAGAGTAGAATATATATATAAGAGTAGAATATATATATATATATATATATATAAACACACACGTAGTTATCACCACAGTCAAGCTGAAACATTTCTATGATCTCCTAAGATTCTCTTGTGCTCCCTTCCAGTTTATTCCTGTAACCCATTCCTGGACGTCAACAGCCACAGACATGCTCTTTGTTAGAAAAGACTAGAATTTTTTTTCTTTGTAGAGTATTTTTCTGGACATTTGCTTTGTTACTAGTCTGAGTAAATTTCTACAAGCATCCACATACAAGGGTTTATGTGCTGTTTCCTTTGGCATAGCTACATTGAGGCATGTCTTGGTTTTGGTTCTTGTTGTTCTGATAAAATACCCTGGTGGGGAAACAGCTTAATTGTGAGTTTTTTTTTTTTTTTTTTTTTTTTTTTGCTCCTGTTTTAGGTTAGAGTCCATCACTGATGGGGAAGTGAGGCTTTCAGGAACTGGAGCAGCTACTCACATTGCATTCATTGTGGGGAGCAGAAAGCAGTGGATGGATGTGTGTGGACATTGTGCTTTGCTTGTTATCTTCATTCGGTTCAGGATCTAGTCCATGAACTATACTCAGGTGTCTCTTCCACATTAGCTACCCTAAGTAAGAAAATTCCTCACTGGCATGTCCATAGCTCAGTCTACTCTAGATAATTCCTTATTCAGAGTCCTTCCCAGCTGATTCTACACTGTGTCAGCTGACAGTCAAAACTAACCACCACAAAGAATGGCAGATTGTGTGCTTGTGTTTTAATCTTACAACAAACTGCCAAAGGTAGTTTCTGTACTGTATATTCCCAGCAGATGTGGATGAAAGTTCCAGTTAATGTGCATAATTATTACCATTGCATATTGTGAATTTGTGTTTTCTTAACCTTTAAGCAAAGAGTGGAAGCTCATGTAATTTTAATTTGTATTTCTCTGATGACTAAAAATGGATCGGATCACTGGTGGCAAGCCTTTGAGGATATGCCCCAGCCCTGCTTCCAGTTCTGTTCTTTGATTCCTAATAAGCCAACCTGTGAAGATCTTGCACCTCTGGCACCTCATATGCTTACCATTAGATGGTATCACTTGCCAGCTGCCATACCTTCCCTGTGACAATGTGAAACCCTGAGTCTAAATAAACTACCCTTCCATTGATTGCTTCTGCAAGAAATGTTTTCATAGCATCCAGAAAGATAACTAACACACCACTTTATACATATTTTCTCATTTCAACTGTCAGATCTTTTGTTTTGAGCTTTAATAGACACAAAGACAACAGCCTTATAAACGTATTTTCAGTATCTAGCACTACACAAAATCACACAATGGTTCAGATTGTTTACTGAAACTGTGATGGACACATGCATTTCCTTCATGTTATTTTTTGCACATGGTCACCATTGTTATCAGTTTTTATTTCACTGGATACATTTTTGGAAAGTACTGGAAGAAATAATTTTGGGTATAGGATATATTACCTTCTCAATGATATGTGGTGGAAACAAACGCTCAGGCTCATCTCAATTTAGGTCTGGAATCAAAATAATTTATTGCTGAACTGTATCCCAGGCAGAAGGTTGTTAAGAGATGAACTGTGTCCCATCACAATTTTAGAGGATTTATTTGAGCACACAATGAATCCCAAATCTGGTAGCTCCGGGCCCTAGTAATCTGCAGTTCCAGTGAGAAGCACAATTAGAAAGATTTTATGAGGCAAATGCAGAAACAAGGTAAGGAAAAGATTCAATCGATTAAAGTAGAACAATAGCGTTTGTTAAAACTACAGCAGCCCTTAGTCAAACAACACTTAAAGAATTCATCACAGCTAAGAGTGGTCTACCAGTCAATCGGCACTCCAAACCAGAAGAGATTTTGAGGTCTCTGGAAGAGGTTCGCAGAGATGTCCACCAGCCTTCTGAGCAGTGTGTTTCACAGGTTGATCAGGGAAGCACAGTCAGGAGAGACTGACTTGGCTCCAGCCTCCAATGCCTTGCTCCCAAGTGTCTAGTGTGGTTTACCACCACTCCCTAGGTGGTAAGAACTGAAGGTTAAAGCCGACACTCACACAATAGGCTTTCTCTCTGTGCCTTTTTCTGTCTTTGTAATTTGACAGGCAGAAAATCACCTACCAAATCTATGACTCTTATTCTGTCTCCATTTGTCCTCTTCTGTATACACCCTGAGTATTTATTTGTCATTATTTCCATCAATAAAGAAAATTCCTGTTCCAGCTTCTGCCGACAACTGCAGATGAGAATATTGGTGGCTGTGTCAGAAAATGAGCTCCTAGGATGTATCTCAACACGTGCCCCAAACAATGGAAATTTTCTTTCACATTTTCTAAAGATAATATGAAGACCAGTGTAATGGAAATTTATTTAATTGCAAATATTAATATATTCTCAATCTCAACTATATTGGAGAGGCCAGATTTACATAGCACTTTAGATTAAATAAACACCTTCCAAGTTATCCAGCACTTGCTCATCTAAAAGCTGCTAGATATCTTTCAAACAATGAACACTACCAAAGTAGAGAGAAAGCTTACAGTGATTTCTATGTAGATTCCTAGTTTATCTGCACACATGCACATGTACACATGATGTATTCATACACACACATAAACATGCACACACTCCACATATTCACAAATGTACACACATATAAACATACACACAACACACAATCATACATATATACATACATATAAACATACAGACACATACATGGATACACATACACACATAAAAAGATAAGGTATACATGTATGCACATACACATATGCACCTATATACATGCACACAATACATACACATTACATACATATAATAAAAAACATTAAATTTACTTCAAATTATGTACATAATACATCTTGAGAAATGCTAGCCTGAACAATAATATATGGAAAATATTTTGTAGTCAGATCAAAGTATAAAAATATTTCAGAGCTTACAGGGGTTGGGGATTTAGCTCAGTGGTAGAGTGCTTGCCTAGCAAGCGCACGGTCCTGGGTTCGATCCTCAGCTCCGAATTTTAAAAAAAAATATTTTGGAGCTTACAAAGAAATGAAAGATCTGACATATTCTTCAGGTCACATTACCAATTTTTTTTTCTTGCCATGTATTTGTTGGTGTGTGTTTGTGTGTGTGTGTGTGTGTGTGTGTTAGCAACATTGAAAAGTGCCAGTTAAAACAGCAGATATTCTGTATTCTTCTAATCAAGCAAGTCTGAGACAGCTATAGAAGAAATGGGAGGTGTCTCACATGTGCTGGTGGATAACGAGACCATTTTCCTCTTCAGTGGGTAGAACTTCAATGTTCATATACTCATTGCATAGAGTCAGGAAGAGAGAGACTCAAGAGACTAGGACCAACGGCTTGCTTATGGCTGTGTAGTTCTTCGTTCACTTAAGTACTTGAAACATCTATTTCTAAGTAATGAAAATTCTCATTATTAGTCATAGAAATGTGTTCTAGAGTCAATCAAGGTAATAATGAATATTGCAAGGTAAGTCATTGCTTATCTGTTTCTTTACATATAATAACTTTAATCAATATTCTATGAGTTTATTAATATCTACCTTCTGTGTTTATGCAATGAGAAAATGAATTTTTGAACAATTATGCTATTGCTAATGTTGGCCACCAATAGGAAATGAATTCCAGTAATCCACACAGGCTTTTTTTCTCTATCCCATATGTCTCACCCTGTTCCCAGAACCCGGAATTCTTCTGTTTTTTACCATGCGAATCCGTTGAAGCCACCACACTTTGTTTGAATGCTCTCTTTTGCACCACATTCTGAAAACTGATTCCAAGCACAAGGCAATGGCTTTGCAGATATCATAGGACTGACTTTCTTCTTCTCTTATTTCTAGATTTCCATTCTACATTCCATGCTATAAGACAACTAGAAACCTTTACTTCATATGCTTGGTCCTTTATAGTCTTTTAGAATTGAGTGCAATTCATCATGGCTACCAGTAGAATGTAATAGGCATTTTTAAACAAAGAATTCAGTTTCTTAATTGACATGTTTTTCCTAGTTCACCTTACATTTCCAGTTTTCAGTTCCTGTTTGTCCCCCTTTCTCTCAAATTTAGAAGAGCTTCATGGAGTTGATATCCTCTAGTTATATTTCTTTAGTAGGACAGTCCTTCAAGTGTGTCAGTGGCTTCTGAATAAGTATGATGTTTGCTATGACAATGTGAACAGACACAGGACATTCTTCTCAGGTATGGGTGAGGATAACAGGGCATGAATGTGGCTGTGTTAGACAGAATTGTCTAGTTAGTTATTGACTTTGAAAGATATTTGGCTTTGGGGTTAATTTCTGAATGAACCTTAATGTGCTAAAAGATAATACTCAGTCAAACTTGGTAGTGATTTTATAACTAAATCATGGATGAGCAAGTATTTCATCCATGTTCCTTACTGCTCTATTCATAATAGCCAGGAAATGGAGACAACCTGGATATCTACTAATTAAAAAATGGATAAGGAAAATGTGGTAAGTATACACAATGGAATATAATTTATCTGTAGAGAAAAAGTGAAATTACGAAATTCACAGGTAGCCGGGCAGTAAACCGGCGAAACTCACAGGTAATCCCAGCATTCAGGAGGCAGAGGCAGGCAGATCTCTGTGAGTTCACAGCCAGCCTGGTCTACAGAGCAAGATCCAGGACAGGCACCAAAACTACACAGAGAAACTTTGTCTCAAAAAATAAAACAAAAAAAAAATGAAATTCACTGGTAAAAGGCCATGGGGGATCTCAAGACTAGGGACACAGAAGGCACAAAGTATGAAAAGGAGTGGATAATGGAACTGGAAATTATGTGGAAAGACAGTGAACACTAAAGACCTTTCAAATACAGCACAGAAACTGATACTATATAAACTAAAACATATACATACAAGTTCATATACAAACAGTTTAAATGGATTTTTCTTGTAACAAAAGAATATCTCAACAGCTATCATAGATTGTCAAATAGAAAGCTCACTGCTGGCTTTGGGTTATCTCTTTCAGAGTTATCGGGTAGTGGGTTCCCAAGTGCCCTGCAAACATCACAGACTACTGCCACTGCTCTTGACTACCCTCCTTAATTTGATAGTGAGATTTTTTTCTTTATTTTATTCATTTTATATACCAACCACAGATACCCTTCTCAACCCTCTTCCCACTCTCCTCCCCTGTCTGCCCCCCCCAGGCCACTCCCCATACCCTCCTCCAAAAGGGTAAGTCTTCCCATTGGGGGTACAGCAAAGTCTGGTACATTCAATTGAGGCAGGACCAACCCCCACCCCACAACTGCATCAAGAGTTAGCAAGGTGTCCAACCATAGGTAACAGGATCCAGAAAGCCAGCTCATGCACCAGGGATAGATCCTGATCACACCACCAGGAGCCCCTCAGACAGACTCAGCTACACAACTGTCTCCCATATGCAGAGGGCCTAGTCCTGTCCTATGCAGGTTTCACAGCTGTCAGTCTAAAGTTCGTAAGTTCCTATGAGCTTGGTTCAGTTGTCTCTGTAGCTTTCCCCATCATGATTTTGACTCCCTTGTTCACATAATCCCTCTTCCCTCTTTTGGACTGCACTCCTAGAGCTTGGTCTGGTGCTTGGCTGTGGATCTCTGCATCTGCTTCCATCAGTTACTGGATGAAGGCTCTATGATAACAATTAGGGTAGTCATCAATCTGATTACCAGGATAAGCCAGTCCAGGCATCCTCACCAGATAGTGAGATATTACTGCTGAAAACACAACAACATATCCGAGTCATGGGACATGGAGAAATCAAGCTCATATCAACCTGGAACTTTTATCTCTACTAGCTAGCTTTCACAGTACTGGAAGTTTTTATGCATGCTCCTAGGAAAGAATTCATCCATAGTCCCATATAGCTGTGAACCTGTAAGTTATAATGGCTGGCCAGGTAAGGTATGCCCAATGGTACAACAGTGGCATAATGGAGTAACCAATCATTTTCTGCTTGTATTTAAACCTCCTCCACAAAATGGAATCTATGACTGGTACTGTTAACTGGTCACCAAACCCGGGGCTCACTAGGTCTTCATAGGATCTAGGGGAGGACCCAGCACTATTATTCTGCCAATTGGACACACTAATAAACTGTCCTATGAGTTCTTATCTTTATACCTGTAGACTAGTACATCTCTCAACTCTCATCAGAGAAACTTCCATATACAGTAGGTGGCAACACAGAGATGTAAAATTAGTAAACACAGAGAAAACCATTATGGAGTTCTCGTCCCTAAATGGGACATCTATGCCACATCCCCCATCTTCAAGTCTCAGGGATCATCATGGAAGAGGGAGCAGAAAGATTATAAGAATCAGACATAGTGGGGTAGTGGATATTGGCAGGGAGACAGCATTTGTCAGACATGACAGTATAGTTCACAAGGTCAAGACCTACATTAGATCAAGTCAATGAAAATTCCAATATGGATGGGGAAGGAGCTAAAAGAATGATGCCTCTGGTTGAGGAGCTAACGGCAATGTTGGATGCCAGGAGCAGGAGTGTTGTGGGGTATTATTTTAACTATGCAAAAAAGATGGGTTACTTTTATTTATGCTGCAGAATATTACTTTAACTATGCAAAGGTGTGTTGTTGTTTTTGCTCTTTTGGGGAGCCTGCCACCCAGCTCCCAAATAAATCAAACATGGAGGCTTATTCTTAATTATAAACACTCAGCCTTAGCTTGGATTGTTTCTATCCAGTTTTTCTTGAATTATCCTGTCTACTTTTTGCCTCTATGATTTTCCTTTTCTATTTCTGTATACCTTTCTTTGTTTCTTACTCAATATCTTGATGTATAGTTGGGTGGCTGGCCTCTGAGTCCTTCTCCTTCTCTGGCTACCTCTTCTTTTCTTTCCAGATTTCTTCTTCTATATATTCTCTCTGCCTGCCAGCCCTGCCTATCCTTTCTCCTTCCTCGCTATTGGCTGTTCAGCTCTTTATTAGAGTATCAGGTGCTTTAGACAGGCACAGTAACACAGCTTGACAGAGTTAAACAAATGCAACATAAATAAGAGTAACACACTTTAAAATAATATTCTACAACAAAGGTGTGCTACATTTGTTTCTGCTGCCTTTGTTTAATTATGTAAAGATGTGTTTCATTTAAGTCATCTTGCCTAGTAAAAGCTGAATGGCCAATAGCTAGGCAGGAGAGGGATAGGCAGGGTTGGCAGGCAGAGAGAATAAGTCTGAGGAGAAATCTAGGCTAGAGAGAGAAGAAAGAGAAGGAAAAGAGAATGAGAGAGAAAGAGAGACCCACACCTGCAGCCAGAGACTAGGCAGCCAGCAGCCAGTAAGACACTGGAGGAAAGGGGAAAGGAACACATATAGGAAAAAGGTAAAAATCCCTGGGGCAAAAGGTAGATAAAGGGAAACAGGCTAATTAAAGTTAAAAGAGCTATCCAGAAATGAGCCTAAGCTGGTCCGAGCATTCATAACTAAGTATAACGTTCTGGGTCATGATTTGGGAGCTGGTTGGTGGCCCAAAAGAAAAAGCCTGCTAACAGGAGAGGTGGTTTTCTTCAGGGATGCAGGTCCTGAGGGATTACGGAGTAGATGGTCCTGCACCCATGTACATGCAGGCAGCATTTAGTGGGGTCAATGGGTATTAAGTGTTAAAGATAGTGACAGGAAGTTAGGGGAAAGTGGAAGGAGTGTAAGGGAGAAGCTGGACAAGAGGGAATGGGGGACATTTGTGATTTTTCTTATTGCTGTGAAGACACTATGATCAAGGTAACTTATAAAAGAAAAAGTTTGTTTGGAGCTTACAGTATCAGAAGGTGAATCCATGGCTATGTGGGGAGAGCATAGCAGCAGGCAGGCAGGCATGGCACTGGAGTAGGCAGTGGGGACTTACATCTGAACCACAAGCATGAGGTAGAGAGAGCTAACTGGGAATGGCAAAGGCTTTGGAAACCTCAAAGCCTACCCAGAGTGACATACCTCCTCCAACAAGGCCAAACCTGCTAAACTTTCCCAAACAGTTCCACCATCTGGGGACCAAGTATGTAAATATACAAGCCTATGAGGGCCATTCTTGTTCAAACTACCACAATTTGATCAAAACACAGAATATGCACATACGAATATTAAATAAAATGAACAATAAAAATCATTACTTCATAAAGACACTTGTAGTGTTTGTGTGGGAGGAAAATGAGGTAAGAGGTGGGAAGGCTGGAGGCATGACATTGGCAGGACTTTGTAAAGTACAGAGCTCCTACATCAATTAGGAATCTAAAATTTACGAGTCTGTATACAGTCAATATTAGATATATTTGTGGTATTATCTTACTTTATTTTACAGGTATTAAAACAGGCTTAATTTTCATTGCCTGCTGTGATGTGGTTGGCTAAGACATTTATTTGGCAGTTAGGTTTGCTTTATTCTCCTCAGTCCAGATGCAAATACAGCCCTTTTCATTTTATCTACATATAAGAATTACCAATTTCATTCTAGGTATTGCCTAATGAATCTTAATTCCAAAGTTCAGAAAGAAATAGAGTATAACAAACTTCAGAATATTAAGAAAATGTCTTTATGATTAATAATATTAATTTTCTGAATGCAGTGTAGAATCATATCCCCAGCACCAGACGTTTATTGAATGCATGAATGAATGCAATTTTTAAAAGGTTATGAGACAAGAGACAGAAATGGATAATGTGCATAATCTTTTATTCTTGTAGACATAATTAAATGAAATACATATGCCTGAAATCTGCCATGAAAGAAACAATATAAAATTAAGATACTTTAGATACTATTACAGGTGAAAGAGTTGAAGATCCTCAAACTCAATTGCTACTATACTGTTAAGTCTTTTGCAGTCATGGATAGGAGAGCTATGGAGGGCTGTGGAGGGCTATTGGGGGCTACACAGATGTGCCCATCACTACCTTGGTAGTTCTGTTGTTGTATTTGGGGGAAATAACAGGCTTCCATTGGCTCTATTCCTTCATATAAAATTAACATAAAAGAAACAGAATTGAATGCTTATGCTCTCAGCATACTGTAGCTGCTTATAAAATATTGTTCACTTCTTTATTATTGCACTTCATGATATGTGTATTAAAGGAATACCATTCTTCTCAATAAAATTAACACTGTTCTTGTTAATAAAATTCATGTATTAGTTACTTGGTTAAGGGCAGATCTTCATATAAAAAGCTAAAGTCTTGAGGAAAACAAAAAAAGGAAGAAGAAGAAATCAGAAGGTGAAGAAGAGCGGTGTGCACACAAGTAAAGCTTCATCCCAGAGCTTGGTCTGTCTCTTGTTCCACATGTGGTTTTCTTGTTCTGAGGTCTGTGGTCGTTGTTGGGGAGACAAAGCAAACGATCAGCTTGTCCCCCTCCATAGCCTTACTACCTTCTCTCCTCCTGTCCCTCCCCTTCTGTTTCTCTCCCTCCTACCTCACCCTTCCCTCTCCCTCTAACTCTCTCCTTCTTCTCACCCCTCTTTCCCCCTTCTCTTTCTCTCTCTCTCTTTCTCTCTCTCTCTCTCTCTCTCTCTCTCTCTCTCTCTCTCTCTCATTTATTTATTATTTTTCTTTAACTAGCACTGGTCAGTCATGGTGTAAACGCTAGTAACTAAGAAAGAAGAGAAAAAATCCAGTTCCCATTCTCGCTTGTTAGTCTTAAAGTCTCATGATACAAAAGGGAGAAATTTCTCTCACGGAGACTATAATACAGATTCCTCAAGTAATTGGTAGTAGAGATGAGACACCCGTGCGAAAGGGGCATTTTAGTTTGAAATGTGGGCCATAAAAGAATGGCATAATATTAGACCTGAATTTAATCTATAAGCACCTCCCACCCAATCATCACATAACTTTATGGGACTGTGGGAATTGTAGTTCTTAAAAGATAACACCTGCCCAAGGACCAGATAACTTCCTGGGACTCTGGGAGTTGGAGTTCTTAAAAACTAACAACAGAGCCTGGCAGTGGTGGTGCACACCTTTAATCCCAGCACTTGGGAGGCAATGCCAGGCAGATCTCTGTGAGTTCAAGGCCAGCCTGGTCTGTAGAGTGAGTTCCAGGACAGGCTCCAAAACTACACGGAGAAACCCTCTCTTGGAAAAACCCAAGAGAGAGAGAGAGAGAGAGAGAGAGAGAGAGAGAGAGAGAGAGAGAGAGAGCGCTAGGAAACAAGGAACAAGTATATTTTGCCTGGCAGAGAAGATAGTGGTTTGCATTAGGGTGGTGACAGTGTTGAGTCTGGATAACTTTTGGAGGCAGCTGAGAATTAGTATCAACTAGTTATTTTACAGCAAGCTTCAAAAAGCCTTCCCATGCTGTGGTGATATATTGTGTACCCTAATAGTGTACCCTAATAATCTTATCTGGGGATCAGAGGACAGAGCCAGCCACTAGATTAGACATAGAGGCAAGACAGTGGTGGCACACACCCTTAATCCTATCACTTGGGAGGCAAGAGATCAGTGTGGATCTATGAGTTTAAACCCACACTGGAAACAGCCAGGCACAGTGTCACACACCTTTAATCCCAGCATTTGAGATCTCATGCCTTTGCTACCAAGTATTTGGGAAGCACACATGCTTTTAATCCACACACTAGGAAGGAAGTAAGATGGCAGGGCACAGAAAGGTTATAAGGTGTGAATAAACAGAAAGTCTTGCTCTGCAGGCTGAGGAGTTGGTGAGGTGAGGTTGGCTGTAGTTTGTTCTGTTTCTCTGATCTTTCGGCATTCATTCCAATATCTGGCTCTGAGTTTTTATTAAGAAGTCCGTTCAGCAATTCGTGTTACACCATGCTCTTACCCCCATACTCCTGCACCCCTGAGTTCTACACTCCACACGCCTATACCCCATATCCCTGTACCCATAATTCTGTATCCTCATGCTATTTTACCCCTATATCTTTATTCCCTTATGCTCTTGTATCCCCATATTTCTGTACCTCATGCTCCTGCATCTCCATATCACTGTGTCCCCATAATCCTTCATCTGCATACCCTTGTACCCCCATGTTCCTAATCCTCCACACCCACACAGTATGGTACCTCCAATGTTCCTTCACACCCATGCTCCTACACCCTTACTGGAGGAGGTCTCATGCTTCTTTTAAGCTTGAAGTAAATTTTACCCAAACTTGGAGACCTCCTCTCAACAGGAAGCAGTCTTTCACAATGCCAACACCTGTGTGTGGCTATGCATTCTTGGAGCCCGTGGTTTCTGTTCTGAACATAAATGAAAGCCCTGTGGGTGACATTTCTGCTTTCCACCCTGTGCAGCCTCTTTAGGAGCAGGGACAGAGCAACAGTGACAGGAGAGAGGTCCAGGACCTTCCTGTTAAGTATTCAGACAGGGTTCCAAGCCCTTAGAAGCACTCACCACACCAACCCTTGGAACTGTCCTCTTCACTGGGCTGAGAGCTCCCTGACAGAAGGAAATTTTAACTCAGTTTAGATCCTGAGAGCTTCATGAGTAAGAATACTCATAAGTACATGTTGAACATTTAAATAAAATATGCAAATCCAATTACTTTTAGCCAACTGGGGCTTTTCTGCTATGAAGATGAGTGGGTATAATTCAGGAAGATTAATGAGGAGCATGGAAACCTCGTTCATTAAGATGGAAGCAAACATTGAAGATCATATTGAAAATAATGAAAAGAGCAGGACTGGTTGTAAGAATTCTGTATACGCTCAGCTATGGGACAAAGGGGCGGATACCACTTAAATTGGTGGGTACTGGTAAATCTGGCCGCATAACAGATTCACAGGAACTTCAGCCAGCAAATGGGCAAATAAAAAGAGTCACTTTATCCCCAAGCTTTCTGCTAAAGCTCTGAACCCTTCTCCCTCCCCATTTCTGATGTTTTCTTTTTCTCTGCCATGTGCAACCTTTTCTGTCCGACTTCCGCTGGCAGTAGGCGGGCTCTGTACTGTTTTGGGGCCACTACTGCTGACTCTCACTTTAACACTCCTCCTACTAATCTGAAAGTGGCTAAAATCCATGCAAATAAGTTTATAGTGGTCAGGATGGCTCTTAAATCAGAAATCAGCTTATAGCCTCAGGCAAGTCTTCCAAAAGGGTGGGTTTATAGTCTGCCTCCTGGCAGATCTTCCAAAAAGCTGTCCTTAAGCCACCAATCATAATTTAAAAAAAAAAAAATCAAGACACAGAGTAAAATCGGTCTCTTGTCCCCCCAGACCTCCCCGACTAAAACTTAGGCATCTGGAGAGCAAGGCTCCTGACCCCACAGGCAAATCGGTCATCTGTGGCATTTAAGGTGTGCCAGGGAAGAGATCAAAAGCCAAAAACAAAATTGCCAAGTGCTGGCACTCACTGACTCCCAAAAGCTGTTGGGTCCCTGTTTTAAGTGAGGAAAAAGGCCACGACCATGAGGGATGCACGTCTCCAGAGCAATGGATGGCAGACAGACATCTTCCCACAACATCTGTCTATCTTGGAAGACACCCCTGCTCTACTCCCCCCCACCCCAAGAGCCAACTGATGTCCACCAGTCAGCTGGAAGCAGCTTTTGAGAGAAACGATGCCCCTATTCCCATCTACTTTTTTTTTTTTTTTATAATAAGCAAAAGTCTGGAATGTAAGAATTCTGTATACACGAAGCAGCTCAGCAGCACCTCATTACGTCTCATCTGGCGCTTAAAGGCTGGATGTGCACTCCCACGCGCTCTCTCTGTCTCTCTCTGTGTGTGCTCTCAGTCTCTGCGCCTCTTTGGTGCCCCCCCCCCCCCCCCCCCCCGTCCAATCCCCAATCCCCTCTTCTCTCTAATAAAGCCCTTTCTAACTCTGGTAACCATGGCTCATGATTCCTCCGCTCTCTTCCACCACCAGCCAAACTGCGGCTGCCTTGGTAACCAGTGCTCCCCAAACCATCACTGTATACCCTTTCACAGGTGCCAATCTGAGATGATCATCAATGGAAATACATATGATTTGGGTTTTACCCAAGGATTTTTTTTTCTGACCTATAAAGATAATTTATTTTCTGTTCTTCTGTTGTTTGTTTGTTTATTTGCAGAGCACTTACTATGATGCCCGAGACAGGTGTCAAATCCCTGGGCTCCAGTAATCCTCTTCCTCCCACCTGAACTCCAAAGTACAAAATATGCAGGTCTAGGCAGGCATCCACGACCATTCACAACTTTTGTTGCTTTATATTTGTATTTTGATAAGTATCTCTGCTCTGAACTGTACCAGCTAATTGGCTATTTTGGCCACAAACTGCCTGTTGTAGGCAAAAGGACTATCACTAGGTGTGTGAGATTGAACAGATGAATCCAATTTTCTCATGCCTGCTTGGTCTAGTTCTGGGTGACACGCAAAGCTTTGTCATTGCTGGCTTCAGAAAGGCAGTGCAGCTTGTTTATTTCCACCATTTACAGGAATGCTCTGGCTGCCTGGTAACTCAGCCACACCTGCTCAGGTTTTAAAGAGGCCATTAGATCCCATCATAAAAAGACTGCCCACTTTAATGCAAAGCCAGGCCCCAGGGCAAGGCCTGAAGGGACTCTCTCCCACTTCTGGCTTTTTCTGTGGGTACTGGAGAGAGAACTTAGGTCTTCCACCACATCTGGCTTTTTCTGTGGGTACTGGAGAGAGTATTTAGGTCTTCCACCACATCTGGCTTTTTCTGTGGGTACTGGAGAGAGAACTTACGTCTTCCACCACATCTGGCTTTTTCTGTGGGTACTGGAGAGAGAACTTACGTCTTCCACCACATCTGGCTTTTTCTGTGGGTACTGGAGAGAGTACTTAGGTCTTCCACCACATCTGGCTTTTTCTGTGGTTACTGGAGAGAGAACTTAGGTCTTCATGCTTGCAGGATGTGGTAGCATGAATCTGAATGTAATTGGCCCCTATAACCTCATAGGGAGTGACACTATTAGGAGGTGTGGCCTTGTTGGAGAAAGTGTGACACTGTGGAGATGGGCTTTGAACTCCCATATGTGCTCAAGGCACTCCCAGTGGTTCAGTTCACTTCCTGTTGCCTGCTGAGCAAGATGTAGGACTCTCAGCTTCAGCATCATGCTTGCCTGCATGCCACCATGTTCCATCATGATGACAATGAACTAAACCTCTGAAACTGTAATCCACTTCATTATGTTTTCCTTTATAAGAGTTGCCATGGACATGGTGTCTCTTCACAGCAATAGGAACCCTAACTAAGATACAGAACAAACATTGTATCAATTAAGCTATCTTACCAGCCCCAACTTTTGATCACTTTTGGGTAATGAATTGAATCACCAATATTCCTGGAGAGTATAGCTTGTGGAGACATGGGAGGGCTGAGAGGCATGGAGAGTAAATATTTGTCCTATCAGTAAGCAGCATCCTTGGCTTCTGCCACTGTCATATCATCCTTCAGCTAAGTGGCTTAAAACAATAAGCATTTCATTATCTTTTGTAGTTCATGCAAACCAGGATTTTGCAAAGGGCTTGCCTAGGTGGCTCAAGCTGAATTTTCAACAGCTTGATTCTAGAAAGTGCCAGAAGCTCTGTGACTGGGGCTGGGTGAGCCTCAGAGATTCAGCGGAGTCTAGTTGCCCAGTAGGGGTTGGGATGGAACAGCAGCTCAGTACACTATGGGTGCATGGTGGCTCCAGGCTCCAGAGCTTTAAGAAAGTAGGGTAGATACTGTCTGTGTAATCTGGTTTCACTTAATATCATTTTAGAATAAGTGGGTGAATTGTAACCTTGAAATATTCAGATAAAAACATGGAGAAGAAAATGATTCAAAGAAAAGATTCTGGAATTTTGAAGTGACACCAGGCTGAGAAGTTCTTGAAAGCATTTCTATAGAGGGTGTCATGCCTTACAAGAAGACAGTCTCTTACTTGATGTTTCATTAATACAGGAGTATTTGAACCAACTTATCTGCATAGATATGATGCATTTTGTAGTTTCGTCTGGGTATCTCTTCTCCAGGGAATTTGATTTCCTTTTTTCCATGCACAGTCATCATGTTTTAAAAGAGGCCATGTTGTGTAGCACGAATTGTTAGAAGGTCTTATTAATAAAAACAAACCCAGAGCCAGGTATTGGGGTGAATGCTGGAAGATCAGAGAAGCAGAACAAGTCACAGCCACCTCACCTTGCCAGTTCCTCAGCTGATCCTGTTTCCTCAGACTGGAAGCTTCTGAGTCTTCATCCAAATGAATCTCAGCTGAACTGCTTCTCAAAAGCCTAAAAGCTTAACCAGGCCAAAAGCTTCTAGTTTCTGGTCTTTATGCCTTATATACCTTTCTGCCATCACTTCCTGGGATTAAAGGCTCACTTCCTGGGATTAAAGGTGTGAGTCACCATGCCTGGCTGTTTCCAGTGTGGCTTTAAACTCACAGAGATCTGGATCAATCTCTGCCTTTGCAATGCTAGGATTAAAGCCACGTGTGCCACCATTTTCTGACCTCTATGTCTATCTAATGTCTGTTCTGTTCTCTGACCCCAGATAAATTTATTAGGGTGCACAATATTTGGGGGAACACAATATCACCACAGTGTTGATACACAGTGAGAGACTAACTTCAGACTGAAGCCTGGCTTTTCTGTATACTGAGCCATACTTGGTGGACTGGTGGGTGGCCACCATTTGCTGATGCTGTATGACACAGAGTAAGTTTGGTAGAGAGCAGCTTCATTAGCCTATGTGGCCTTGACGTAGTCACATGTCTTCATGAGTTTGCGATCTCATCTATAAAGTTGGGAAGATAATACCTGGCAGAAGTTATACGAGCTTGTGAAAATAAACCAGAACTTTGCATTTTGTGCACAAAAGTTAATCAATAAATAAAAGATCAAATTTCTGTCAGAGTCTGATTATGTGAGTGATGAGGGAGGGGAAGCAGACTGTGTGGAAGATTTGAGCCACAGTAACTGTAGTATTTGGTCAAGTGAGAATTAGTTCACAAACCGTGGAACCTCACCTGCAGATTTCACAGCGGATTTCAGGCCTACCTGAAAAACCTAACCCAAATGCAGTGACTCTAAGGAGTCAGTGAGTGTGGTGGTCCTCCCTACAGTTAATGCAGACTGCAGAGTCTACCTACAACCTTTGTCTACACAGTTACTTTGATTTCTTAGTTAGTGTATTGCTGCTGTCCCCTCCTCCTCCCTCTACTCTTCCTTCCTTTTCTTTTCTTTTCTTTTCTTTTCTTTTTTCTTTTTCTTTCTTTTTTTCTTTTTTTTTTGGTTCTTCAAGATAGTGTTTCTTTGTGCAGTCTTCGTTGTCCTAGAATTTGCTCTGTAGGTCAGGCTGGCCTCCAACTCAGAGATCTGCTGGTCTCTGCCTCCCAAGTTCTGAGATTAAAGGCATATGGCACCATAGCCCTGCTGTTCTTCTTAATATAAGTTCTCATCAAGTAGCCCTGGTGGCCTTGAACTCACAGAAATCTGCCTGCCTTAGCTATCAAAGGCATGTCCTTTTTCTTTGCATTTCACCTCTTTTCTTAAGATGTGTAGTTCCTCATGATACATATGTGCACAAACAGACTGAATAGTTGTCTCTTGTGTTATGAAGTTGAGAGGTCCTTAGGAAACATTGGCATCTGTTTGACAATAAACTGTTAAATGTGTATCTGTGCCCCATCTAAGTTTCTTAACTAATATGGAGTCCTTTCCCTGGTATAAATTCTTTCTTGGACAGTTTTAATAAAACATCAGTTCTGAGACAAGCATATGTTATAGAAATGTTGTCCAGTATGTTCTGCCACTGAGAAACTTTGGAATACTATACTGAATCATCTAGGCTTAACTTTACTTATTTAAACAGTTTTTGAAGTATTTATTCTTTAAAGCATTGTGTTTTCTGTTATCCTAACCTGTGTTCAAAAAGAAAGCAAAATTGCAAGCATTAACATATCTTCCATCAAATGACCTAAAATTATTTAAAGGATGATATACTCCCACCTTGTTTTAAAGTCTATCTTCTTGTATGACAATTGCAGATAATTCCATCCAGTTATCCTTACCATTTACATAGCAGAGATTTTGCAACACACACACACACACACACACACACACACACACACACTATTTTTTTTTAATCTTTCCTGTGTTATTGTTTCTAAATTACGTTTATTGCAGATAATACAGTTGGGTTTTAAATAAAATATTTCAAAATTTCTACTTCTTAATTGTTTTAATGAGGGACAAATCCACTCCAGTATTTGTCTTTTTTGTTGTGTAGTCTCTAGTTTGAAATAGCAATTGTATCTTTCCTTCAAATCAAATTTAATTTTGGTTACAAAATCTATTATTGATACATACTTAATGTGAATTTAGAAACATGATATTACAATCTGTGGGTATAACTAGTGTATTTAATTACTTTTTTGTTAGTGTATTTAACAAATATTAGAAACCTTTACTCTCATGTTTCTCTTAGGTTGATTTTCCCTATGATCTATTGGATTACAATGTAGCCAAATATATATGAGTCTTTGATATATTGAATACACTAATGAAGACATGTTTATTTTCTGCTTTTGAAATAATTCTTTCTGTTGTGTTTGTAAATATGCCAAACTTATGCCATCTTCTAAAAGTGTTCTTACAGTTACAATGCTATTTATGTGACTTTATAACTGGATCTTCCAAAGTCAATTACTTCACCCATTTGATAATGCTGTACCAAGCATAAGTGGTTCATGTGCATGGTTCCTTAAGTGGTAGTGACCCCAACCATGAAATTATTTTTGTTGCCACTTCATAATTGTAATGTTGCTACTGTTAGGATCATAATCTATATATCAGTGTTTTCTGATGGTATTAGATGGCTCCTATGAAAGGATCTTTGCATTTCCGAAGGTTTTATGACCTAAAGGTTGAGAACTGCTTCTTTAGAGCATTCCAAGTCACAGTATTTTTACCAATATTTCTTCAGTCACACTGCATCCCATCAGTTTCTCTCTTTCTTGAACTTCTAAGAACTTACTGATTTAATGATCTGGTAACAAGCATGCCATCTAATCAGTAATGTTTTCTTTCATGTTCAATTTTCTTAATCCTAATAATCACCTCAGTATCTGCATTAACTTTAATGTTGAAACTTTTCAAGTGTTTGCATACACTGGCTTTATAACTTTTTAAGAGAGGCAGAAATGACTTTTAAAGTATTAACAACTTGCACATCAAGATACTGACTAAGCCAATGGACATTGACTTGAAGTCAATTGTTAAAACTATAATCATAATCACAGGTAGAATTGTCAACCAGATTATCAGTGACCATTTGTTTCTAATATTGGAGATCTGTTATGTGAAAAAAAAAATCAGTGTTCACTGTGTATCTAACAGGAGGGTGTGAAAATAATAAATAAAATGAGAAAATCATGGTCTCACTTTTAGAGATTAGTTAAAAGAACAAAAATAATTGCTAGTACCTTTAAACAGAGATTCTCTGCCCCACCTCTTCTGGCAGCCACTTCCAAATAATCACTCAGAGGCTTATATTGATTATAAATGCTTGACTGATGGCTCAGGCTTATTACTAACTATCTCTTATATTGAAATTAACCCATTACTATTAATCTGAACATCGCCATGTGGCCCTTGGCTTACTGATCCTTTAGCATCTTGCTTCTCGGCAGCTACTTGTGTCTGCCCCGACTACACCCTTCTTCATCTCCTTCCTCAGTTTGATTGTACCACCTAACTTTATCCTGTCTCACCATTGGCCAAACAGCTTTATTATCAAGCAATGACAGTAACACACATTCATAGCATAGAGGAGGACCATCCCATAGCAAATACCTTCATTTTAATTATATTTTTATAAGTAGGTATAATGTCATACAAATAATAGTTAACAAAAATATTTGTGTTTGCTGGTAGTACTGACTATGATGGCATTATTATGAGTTAGGCCTTGAAGCAACCAGTGTCCATTGTGGCATATGTTTGAAGAGTTCATGTCTTCTGTACAATTGCACAAATCAGTAGGAAAGAGTAACAGAGCAGAGAAGCTCCATGGTGAGAGCTGTTTGCTGTGGTGTAAGTGGCAAATCTCTGGTGAATTAGCCAAGTGGAAGCTGCATTAGTAAGAATATGGAACCTTGTTTTCTAGGACTTTGCTTACTGCCTACACTATTTCATTGGAATGTTGTTAGCCAGCATCAATATCCCTTAAGGCTATACTCATTCTTATAAACACAATGAAACTCTCTCAAATACTTATGGAAACATATTTACTCAGTTTCTAAATAGTCCCATAAATAATCATTAAACTTTATTAGGAGGCATCTTTATTCTGATCCCACAAGAACTTTAACTATTCATTAGGTATTCAGCACCTATTTAAACTAAATTAAAAATCCTTTTCAAATTAAAACTTAGAGCTACTAAAATATTGTAAAAATAAAATAGTGTTGAGAGTTGGACAGTGAACTGCTTCCCAGGGCAAGACTTCAGCATGCCCGTTTCCTGGTTTGTCTTTATGTATTTCACTCACTCACTGGGCATCTTATCATGAGATGCTGTTATGCTGAGCTTAGTGATAGGCATTTATATTCACAGCTTTCATAATGGGCTTGTTTCCCTTCTCTTCTCCCATAACACCGCTGCTCAGGACAACAGACCTGATATTATAGCCTCAACTTATGAATGCTTTATCAACACAGGATACATTGCACCGTTGAAAGGTTTTCAACTCTTTGTTTTGGAGGGAAAGCAAAAAACAACAACTTCATGTAAACCTGACAGTGAGAGACAATGGGATTTGGAATTAGGGGTCCCTAATTCAAGTCCCTACTTTACCAGTTGTTAGTTCTCAGGCAGAAATCCTGCTGAACTTTACTTTCTCTGACTGCTAAATGGGGAAACGATTTGCTGACATCTCAGGTTTTATGATGATGGAATGATTATAACATACTCACTTGAAATGTCAAGGTAGATAAGTGTACAACATTACTTAAATAGCATTATTTTTTATGTTCTTAGATACATTCTTATCCAGTTACCTATCATCTCATTTAATTTCCTATCTTCCGCATGTAAGAGACGATGGGGCTCACAGAAATGATCATTGCAGTAGCAGAGCTGGCACTTGACACCAGATTTTTAATATTAAAATTAGTTCCACTGTGGTGTGGATCTGTGCTCCTCAAAGACTGATTGCCAAGGTTAGGTGGGTGGAACAAGGGTTGTACCTGAGAACATCACTGGAGCTTAGACATGTGCTTCGATTTAAGGAAGCTATGAAATTATAAAGTATGCAAAATTCTAAGTAGAATCTGTGCTGGCTAGTTTATGTCAATGTGGCTCACACAAGAGTCACTTAGGAAAAGTACACCTCAATAGAAGAATCACCTCCATCAAACTGAACATTTCTTGGTTAATAATTGATGTGGGTGTCTATTCCACTCGGCAAAGTACCTCTCTGGGGCAAGTAGTTCTGTGTTGTTTAAGAAAGCAAGCTGAGCAAGCAGCTTTATTCCATGGTGTCTGCTCCTGCCTGGTCATGGCCTCTCCTGCATCAGGAGGAACATGGATGAAAAACACAGCAGCAAAGTCATTTCACTTGTCCTGACCTCTTGGCAGCATATCACATGAAAAGTAAAATGTGGAAATCATGTTTGCATCTGGTCATAATTTAGACAAGAAAATGGCCTCGCCCATTCCAAGCCCACCGCTTGTTTTATTCCTTCACCTGTATCTGACGGGCCTGCAGTACCCACCAAGCTAAATGCTTTTCTCATGTAGTATGCTCCCCGTGGCTTGCCACCAGGGATTTTAGGCGGTTAGGAATTCTCCATTCTCTTTTCTCCAGTTTAAAGTCTGCAAGAGCATCTATTTTCTGGGAAACATGGCGTTGGATGGAGTATAATTGCCTTCTCATGCTGCTGGATCCTCTCCAGGATGATAGAAAAATCTATACTATTTACCTGAGGTGCAGAAGGAAGTAATTTCTTTGATAGTCCAGATTAAGGGAGTGTGCTGGGAAACAAAGTTGGCTCTGGAGAACTCAAAATAAGCAGCACGGAGATGAAATGTCATAAGCATATCAAAACTAATGTAATTTAGTATAATCTAAGACTCAAAAGATTGAATTACAGTTTTTAAGTAAAAAAAAAAAATTCTTTCTTTTTTTTCTTCTTTTTAGTTTTTCCAGAAAAGTTTTTTCTGTGTAACACCCTGGCTGTCCCCGAACTTACTTTGTGGATCAGGCTGGCCTTGAACTTTTGGAGATCTTCCTTCCTCTGCCTCCAAAGTGCTGGCATTAAAGGTATGTGCCACCACTGCCTGGAAAGTTAAAAGCATTTCTTTTTGTCTTGTGCCCCATAAACATTCCCCAGGAAATGTTTTCTTATCTTAAATCAATTTCTATTTCTTTTATTGAAGTTCAGGAACTACAGAGAAAAACTGTTTAAACAAAGTGTGAACATGGAATATTAGAAAATACTATTGGTGATTTTCTCCCTTTCCATTTTCTGCAAAGATTTCAGTATTATTGTTGTTATGCATGAAGACCAACCTGGTGTTTGAATTATGACTTAGGATAGTGGGAAGGTGAAGTGCACAGACACAGTAAACAAACCTCACGTGTAATTAAAATAGCGAAAATGATAACCTAGTAAAAGATGGATGTTGTTTGTTGTTTTGTTTTATTCTTTCTTTTTTGATAGTAGCTCTCCATTTTGCATTATGATTGTACTAAAGGGACTTGAGGAAGGAAAATGACTATCAGACTCATAGATTAAAGAAATAAAGTATTTTTGATACTTTAGAGTGGACATGAGCCTGGATCATGAACTGAGTATACTTACTGAAGAATGAGCTCTTCCTTTATTAACAGAGAACGCTGCCCTTCTATATAGAAAACTGGTTGCAAAGTGATGCCTGCTATCATTTTGCCTGTCCCCAATTCTTGTTGCTACATTAGCTTTTATTGAGAACCACTGAGCTTAAACTAAAAAGCAAAACATTAGTTAATGAGCTAAAACTAAATCTTCAGATGTAACCAATGATTCTTAGAAATCATTGGGTAGAATCTAACACTTCTCAGACATTTGTAATTTTATGCTCTTTGTTCTTGTTAATCTCAGTGTTGATTGAAATGTGTTTACATATTTACTTCTTACTAAGAATGAAGGTGGATTTTAGCATTAAATAAGCTAAAATTTTGTATGTGTGTATTTAAAAGTCCATTACTGTTCACAAGAGAAAAATTAGTTTTCTCTAATTGAGTCTCCCTGGATACACAAACCACATCTCAGGACAGGCTCCCTGCCCAGCAACCTGAGGACAGGCTCCCTGCCCAGCAATGGTACTTTTGAAGGATTTTTGGGGGGTGTGGGGGGGAGGGGTTGTTGTTGTTTTGTTTTTGTTTTTGGTCTCACAATTTTGCTTATATAGTCTGATTTTGTTTTTATGGTTTTTGTATGTGAATGTGTCTATGTGTGTTTCTTTTCTTTTTTTTCTCTTTCTTATTCGTTTTGCAAAATTCTTTGTTTTTATCTTATGTTATTAACATTATTTTTAGATGTCTGTTTGTATTCTAATAAGAAAGAAAAAGATTTGGATTTGGATGGGTAAGGAAGTGAGGAGGATCTGGGAGAAATTGGGGGAGGAGAAATTTTATTCAGAATATACTGTATAAAAAAACTATTTTCAGTAAAAAGGGACATGACTTTAATATGTGACATAGTCTGTTAATCAGTTTCAAATCTTCTAAAATTGATTTTCAGGATGAGAATTAAATAGAGCACGTTATCACATGCTAGGTTTATTTTATAGAACTTATGTTTTAAGAATGGCAGTTATTTTCCAGGAAACAAAGTACCTGTTTGTTAAGCAGTATCTGGTCTGAGCTTACCTGACATGCCAGAACTGTGGAACATTAGCTGATTCAAAGCAATTAAGTACTTTTAGAAAGGAATTATTTGTGTTTACTATATTACTGGACACTAAAGTGATTATACTTCAATTTTGAAGCTTTATTTCCTATATATTTACATATCATTTATTAGAAAATGGTTTATTTCTGTTAAGCCACAAGAAAACAGTATAATTGATGTTGTGGAATCATTTTTTTTTTGTACACTGTGAAGATTTGTCACTAAGATTGGTTTAATAAAAAGCTGAATGGCCAATACCCAGGCAGAATTTTCAAGGCAGAGAGAATGCTGGGAAGAAGATGGGAAGAAACATAGGAAGAAGCCAGACAGACATGGCACAAGTCGAACACACACACACACACACACACACACACACACACACACACATACATACACACACACACACACACACACACACACACAAATGGGATAGAGGTAAAAGCCATGCAGTAGAACATAGATCAATAAAAATATGTGTTAATTTATATTATAAGAGTTAGTAACAAGCCTAAGCTACCAGCCAGGTTTTCATAATTAGAAGTCTCCATGTGGTTATTTGGGAGCTGGCAAGCAGGACAGACTCTTATAAATTGAGGATATGAGTTCAGTTTCCATCACCCACATGGTGCCTCATAGTCCACTGTTACTCCAGTTCCAGGGATCTGATGATTTCTTGTGATCTCCTTGTGTCCCAGGCATGCCAGTAGTACACATACATACATGCAGGCAAAAGACTCATACATACAAATAAAACGAATAAGTCTAACTTGTTTTTAAAAAGAAGAAAGTATTATGAGAAGTCATTGTGTAACTTGTTTAAAAATGAGCAGACTTTATGGGTTAGTCTCTGTTAAAATCTGTAGTAAACACCAACTAAGAAAATAAGAATGACTGAAACATACTCTACAGGTTATTAAAATATCCTATATAATGTGAGAGGTGACTCAACTAACAACTCTCTTTCTTTCGATACCAGCCTAGTGACTCAAGTTTATAATAAGCAAGGAAAGTATTCTGTCTTTTGCAGATTCTCCTTAAATTACAGAATTCAATTATATTATGTGTAAACCAAAGTCTTTACATGAAAATTTTCTCAGAAATTGTCATGAGTCTCTGAGGTTAATCTATTGTCTGATAAATTTGGAATCACCTTGGTACAAGTATAAGGATAAATGAGGATAGAATTAGATTTAATCAAGTTATAAGGACTTTCTAAATGGTTTTCATGTGTCAGGTGATAAATTATTCTGAAAAATGAACATGAAAAACAGCCTGAGTAGCTGAGTCGAGTCTGAGGAGACTGTTGTCCAGTTCACACTAGGATCTTGGGGGTAAAGCCACAGGATATTCAATTTCTTATTGGTATTTATTTTCAAATTTGCTTCTTAAAAGATTCTGTTTGCAATAAAATTATGCATATTTTCATAGCAAAGTCAAACAACTTAGTTTAATCGAAGAATATTTGTATGCTCTAGTTATTTGTATGAACTAGGATTAAGTGATTGGCACCAACCTGAGAACTTCAGAGCTCTGAGTGACCGTTATTTTACATTTTCAAAAACAGTTCTTTTCACTTATAAGGAAATTAAATCAAAGCAAGCAGGTGTATATTTGAAATAGCAAACACAAGAAAGGGTCACTGTCTCGGGCTGCTAAGATAGGATTTTTATATAGATATTTGGCTTCATGTATCAAGAAATTAAAAATATTTTAATTGAAAAGTGTGTTTATAGTATTAGCCTGAGTGTATGTAGCTATGCCATGTGAGTGCTGATACCTACAGAAGTCAGAAGAGAGTATTAGATCCCCTGGTACTGGAGTTTCAGATAGTTATGAGCAGCCATGTGGATTCTAGGAACTGAATCTGACCCTCTGCAAGAGCAGCAAGTGCTCTTAAGTGAATCCTCTCTCCAGCTCCCAAGAATTAAAAGCATTAATAATATGCACTAAATTTTAACTTGGACATGTAGAAATATAAATAAAATTGTCCCTCAAATTCATTTGCTGAAGTCCTTAGCTTTGAAGCTTCAGAATGTGACTCTTTGGAAATGATGCCATCTGAAAGATGGAATCCCTGTAAAAGGACGAACTATGAGTGCATTAAATCAGGAGACTCCAGAGATGTATGTGCACAGTACAGATGACAGTTTATAAAGATAAAATGAAGGGGATACCTCTGGGTTCCATTGATAGAAACCTCTGAAGGCACTCGGGCTGCCAGTACCTTGAAGGCTTACCCTCAAAGCAGTGAGAACAAGGATGTCTGTTTCTATAGTTACTCTATCTCCTGAGCTGTGAGAAAATGAATGTTGGTTTTTGTAGCTGCCATGACTGAACAATTTAATTTTTGTTTGTTTGTTTTATGATAGCTCTAGGATGCAAATCTACTTTTACTTAGAGTACAGGAGCAGATACAAAAGGCTAGTATTTTTCTCTGTTTTTGTTTTAGTTCAGCCCTGTGGATTGAACTCAGGACCTTGTATTGGAAACACAATTCCCAGCCCAATGACAACAAGAAGAAGAGGCACCACAGGACTTGTCATCTGTATTTGGAATGACTCATGTTTTGAATGTTTTTGAACACGCGTGCTAAATATGTCAGGTAGATTTGGCTGAATCTACTTTGTGGCAACTGATGTGATCAAGACAGCCCCAATGAAGTGAATTTGGAGCAGGATGTGTACATGTGTGCATGTGTCACAGTCCTGTAAATAGATAGGTTTATGTGTACCTGTATGCATATATGTGTGCAAATACGCACATATATACTCAATCGTGTCTCTCTGTCAACTGTGTTTGTTATAAAGTCTATTCCAATAATTTCTAAAGTTGAGAAATGGACAGAGGACAGTTTGAGTCAACTGGGATTTGTTCGGTTCTAGTGTTCTAATGTATGGACTGGCCAAATGGTCTTTGTTTCCTGGAAAAGGAATTGCTGCAAATTGAGAATTTGATAGAACTGATTCTATACTAATGTTTTGACTTGGGTTTCTTTTTTGTTTTGTTTTGTTTTCAAGACAGGGTTTCTCTGTGTAGCTCTGGCTGTCCTGGAACTCACTTTGTAGACCAGGCTGGCCTTGAACTCAGAGATCCGCCTGCCTCTGCCTCCTGAGCACTGGGATTAAAGACATGTTCCACCACTGCTATCTGGCTTAACTTGTTATTATCTTACATAACATGAAGGCATAGCTAAACCTTGCATATATCTTTTATATTCCTCTTTCATCAGCCAAAAAACATATTTAAGAAGTTAAAAAATTGCCCAGATAAAATTTATATTACATGCACACACACACACACACACACACATACACACACACACACACACACACACTACTTAGACTGTTTGGTACATTGTCAATAATGGATAAGACATTACAACAAAGAATGAATAAATTTAGGAAACAGGTTTATAACTAATTGGATATGTGAGTTATTTGTATGTAAGATTAAAATTAAATTTTTCATCATCTGAAGCACAATGGAAAATATGGAATTTTAGTTAAATTTGTTAAGAAATGAAATCCATGTGATTTTGTTTGAAAGGAGGAGTCAATATTATTTAGGGAAAAATAGACAACATTGCTTATAACTCATTCTTCCTCAGCTTGGGCTCACTGTGACTCACAGACTGGAGTGCAGAGGCACCTGATCAGCATGGGAAATACAGCCCTGCCACTTACTAGCTCTGAGTTTCTAGACAAGTTACTTAACATCTCTGTTTTGTTCCTTCTCTGCCAATGGGTATATTCATAGCACCTGCCTCAGGGCAGTTGTAAGAATAACTTATCAATACATATTGATACATGTGCACCAAATGTACAGAGCAGTCAGTGTGGATAAAGGACTCAAGGTCTTCTTAATGAAGATAATTGCACTGACCTCCTAGTGCTTCTTTAATGAGTTGTTACAAACTCAGATGTTTAAACAAGCCAACTCTCCCAGCCTCCAGTTCTGTAGGGAAGAAGCGTGGTGTGGGTTTCTGTTGCCTGAAAGTGCAGTGTCCATGGACTTCAGTGTTCCATTGCTATGCATTCTGGGAGGAAGCATTTCTCTGCTCACTTGAGCTGCTAACAAACACCAGGTCTTGTGGTTTAAGATCTAGGTCTCTCCTGTTCTTGCTGTCAGCAGAGAATTTTTTCCTGTTTCTTATCGCTGCCACATTCCTTGGCTCATGGTCCCTTCCCCATCCTCAAAGATAATCAAGTAGGCCAAGTCATCTTCATGTCACATGTCTGTGTTCCTTTCATGGTCTTGCATCCCAGCTAAGCAAGGGCTTTTGTATGATTAGATCAAGCACAAGCCCATTTAAGCATAGCTCTGAAGGTGAAGGTGACTGCCCAGTTGGGATCTTTGTATTAGGGAGGTCATTAATCTGCTTTCTGCAGTTGCATTAGTGAGGTGCTTGGTGGAGGGATATAAATGGAAGTTTCTGTCCTGCCAGCAACTCCCAAATACCCAACAGCTGTTTCCCAAATAATTGACTCAGAGGCTTACATTAATTATAAATGCTTGGCCAATGGCTCAGGCTTATTAATAACTAGCTCTTACATTTATATTAACCCTTATTTCTTATTTATGCTTTGCCACATGGTTCATGGCTTGTTACTTCATTTACTACATGCCTTGCTTCCTCAGTGGCTGGCTGGCATCTGCCCCAACTCCACCCTTCTTCATCTCCATCTTCTGTTTGATTGTACTGCCTACCTTATTTTGCCTCACCATTGGCTAAACAGCTTTATCATCAACGAATGAGAGCAACACATATTCACAGCATACAGAAGGACATCCCACAGCATTTTCCCCTTTCTATCTAATCAAAAAAGGAATGTTTTCACTTTAACATAGTAAAGTTACATATAACAAAATAGTTATCAAGCAAGAATTACAGTTAAAATATTTAGTCTATTTGTATTTGGCAAAGTTAGAGAAAGCATTCAGTTATTTATCTTATCTTGATGAGTCTAAAGTTTCATATCTAATTCAGCTTTTATCACAACTAAGGAGAATTATAACTGTCTAGTCTTCAACTCCATCAAAGACCCCAGAAGGATACAATATTACCTGAGTAACCAGGAAGTACATTGCAAGTAACTTCAAAATCTCTAAAAATGACAGAGACATCTGACTGCCTGGACAGTCACCCAAAGTTCTTCTATAATATGGGGTAATCCATCTCAGCCTATAGGCATAGAGTATCTGGCAGACTTTTTAGTGAAGCAGGAAATTTGAAGGACTGTCCTGCCTATATTGGCAAAGTTCATCAGCCACTTTCCTCTGTGTCCTGCAGAATGTCTGGCAGTTTCTTTCTTCTGTGAAGCAAGAACCTGAAGGACATCTCACTTTGTTTTGGCAAAGTTTAGTGGTCACTTTCCTATGGGTTGTGCATGTCCAGTTTATACAGCATACTGTCTGGCAGTCCAGGCAAGAGCAGTTTCTTGTCCAAATGGCCAGCCTTGCCACATTGAAAGCAAACTCCATACAGAGTTTCTTCGATACCCATCATCCTCTTTGAAGTAATTGGTGCTGCCAGGAGCAAACATGTCTCTCTGTTGAGAAATATCTAAGTTTTAAAATATTTTAAATGTCATATTCATAGGTCTTTGAAGTATTTGAAAATTACCAATCTAATTGAAATATATCTTTGTATACCTAGAAAACATAACTACTATGCTATAAGTTTGACTATTATAGATGACTATTAACCTATATTTTAAAATTATACATTACATTTTAAAATGAGATACATAAACATAATACCTTAAAATCCATACCAGAATAAAATATTTTGAGATTAACAGTTGATTTTTAGATTAAATTAGACTCAACAATCTACCTCTTCTTCCCATTTTAGTAATATACTTCTTTCTTCATCATTTTCATATCATATTCCCCTTTCTTCTTTAGAAAGAGATTGACTATGACCAATAACAATTTATAACCAAACCCATAAAAAAAGACAAACATCTATAATCTATTTTTTGGAAATGTAGGCATAGTTTTCTAGAATCCTTCCTGCTGATTGGGGGCACTGGTAATCCTTGAGGGACCCTGAGAAAATCAGGACAATTGTTAAGTCTTGGCTGAAGTGGTATTCTGTGGGGCTGGATCATCTCAGTCAGCAGCTCTGAAGGTGTTTTGGATATTGGATCATCTGGACCATTTTGTGTGTGTGTGTGTGTGTGTGTGTATGTGTGTGTGTGTCTGGTCTCCTTGTTATGAAAATATATAAACTTTTAAAGGTAATATACATATCTGCATCAATACAAATATAAACTGTGTATTGTACACAAGCCAGTCAAAGATAATTTTTTGTTTTATGTTTAGGCGGGTAAAATGTAGGTTACATGTCTGATAGTTTCTTTAGGTTTATTTTCTCATATCTGTAGTTAGGATTTTAGGGAGTCTTCTGTAAAACTAATTGCTAAATGGTCTTATTAATAAAAAAAACCTGGAGCTGGATATTGGGGTGAAAACTGAGAGATAAGAGGAATAGAGTAAGCCACAGCCAACCTCACCTCACCAACTCCTCAGCCGATGCTGTTTCCATGAATCCTCAGACTGAAAGCCTCTGAGGCCTTACTCCTGAGGGCCTCAGTTGAACTGCTTAAAATCATCTAGTTCCTGGTCCTCACGCCTTATATACCTTTCTACTTCCTGCCATCACTTCCTGGGACTAAAGGCTTGTGTCCTTCCCAAACAAAGACATGAAATCTCGAGTGCTGGGATTAAATGCACATGCCCCTATGCCTGGCTCTGATCCCAGCGTCGCCCTGAAATCACAGAGATCTAGAGAGACCTCCCAAGTGATAGGATGAAAGGTGTGTGTGCCACCGTCTGGCATCTGGCCTCTATGTCAAATATAGTGGCTGGCTCTGTCCTCTGATCTCCAGATCAGTTTTCCTTGTTAGAGCACAAATAAAATATCACCACAGTCTTCCTTGATCACACCTGATTTTTCTTAGTCTAGAATGAATCCATAGCCTCTCATTTCCTGTGGAAACAAAAATATAACCTTTCCTCCAAAGTGACATATCTTTTGCCTTAGATTTTGGAGTCAAGATATTTTTTTAAATTTATGGGTTAGTTTAGTCTAGTAGCTTTTACAATTCAATGTCTATTAGTAGTTATCATTTGTTCATTAACAGCAAAAAAAAATCCAAAGAAAACAACAAAATATAAAATCCAGACATTCTGTGTATTTCCCATCTTTACATGGCTATTTATTTTTTTATTACTCCAGTTCTTTTTCACTGACTTAACTATTATTTAATTTACCTCTTTTGTCCCCTCTCTCTGCATATCTCTATCTCTTTCTGATCAGTCTTTAAACTGCTAAGCAGGCATGGCTAGGACCAAAGTGGTGGCTTTGGTGGCTGGCTGGCATCTGCCCAACTCTGCCCTTCTTCGTCTCCATCTTCAGTTTGATTGTACTGCCTAACCTTATTCTGCCTTGCCATTGGCCAAAAAGCTTTATTATCCACCAATGAGAGCAACACATATTCAGAGCCCACAGAAGGACATCCCACAGAAGAGGGATGATTTTGTGTATATTTCAAAGTACAAAGAAAGAGCAGCATTAAGAGCTGTCTTGAGGGCCGTTTTGTGAGATATGTCCTCCAAATTTTATTAACATGAAATAATAAACATAACTTTTCAAATTAGGGTAATGTGGGGATTTATATTTGTTGTTAAGGGGTCAATAAAGCAGATTAAATTTGACTACTTCAAAAGAGATTTTTTTTCTGTTCTTAATATACAATACTACTTTCAGAAACACTAAATGAAAGTATTTTCAAGTTATATTTAATTATAGAAATTTAAATTTTATATATTTACCAAAAAGTTTATAATTAACTTTGAGAAATAATGAATATCAGGTATTTGGTAGGCTAGCAATGAATTTGTCCAGCAGAATGAACAGATTCTCATTTGTTAAGACATGGATTTATATGGACACACACACACACACATATATATATATATATATATATATATATATATAATATTATATATATGTAACATGAATTGCTACACAGTCTTATTAATTAAAAAAAAAATACCTGGAGCCAGATATTGAGGTGAAAGCTGAAAGAGCAGAGAAACCAAACAACCCAGCCATGTTCTTACCTTTATGAACCTCAGCCTCAAGAATTAGTTCCTGTTTCCTCATGCCTTATATACCTTTCTATGTCCTGGGATTAAAAGTATGTGTATTTCCTAGTACTGGCATTAAAGGTGTGTGCCACCACTGTTTGGCCCTGTTTCCAGTGTGACTCTGAACTCACAGAGATCCAGGGGGATCTCTACCTCCTGAGTAATAGGATTAAGGGTGTGTGCCACCACTGTCTGGCCTCTATGTCTAATCTAGTGGCTGGCTCTGTCCTCTGATCCCCAGGTAAGTTTTTTTGGGGGTGTATAATGTAACACCACATATATATTTAAATAAATATTTTTATTTTCAAATGTCATACAATGTATTATATGATAATCATCACCAACTGCTCCCTTTATCTTCTCCAAGAGCCACTCGCCTCCCTCCTCACCTAACTCCATATCCTCTTTTATAATTTATTAGCCCAGACTCTAATTTTTGCTTTCCATGTACTTCCAGAGTGTAGCTATTCACTGGATCTTTGTTGACCTACCTGGAGCCTCATGCATAAAGAAAACTGACTTTCCTTCTCACAAAAGCCATCAACTGTTCATAGCTTCTCAGTTAATAGTGGGGCTCATGAACCCCTTTCCATTCTACACTAAAATGTTCACCGGCTTGATCTTGTACAGTCAATCATAGCTGCCATGACTTCACGAGTGCAATGATCCTATCATGTCCAGAATACACTGTTTTGCTCTAGTCCTTTCATAGTTCTAGTTCTTATAGTATTTCCACCTCCTCTTCCATGATGGTTCTCAAGCTTTGGGAAGGAGTTTGATATAAATATTTCATTTGTATCTGAGAATTCCACTCAATGGTTATCTGCATTTTGGCCATTTATGAGTTTTTGTGTTAAACACCATCCACTGAACAAAGAAATTCCTCTGGTAATATCTCAGAACTGTAATAGTCTATAGTCTATACATGGATTTAGAACTTAGTTGATATTGTTTTGATTTAGCATAATAATAGTAGTTTTTACCCTATAGGCCTGTGAACCCCAACCACAGTTTGGGCCAGACTTGTAGTACCAGAAATGCATTTCTCTTGTGGAGTGGGCTTGAAACCCAATTAGAAAATTGTTGTCTATTATATACTATAAATTATAACATTATTAAAAATGTTATTCCCACAACATTTGTACCACTATTGTACCTGTGGGCATTTCTTTACACATCAATTGTAATTGTAATTCACACATACAGAGCACACAGCTAGGTAAGAGAGGCTATATTTAAACAATGATTTGTTTGTATTTACTTGCTTAAAAGTTAGTTTTTGTTTCAAAACACAGGAAATATTTTATGCTACTCTATGTATTTAAAAGCATTTGTACTACTTAGACAGGTAAGATATTTGTCATTGTTTAAATAATTATCAGTTGTGGTGATATTTTATCTGTGTCCCCCAATAAAGTTTATCTGAGGGTCAGAGGAAGAAGCTAGCTACTATATTAAACATACAAGTCAGGCAATGATAGCAACATGCCTTTAATCTTATCACTCGGGAGGCAGGGATCTGTTTGGATCTCTGTGAGTTCAAGGCCACACTGGGAACAGAGCCAGGAATGGTGGCACACACCTTAAATTCCAACACTAGTTAACCATAAAGGTCTAGAGGTCTGTAGGGACAGACAGGAAGTAACAGAGCTGGGCAGGAATAGGAAGTGATGTAGCTGGGAGAAGAGGAAGTGAGATGGCAGAACAGAAAGGCATATAGGTGTGGGTAGACAGGAAGTAGGTCTCTTTGGAAGCTGCAGAGTTGGTGAGGTGAGATTGGCTGTGGCTTGTCCTATTCCTCTGATCTTTCAGGTTTTAACCCCGATATCTGGCTCCAGGTTTTTTATTTAATAAGATCTTCTAGGATTCTTGCTACAAGTTGTCTCTAATATGCAGCATATATTTACTATATGTTGGGCACTGTAAGAAGGGCTTCATGATAATGTCAGTGCTTATGAGTCAAATACTATAATTTTGAGGAAGCTGAGATTTAACAGTTAGGATATCAAATCAGGTTTGAAATACAGATTTAGGCCATGTTGTTTCATAGAGTGTCCTCTTATTTTCTGTGCTGTGCTATCACTGTAAGCATGATTACCAACGTAAGACATGACATGGCAAGGACTTGAAAGAGAGCACAGAAAGAGAGTGCTGTACACTGTAAGAGCATGGTGGGAAAGTCTGGATGTTCCCTAGATACAGCAGGCATCATTCCTTAACACACACCCCTGTCCAAAAACAAAACAACACCAGCAGCGGAACTGTGTCTCTCCACAAATTAGCACTGGGTTGTTTGTACAATGGTTACACTTAGTTCACTCTGATTCCTTGTAACTAATTAGACAACACACTTGTACAATTGTTTACACTTAGTTCTACTCTGATTCCTTGTAACTAATTAGACAACACACATCACTCCACAGCCTAGTCAGAGGCAACTCGACTGTATTTATCTATTGAATATGAATTTTGTCACTTGGGGACTGAGTCACATAAGTCACCAGACAGGAAAGCAAGTGCAAAGGCCACCTAAAGCAAAGGGATTTTCCCCTTCAGAAATAGCAATGTTGATAGTTTCTTCTCAGGAACTAAGGAAATGGGAAAGAAAGATACAAGGAAGTCTTGAGGTCAGTAGGGTAATAGAGATTTCTGGAAAGTCAGAGGGCCAGAATGCACAGTCTTTATTATAGGATAAGAGGGCTTGTTAAAAGGAAAAATCTGGCTGTTAGGTAAGAGTAGCCTGGCATTTGGGAAGGGTGATTTGTGAAACTGGCACAGCTTGATTAAAATATCTTGTGATGTCTTCAAATTTCCTTCACTTTGATTTTACATTTTCTAAGCAACCTTCTGATCCTAATTTACTTTTCCATAGAGGCTTCTCTAATAAGTGGCGAAGGTTCATTCTGGCTGACAAGAACATTCTTCAGAGTGAATTAATAAATTGTCACTCTGATGTGTAAATCAGTCTCTCTGCAGCTAGGTCAGAGTGAATTATCAGGCTTGTTCCCCTCCATGTAAACTCACAAATAAAGATTCTGAATACCCTGAGGTCAGTGGCCAGAGTCAATTCCACAGCCTAGAGGGGGAATCTGACATCCTGACAGGAACACATGTGCTAGGTCATTAATTCGTCCCTCGGCAAATGCTTTCTGGTGCTTCCTACATGCCAGGTGCTGCTGCAGACACCAGATGCCCTGAAGCCAGGAAAGCAGAAGGGTCATATAGTTCAAGAAGGGAAACACAATAGTTTGAAAAGATGCAAAGTATCAAATGGATAAACATAAATAGAAGTGAAGAATATAGGATAAGGATGGATATTAGGAAAACATTAAAGTTCAATGGCACAGGGAAACTGGAAATTTTCTGAGAGTCGCAGTAGAGAAGTATGTTGATCACTTTTCCTGTTGCTTTTATCAAATACCTTATAAGAAGCAACTTAGGAGAGGAGGGGATGATCCATGCTTATAACAGAGGATGCAGCCTATTGTGGGGAAATCATGATGGCAATCAAGAAGCAGAGAGAGAGAAATGGTAGTGTTCAGCTCTCTTCCTTTTCATTTCATCTGTTATTCCAGCCTAGGGAATGAGGATGCCCACATTCAGGATGAGTCTCTCTCATCAGTTAAACTATTTTGGAAGTGCCATAGTGGACACAGACATACAGTGTGCTTTGATGGTGATTTTAAACTCTATCCGATTGACAACAACACATATTGACCAATCACAAGAAGTAATTAAAATGATGAATTTTAGTAATGATGTCTAATTTATCTCCAACAAGTATTCAATTAATGTTTGACCTTGAACAGTTTTCTTACCTTCTACGTTCCTTGCATTCTTTGTTTATAAAACCAAATTGATAACAACTTGTAATGTTGTAATAATATTAGGTAAATTAATACATACAAAACTCATATATTTAGAATGATGAAGGGCACATAGTTACCATTATTGATCCAGTGTTTATTTAAGGATATTTTGCTATGAATTAGAGAATCATTATATGAATAAAAGAAAATGTTCGTTCAAGGAACCAAAGTTTGAAGAGCACTTGACTCTGTGAGGATTAGAACAGAGGGTTGAGGATCTGTAGTGCTACGGATATAATTTAATTCTTAATTTAAATTTAATAATAGCATTTATCAATAGGTTATTAGATAAAAATTTCCAGGAAATAATTTTAAAATATATTTAATATATAAGATGTTTCTTCAACACAGTCTACAATACAGTTTGTAGTAACAGAGGCTGGAGGAATAGTAAGGGAGAATAAGTAAGGGGCTTGCTTCGAAAAACATTGTGCTTGTATTTCTCATGGACTAATTAGAAGGTTGCAGAGTAGAGAAATATTTAGAAAGTAAGAAGAATAACAAGAATTCTTTTCCAGGAGACTACATTAAGAGCTAGGATGTATTTCAAAACCAACATGTGTAGGGACTTACTCATCTAGGCATCCCTATAAGTATAATATTACATTTTTAGTAGTGAAAAGGGACAAAGTCTCTAACCATAAGGTGTCCCAGTTAATACATTGCTTATTAAATGCAAGCAAGAATATTCTTACTGGTACCTCTGTACCTCAAAGTGAGCCTAAGATCTTTTTCCCTCAATAGTACATAGCCAATTAAAAATGAAATAAATTTAATAACAGTATATCATATGCTAATTATTTCTGAAAAGTATTTTATCAATAGGTTATTAGATAAAAAAATTCCAAGGAAATAACTTAAAATATATTTACTATATAAGATGTGTCTTCAAGATAATACTTTCTTCTCCGGGGACTGTCTTGGTGCCTTGAATTCTCTCCTGTATATAGATCTTACAAGTTCTATACTTCATAGGTAAAGAATTTATTGTGTTATATCTCTCTTGAAGCTTTGTTTTAACATAGTTAACCAAAAGAGCCAATTCTTATGGACCCAATAAAGGATCCCACTCTGATGAGGAAAAACAGGATTAGAGATAAAACTGTCCTGGAACATGAAGGCAGATGGTATCATAGTTAAAAGCAAACCAAAGTGGGCACAAGAGAAAAAAAAAGCATTTCCCATGCTTATCAATCAAACAGCCTTATTTCCCATGCAGCTACTCATCACATATCCTCCAGTCTCAAGCAGGACATGGCCTTCACTTGAGGAGTACAAATGGCTTATGTCTCATTGTGCAAGAATTGGGTATGTCAGATGATCTTTGATCTCTAGCATGATCACTCTCACTAAAATGTAAACCTTGGGGATAGTTTCACTAGTCACTGAAGAGATAAACAAACAAGCAAAAAACCCAGGCAAAATAAGTCACTTGTAAAAAGAAATGCAACAGGAGACTATAAATATTTATGTAGGCCACAATCTAAGTGTATCCCTGCCACCTGCAGTAAGCATTAACAATGGCCTTGCATGTTTTCATCAAATCAACAGAACTCTGGGGAAATGCTTTGCCTTTAAGTCAAATAAACTCTGCAAAACCATATGCCTTGATTCCGTGTAGATACTCACTACTGAGCAGAGGGGTCAGAGGATGAAAAGATAGTTTGCTATTTGAACACAAACATGTGTGTGTATCCACTGACACATAACACGCATGGCATCTTAGTGGACTGCCTAGAGACTTTTGATACTTGTGGGTACTAAAATGGTTTTTTGCTTATTTTATTTGTGAAACAGCAGCTTGACTTGTAATGATAACTGCTATTATGTTCAAATTTCTGTTTTAACTTTGTTGTACTTGGAGCCTAAATTACATGGTCAACTGAGGAAGAGAAAGATGCTAGTACAGACAAGGAAATCACTACTTTTATAGGGGACTAGGGAGGTAGTGAATGGCTAAATTATATGGGCTATTCACACCCCCCCCCCACACACACACACAGGCTGGGGTGAGGAAGGCAATGAAGTAATCTTGGTGAAAAGACATGGATGTTATGTGCCACGATGGTAGCAACAGTGATAAATTGCATTTTGAAGACAAAGAAGATAATTTATGAATGACTTGATGATTGATGTATAAAGAACAAGAGTCTATAATGAGTCCCATGCAATGGCTGGAATATGGGTAATATATTTTCATCAATAAGGTGAGGAGCTGATGTCAGTGTTTGGGACTTTCACATATAGAGTCTTAATTGTTACTCAGCAGAGAAAACATCCTTTGGAGTATATGAGAATATATGGAGTATATGGAGGTCAGGGAATACAGTCTCATGTGTTAAAATTAAGAACCAAAATAGTATGATGATATTATAAGTCCAGCTCTTCTATGCTGCATAATTCTAGGTGATAATGAATAATTTTGATTTATCAGAGTGCCATCCACACTGAATACTGTAAAAATTAAGAGCATTGAAATTATAAATGACAATAAACCAACATGAACTTGAACCATTTGATCCAGGCATTGTTGTAGATATGAAGGTAAGAGGTCTATAGGTTGTGCATTGAGAAATTGAGAAATTCTATATTGAGACATTTGTGGAAGTTCAGCAATGGAAATCACAGACAGAACCCCAAGGAAGAAGAGTGTCCTCAAAGCCAAGACTTTATGACAAAAATAACAGCACAATTAGTATACAAATTCTGCTGAGGTGTTAAATCTAATTCATCAGTAAGACAAGGCAGAAGTATATCTGACTTTATAAAACTGACGGGTAAAGTTAGTAGTAGCTTAATGAAAACCTAACTAGGGTCATTCCAACGGAGGGTAAAACGATCAGATGTGGAAGTCCATACATACTGCTCTTTACGAGAATTTGCTACAGTGGAGAATAAAGAGGCAGTGAGCATAAGGAAGCCAGTGGGAAAAGTATGTTTGTTTGGAATTTAACTGTTTCTGTTTTTCATTTGCATGTGTTTCTGTGTATATACGTTTCTATAGATGTGAGTGTGTGTGTGTGTGTGTGTGTGCGCGCGCGCGCGCGCGCGCACGCACGGGATGAGTGGGCATGTGGAAACCTGAGATTAACGTCAGGAATCTTCCTCCATCCCTCTTTTGCCTTGTTAACTGAGGCAGGGTGTCTCAGTAATACGCAGTGCTCACCAATGTTGCAAGTCTTGTTTACTGTGGGGTGTCTGGTCTTAAGAAATCCCTTTTTCCAAAGTCTGGCATTTAGACAATAGCCAGCATCCCTCAGGGACTTGAGAAAATTAGTCCCTACCTGCTAAAAGGAAGCAAATGGGACCTCTGGCCCATCTATTAACATATGCCTGTGGCGCCTATTAGCATATCAAGGTCTATGCTAGCTTCTAGGCTTTTTTCAATCCCTTACTTACAAGTACCTGTTACATCCTTCAATGGCCTCCACCTCAGTACACAAGTTGCCCTCCTTCCAGGTTCCTTAAACCTTGGAATCCACCGGTACCCACAAGCCCCTGCTGCTTTCCTGTGCTTTCCCCCTTGGCAGTTTGGAATAAACTTTTACCTACAGAGTGACTATTTTGGTTTCTTTGCTGTGCCAATTTCACTCATGAAGAATCCCTTGTGTCAGCATCCTGAGGCTAAAGGGAAGGACATACTACCGTAAAATACCACTGGCATCTGTGTTGGATTTTGGGAATCCAAACGCCCATCTTCATGCTTGTACGACAATCATCTCTTCAGCTCCCATAAATTCAGTTTTGGCGCTGGAACTCGTTTTCATCCTAATGGGAATGGTTAAATAGAAAGCAAGGGACTGAACACACAGCAGAAGAAAGCGTTGTCGTAATGATAGAATGTAATGTAAAAATGGTAGAAGTGTTTTTTTTTTTTTTCCTTTTTATTGGGAATAGATTTTTTTTTTAAATCCCACAATAAATCCTGATTAGGTTTTCCTCTCCCTCTACTCCGTTCATTTTCTTCTCCCCCTCCCCCTCCCCTATGGATAATATATATATATATATATATATATATATATATATATATATATATATATATATATATACACCCATATATATGATATTACATTATCATATATATTCACCATCTATATGCGATAAAATAAAAATTATAACATTGGAATTAAACAGGACGAAGAAACAGAAGGGAAGGAGTTCAAGAGAAGGCACAAGATTTGAAGACCCACTTATTTGCACATTCAGGAATGCCATAAAACACTAAACCGGAGGAACTAAGCACAGAGGAGCGGATGTAGACCCATGTAGGTCCTGGGCATGCAGCCTCAGTCTCTGTGAGGTCATATGAGCTTTATTTATGTTGATTTAGAGGGACTTGGTTTCTTGGTGTGCTCCATCCACTCCATCTCTTACACTTATTCCACATTCTCTTCCTTGGGGTTCCTTTATTCCTTAGGGAAGGAATTTGATGAAAACACCCCAGTCAGGAATTATTGTTCCAAGGTCTCTTACTTTCTGCATAATGTCTGCCTGTGGGTCTTTGTACTTGATCCCATCTGCTGCAGAAGGAAGCTTCTCTGATGATAGCTGAACAAGAAACTGATCTATGAGTATAACAGAATGTCATTAGGAATCGCTTTATTGCTGTGGTTTTGGTCAGAACATTAGTATTTTGTTTTAGCCTAGGACCCTGGCATATCTAGTCTCTGGTTCTTGGAAACTGGAGCAGTGTTGTGCATGGGCTCCACCTCACAGAGTGGGCCATGGGTCAAATCAGATGGTGTTTGGTTGCTTCCACAAACTTTGTGCCACCGTTGCCCTAGCGTATCTTGCAGGCAGAACATCATTATAGATCAAAGGGTTTGTGGCTGGGTTGGTGTTTACATTTCTATTTTGGTGTCTGCAGAGCACCTTCCTGTGCCAAAGACACTAGAACTTAGGGGTGAAGGCCCTATGTAGGCACCAGCTCCATTCTCCATATTCAATGAGTTGTGTAGGCGTTGTCTTCAGCAAAGGGGCCTTCCTGTCAGTTTCAGGAGGACAACCTATAGTCTTGACAATAGCCTGAGTGGTTTGGCAATTCCCATGAGACACCTTTGGCCAAAAACCCAATTCTGGTACAGGGAGCTTCATGTGGTGACAAGAGTTGCCAGTTGGGATTCTGTCTCTCCTATTATTTAGCGATTTCAATTAGATCATCTTTATATATGTATGTATTTTAAGAATCTTCTACTGTTTTAGGTTTCTACATTATGCACCAAATAGCCCTTAATTTTAGATGTCCCTACTGAGAATCCCATTTCTTGTTCCCCTCTTACCTCCTCCTTTCCACTTCCTGTTCAGCCCCACTTCCATCCATAGTTATCTATTCTATTTCCTTTCCCTAAAGAGATCCATCAGTATGCTGTGATCAATACTCTATGCCTAACCTCTGTGGTTCTTTTCTAACTTCTGTATTTCCATGGATTGTAGCCTGATAATTATCAACTTAATGGCAAATACCCACATATAAGTAAATACACATCGTATTTGCCTTTCTGGGTCTGGGATACCTCACTCAGGATGACTTTTTTTTCTAGTTCCATCCATTTACCAGCGTATTTTATGATGTCATTTTTTAAACAGCTGAGTAATACTCCATTGTGTAAATGTACCACATTTTTTTTCATCCATTCCTCCATTGTGGGACATCTAGGTTGTTTGTAATTTCTGGCTATTATGAATAGAGCAACATTGAAGATGATTGAACAAGTGTCTCTGTAGTAGGATGAAGCATCCTTTGGGTACATGCTCCAGTGGTAGAGATGGATGTTGAAGTAGATCTGTTGCCAGCTTCCTGAGGAACAGGCACACTGTTTTCCACAGTGGCTGTATAAGTTTTCACTTCTACCAGTAATGAATGTGTATTCTCCCTTACTCCACATCCTCACCAGTATGAGCTGCCACTTCTTTTATTGATCTTAGTCATTCTGACAGGTGTTAAAATGAAATCTCAAAGTAGTTCTGATTTGCATTTCCCTAATGACAGATCTCTGTTTCTCAGCCATTTGAGCTTCATCTAGTGAAAATTCTCTGTTTAGATCTGTACCCCATTTTCAAATTGTATTGTTTTCTTGATATGTAGGTTTTTGAGTTCTTTATACATTTTGGATATTAGCCCTCTATTGGAGGTGTAGTTGGTAAAATTATTTTCCCTTTCTGTAGGCTGTTGTTTTGTCCAAATGACAGTGTCCTTTGCTACACAGAAGCTTCTCAGTTTCATGAGGTCCTGTTTATTAATTGTTGATCTTATGCTTTCACTAATGGTGTTCTGTTCAGAAAGTCTTTCTGTTGTTGGTTGTTTTTTACTTTTTGGCTGTTTTTGGGGGCCCACCATCCAGCTTCCCAATAAATACACGTGGAAGCTTATGCTTACTTATGAATGCCTAGCTTTGGCTTGGCTTATTTCTAGCCAGCTTTTCCTAAATTAACCCATTTACCTTTTGTCTCTGGGCTTCTATTTTTCTTTATTTCTGTATAACTTTTTTTACTTCTTACTCCATGGCTTGCTGGGTAGCTGGCCCCTGGAGTCCTCCTTCTCTTACTTCTTCATCTTTTCCCTCCAGATTTCTCCTCCTATTTATTCTCTCTTAATACCAGCCCTGCCTATCCTTTCTCCTGCCTTGCTGTTGGCCATTCAGCTCTTTATTATACCAATCAGGTGTTTTAGACAGGCAATGTATCACACCTTCACAGAGTTAAACATGTAAAACATAAAAGAATGTAACACAGCTTTGCAAAATTAAACAAATATTCCACAGCATAACAAATGTAACACACCTTAAGTAATATTCTACAACATCTTTCTTGTGCCAATGAGTTCAACTCTATTCCCCATTTTCTCCTCTCAGGTTCAGTGTATCTGATTTTATGTTGAGGTCTTTAATTAATTTGGAAATGAGTTTTGTGCAAGGTAATAAAAATGGATCAATTTGCATTCTTCTATATGCAGGCATCTAATTGGACTAGCACCATTCGTTGAAAATGCTTTCTTTTTTCCTTTGTATAATTTTGGCTTTTTTGTCAAAAAAACAAGTGTCCATAGGTGGTCACTATCAGTGAGAGAGGGTCAATATGCTACTTAAACTGTAGTATTTTTTTATGAACTTGGGTGCTCTTGTGTTTGGGGTATAGGTGTTAAGAATTGAAGCATCCTCTTGGTGAAATTTTTGATCTGTATGTAATGTCCTTCCCTGTCTCTTCTCATTGGGTTGATTTGAAATCCATTTTGTCACATATTAAAATGGCTACATTAGCCTGCTTCTTAGATCCAATTGTTTGGAATAGCTTTTTCCATTCTTTTACCATGATGTGATGTCTATCCTTGATGGTAAGGTGTATTTTTTGGATGCAGCAAAAGGATCTTGTTTTTGCATTCATTCTCTTAGCCTGGGTATTTTTTTTTATTGGGGAATTGAGATCATAAATGTTGAGACATATCAATGAATAGTGTTTACTGATTGCTGTTATTTAATTCTCTCTCTCTCTCTCTCTCTCTCTCTCTCTCTCTCTCTCTCTCTCTCTCTCTCTCTGTGTGTGTGTGTGTGTGTTCCCTCTTTTGATTTGCTGGTCTGAGATTATTCATTTCTTGTGTTTTCTTTGGTGTAATTAACTTCTTTAGGTTTGAGTTTTCTTTCTAGTGCCTTCTGTAGGGCTGGATTTGTAGGCAGATATTGCTTCAGTTTGACTTTATCATGGGACATCTTATTTTCTCCATCTATGGTGATTGAAAGTTTTGCTTGGTAAAATATTCTAGACTGGCATCTGTGCAGGCTTTTCTGTCTTTCAGTGTCTTGTTTGAAAAGTCAGGTGTATTTTTAATGGGTGTGACTTTATATATTCTTTGGTATATTTCACTTGCAGCTTTTAAAATTCTTTCTGTATCCTGTATGTGTAATTATTTGATCATTAAGTGACATGGGAAAGTTCTTTTCTGGTCCAATATATTTGTTGTTCTGTAAGCTTCTTGTACTTTGATTGACATCTCTTTCTTTAGGTTAGGGAAAATTTCTTCTATGATTTTGTTGAAAATATTTTTCTGTGCCTTCCACTTTTACTTCTTATCCTTCCTCTATTGCAGTTATTCATAGATTTGGTCTCTTTATAGTGTCTCAAATTTTCTGGATGTTTTGTGCCAGGAGCTTTTTAGATTTAACATTTTTTTGACTGATGAATGTATTAATTTTTTCTGTTGTATCTCCAATGCTTGATTCTCTCTTCAATCTCTTGTGTTTTGTTGGTGAGTCCTGCCTCTATGGTTCCTGTTTGAGTACTTAATATTTTTATTTCTAGATTTCCCTCAGTTTGGGTTTTCATTGTTGTTTCGATTTCCACTTTCAGCTCTTGAACCATTTCATTAATTTCCTTCCATTGTTTGATTGTGTTTTCATAGATTTCTTTAAGGGATTTATTCATTTCCTCTTTAAGGACCTCTATCATACTCATAAAGGCTGTTTTAAGGATTTTTTCTTGTACTTCAGCTATGTTTGAATGCTCAGGCCCTGTTGTGGTAGGCTTGCTGGTCCCTAATAAACACATATTTGCCTGGCTCTTCTTGGTTCAATTTTTACACTGGCATCCAGGCGTCTGGTTTGGGAAGATTTTAATTCTAGGTACTGATACCTGGTCTTCTCTATATTGGCTGGCTATTTTGTTCCTTAGTTCCTTTTTTCTTCTCGGGGTTTTAGTAGAGTGTGAATGTTTATTCCCTGGTAAATTCTTTTGGGGTCCTGATAGGTGTGGCCCCTGGGAGTTCCACATAAAATGTGTTTCTGGGTATTGGGAAATGATATTTAGGAATGAGGATGAGCTGGGGGGAGGAGCTTCCATATGAGGGAGAAAATTTCATGATCCACCAGGATCTTCTTAGTCTTCTGAGAATGGTGACAAAGAATGAGGAAAGGCCACAGCAGAAGGCTTGCTAATGTGCTGGGGACGAGATTAGGGTATTTGACTTGGAGTAATGGAGGGAGTAGTGAAGATCTGCAGTTAGCCTATGTACTTCCCTGGTCAGAATGACTTGTGAATTCCCAGAGTTGCCAGTTGGAATTGGGGGCTGGGAGAAAACATTTGTTTGGGAGAAGGAAGTTTGGCAAGGAAAATCTGTGATCCACAGATAAGGAGTGCAGAGGGATAAGGAAGGTGATTGCAGGTGTTCTGCTGCAGAGCTGGGGTGAGACTGGCTGGTTGGATTTGGAGTAGCAGAGGGAAAGGTGAGGATGTGCAGTTAGTTTACTTGCTACCTAGCTAGAGTGGACTGTGGGTTTTTCAGGGAGTTGAGGGCTGGGATAAAGCAATGAGCAGGGTAAGAGAGGCTAGGAGGGGAAGATCTGTGAAATCCACTGGAGATGGGGGTGGGGAAAAGGGAGGCTGCAGCAGATATTCTAATGTACAGTTTGGGATGAGACTGGGGGATTGATGGGATCTGGAGGAAGTAGGAGAGGTGCAGATTTATCATCTACCTACCTGCTTCCCTTACAGGAATGGCCAGTGTTCCCAGGAAATGCCTGCTAGACCAGAAGTGTTTTTCAGATCATTATTTGTCATTGGTGTGGAATTAGAGAATTGGACATTAGTGCACAGCAAAAGGAGAGAGAAACTGCTTATTCAAGGCAGGTGGATGAGCAGCTGTGGGTCTTGTGATAATTGTCTTGTCACTACTTTTTAAGTGAGACAGAACACATGCTTATTATATGAGAATGGGGCTAGAGGAGGAGATGCAGTGATTTTTTGAGCAAGGAAAGTTATCCAATAGTTATCCTTGTAGAGTGAAAGATGATAGACTTTTTTTTTAAAATCCATAAAACATATTCATTTCACTTATTTACATGGCTGAAAGCAAAAACTGAGACATTTACAACACAAAAATTTCATTGATACAGATCTGAACAACACTTAGATGTGTTTATATCTGCTAAATAAAAGTGGTAAGAGTCACTGGCTAATGAAATCTATTTTCTTGAAGAAACTTATGGAACCCTACTTCCAGCACAGAAGTCAGATACTTCATGACACGGTTCATCAGTTTCACTGCAGCTGAGCTGATGTGTTTTCTGATATCATCCTTGGTTTGCTTTGTCTTAGTTTCCCAAGTAACAGATTCTCCTCTTCCTTCCCACCTACTCTTTCTCCCTTTGTTCATTCTTCTAATAGTTAAGCTTGATGGCATATTTTCAAGTAAATATTTTAATAGTTCTTCATTTACAATAAAGTATAAAACTATGTAAATTCACAAAATAAACACCCACCCAGAGATTTACACTACATAAATGTGTTCCCTCAGAAGTAAGGGAATCCATCCATTGCAGGCTTGAGCCACAAAACTGGAATCCAAGCAGTAATTCTCCAATTAAAGGAAACCTTAGAGCTTGGGTTTCAGTCCTCCTGAGTCGTAACTAGTTGGTATCCAAAGCTAGATGATGGACTTCTAAACGCTTTTTAGTAGTCATGTGATTCCATGCAAGGTTCACATTTGCAGTCATCCCAATCAGCATCTGTCTTAGTTTGGGTTTTTATTGCTGTGAAGAGACACCATGCCCACTGCATGTCTTATTAAGAAAACATGTAATTAGAGTTACTTGCATACAGTTTCAGAGGTTTAGTCCATTATCATCAGGTGAGGAGCATGACAGCATGCAGGCAGATGTAGTGCTGGAGTAGCTGAGAGTCCCATATCTTGCATGCAGCAGGAAGTCAAATGAGACACTGGGTGGTATCCTGAGTGTAGGAAACCTCAAAGCCCACTCCCACAGTGATACTTCCTCCAACAAGGCCTTATTCACTCCAACAAAGCCACACCTCTATTAGTGCCACTTCCTATGACATTATGGGGGCCAATTACATTCAAACTACCACGGCGTCATCGTGCATTTTTCTGCAAAGTGTCTCCTAGTACGGAGGAAACACAGTTTAAAGAGATTTGTTTTGAACTAGGGTCTCGTGTTTTGCCAGGTTAATACAACAGAAGAGGGTAAAAAGGGGAGCGAGAGGAGGAATGTAAATTGGAAAAGAACAGAAAACAAGAAGGGGAGGATGAAGGATCAAAACAAACAGTAGCACCAGCAGGCTGAGGATTGCTACGAAAAGGTGGGAGTAAAGACTTGGTGCATTGGCTTTAGAAAGTGGGAAGAAGAACAAAGAGAACAGCTGTCTAGAGCTTGCCCACCAGAAAGTATCATTGAAAAGAAATATGAGGTTCACTATTCAAATCATATTCAGTAAATGTAAAATGGGGTTAAAGGAATATTTGGGAAGTAGCAAATAGCATTTTGGAAAAAGAAGGCAGTGTTACTGAGTGAGATTCTTGAGACAGTGAGAACTAGGGGTAGGGCTGAAACAGAAATCAGAACTGGGCCATGCTGCAGAAACAGCCTCCAGTAAGTTTCCCACTCTGAGGAACAGGAAGTGTATCTGACGGGGGATCCTATAGGATCAACGTATGCCCCTGCTACAGGAACAGAGGAGCATGGGTAGAAGACATAATACTAGGAAAAGTTTTTGGTTATTTACAAACTGTTTACTAACCCTACTGTGTTATGTTTATCTCATGGTCCGAGAAAGATTTTTCCTTAACAATTGCTCTAATGAAGGAAACAGAGATGATGCCTGTCTCCAGATTACCTTCAACTTGTCTTTTTGTTATTTGTGCAAATGTCATTTGTCAGCTGGTGATGAAACAAAATCACACCAGCTGGGTGTGCTATGACATATGAGGCCTGTAGGCCTTATGATCAAAACTGGACATTCTTGGATTGTGTACACTCTGATCAACCATGACAACCAATGGGTTTATCCCACTGTTTCATGGATGCTGTTGGAAAGCTGTGTAAATAATGGCATATATTTAATTTTGATGAGGAAGTATCATTCACAGATACTTTAAATAAACTGTGAGATAATGTATAACTGTAATTTTAACATAAATATTTGATAATAATTGTAGAAAGTTATACACTAAGAAGTAAAGTTAATATCTCTTGTTTTGTGATGTCTCACATTCCTTGATTCATATCTCAAGGCTCCATTAGTTTTAATGGAGATAAGATTTATGGAGGAAAAGGACTATTTAGGTTTTCACTCCGGCTCTTTGAAACACAGTCTTTCTCACTGTCTATGATGGCTATTTTTGGTTGTCAACTTGACCATATCTGGAATTAACTAAAACCCAAGTGATTGGGTACACATGTGGGGGATTTTTCTTAATGAAATCATCTGAAACAGAAAGACCCACCATAAATCTGGATATTTTGAGGTGGGAATATCTGCCTAAACTCTGGGCTACTCCTGTTGGCAGCCTATATAAAGGACATGGAAGAAGGAAGGCCCTTTAACTTGTTCTTACACCAGAGCTGTGAGATGTAACATAAAATAAAAAAGAGCAAATGAGAAAGGATGTTCATAACCTACTCATCCACAAAGCCTCAGAACCCTGATGTTGAGAGTCTGGGGAAAAAAAAGACAGCAAAAATGTTAAAGACTAAATACTGTGGTGTCCCCTCCAAGCTTTTTCAGTCCAGTGAAAGATGCTCAACTGTGTCTCCTTTCTTTCTGTTCCTTCAGGAGGGGAATTCTGAATTTCTCCTGAGAGTAATCCAGATGTTTGTTTTTGTTTGTTTGTTTTATTTTATTTTTCATCAAAATAGACAGAAAATAAATACTATCATAAAATATGAGTATGAGACAAAAATATTGGATAACATGAAATTGAGTCGTTGATATTATAGTGGTTAAGGAATTTGACTTCAAGTGTAAGGAGTAATTCAAGTATACATAATATAAGGAATTAGCTTTGGGCAAACATTAAGAAATAATCTAAATTAAAACAAGTTCTCATTAATTCTAGGTGGAGGCAGAGAGAGTATGGAGGTATTGCTTTCTACATGAAGAAATGGCAGAGACTAATCCTAATCGACTCAACTTGGTCAAAAGTAGCATGGGGGTGGTGGTGGATAATTGGTAGAAATCAAGCTTCACAGAACATCTAACATTGCTATTGTGACTGTAGCAGTTGCTATTGCTGGCAGATATTACCACTCTGAATAATGCGTACTGAGATTATTTAAACTGAAGAAGAAGATATTATAAATTTTGTGCTGGTTAGTATGATGCAGGCCACTGTACCATTACCTAGGCAGAGGGTTCTGAACTGAGTAACTATGAGGAAATGTAGCTGAGTGTAAGCAAGCAGGTGGACATTCTTTTCCCTCTGCACCAGACTACAGATGTGAGTTGAGCAGCTGTTTGAAATTTCTGCCTTGATTTCTCCACAATGGTGGACTGTAACCTGGAATTGTAAGCTGAAATTATTTAATCACAGTAACAGAAATGAAATGAGAATAAACTTCATGGGGAGGGAGACTAAACTTTATCCTAAAGCAACTTGCCACAATATCTAATGCATTATGGGCACTCAATGAGCATTCTTAAGATAAACTAAACTGTCATTCAGAATAAAATAGAGCTTGATTGATGCTGCCAAAGGGCTTTCCCCAGTTATTTAGTAAAAAATAAAAAAATGTGCACTTAGAAAATTAATTTATGCTTTTCTTCATTGTGACATATAATTTATGTGCAATACCTTTTATGGATAAGTTAGCTCTCTTGGAAACTTAATACTATTTTACTTTATAAAATGACTTTGTAATAAGAGCCTTTCACATTCATTACATTCCTTATTTCAGAATGTATTGGTGTATATTTCATGAAGAGCCTGTGGAAGACTTTAATCTACAGATGGTAACAGAACAGACTGCTTGCTGTCTGCCTTGTCAAAGCAGATTTACTTGGACACCATCAGGCACTTTCCTGCAACAAGAAACTGGACATCTTCTGAGGATCTTCTCTAACTTCAGAAGACTGTGTAGGGCTAGGATCTGACTAATTCCTTACTGTGTTTGTTCTTCCCCTTGAACATAAGAGACCCAGAAATGCATGGTGGCAGATGGCCTATGGCCTACTGCTCTTCATTGGCCAAGCTCCCCTTCCAGGGACAAGTGGTTCTTGAGACTAGATGAACCCCTTCTCTCACTGAAAAGTGTTGACAGAGATGTGCTACTCCTGCTCTCCATAGATCTGTTAATGTTAAGCTTTGAATACGCTGTCATACTTTCCACCTAGTACCCACAAGGAGTCAGTAAGTCTTTGATCTTTTTTCAGTCTGAACAAGCGTTTTTTACAGCAGTGATGTTTACTCCTCCACTTGAAAGTCTTCGTGAACACTTGAGGTGGAAGAGGGAAGTGGGACCTTGCCTTTGTTTCTGATAGAGGTTAGCTTCAGAAGTCCTGGCTGATGTCTGGCTTTTCACTAATGGTGGTGTGGTTATAAACTCCCACGATGCAGAAAAATGAATTTAAAGGAAAAATATATGAGCAAATTAAACTCTCTTATGAGGTACCGACTATGGAATGTTGTCTACTATTGTGTAGTTTATAGACATTACAATATAAAACAAGATTTGAATGTGTTTTTAAACTATACAGCTGAAAGCCAAGTCAGTAGCTGAGAGGGTGATAGTATCACATCAGACTGGAGGGTCAGTAGAGGAGGAGAGTCTGTGTGAACAAAATGATTTTTATAAACCATATAAAAAATTACATTCTGTTAACCTATTAAACAATTTGCTTTGACTTTCAAATTCCAGGAAGAACAATCATCAGTCATCACATCCCAGAAACAAAAGCCAAAGGTAAAAACAACATCAGGAGGTTCTTGTGGTTAGGATGAGAGTAATGAATTGCACTATCCTGGCAAATGTCAGCATCCTAAGCTCCATTGACTGGATGAAGGCATGTGGACACATTTGGGTGGAAGTTATTCAGTCTTTTCATGATGCCTCCAATAACCCCCCCCCCATAGATGGATAGATAAGTTATGCTTGCCAGGATATTTGATACCGAACATAAGGGAGAGAAAAGGACAACATTTATTCTCTAGGTTTAAACGAATAAGAAATCAGACAGAACACAACAAATAACTTTTGTAGATCAAACACCAGGCAGGTCAATGACCCTTGAGAGAAAGGGAACAGAGTGAGAGTCATAGTTACCATGCATAGCGCCTGGAGAGAGTTTCAAGTCTATGGGCATTTCCCCTGAGAAAAAAGTTTGGCGACAACGCAGGCACACTATTTCTGAAAATGCACAGAAAAGATCCAACTAAAATCTACAGAGCCCACATTAGCAAAAGCTGAATAATGAACGCTGGTTACACAAGTTAATAAAGGACAGTCATAAAAAGAGGTGGGATCATCTATGTAGTTCACACAAGGCTAAGGGTAGGTCAAGCCACCATCTGTTGGAGTGAGAAAACTTCATTGCACAGAGCACCAAACTTCATGGCTGGTAGGTCCAGCTGGTCGTAGAACAAAACTATGTTTGGATACTGTAGGTTAGGCTAAGAAGTCTAGAAGCAAATTCATTTTTAAGTTTTTACTCAAGTACGTTTTGTTGCATTATATATTTTTATTGAAAATAGATTTTTTTCCCCTACAGTACATTGTTTCCCCTCTGGCAACTCCTCCCAGATCCTTCCCACTTTTTTACCTACCCAAATTCACACTTTCTTTTTCTCTCTCGTGAGAATATAACTAAATTAATAATAATAATAATAATAATTATTATTATTATTATTAATATAATGGTGATGATAAAGATAAAATAAAAACAACCCATAATAAGACAAAACAAAACAAAACAAAACAAAACAAAACAAAACTACAAACAAAAAAGAAAGCCAAGGAAAAGCACAAGAGATGCATACAGACACTGAGACACATACATTTGCATACATAGAAAACCCATAAAAACAAAACCAAAAACCATAGTATATAAGCAAAAGATCTGCAAGGTAAAAACAAAACAAAACAAAACAAAACAAAACAAAACAAAACAAAACAAAACAAAACAAAACAAAATGAGAAATAAAAACCACTGCCACCACTACCACCAACAAAACCAACCAAACAACCAACCAAACAAACAAACAAGGAATTGTGAAGCAAAAAAACTTCCAAAAATACCACTGAGTTTGATTTGTGTTGGCCATTTACTGCTGGACCTGGGACCTGCTCTTAAGCATAGTTTGTATACCAAGTGAAACTCATTTGAGAAAACTAATTTTTTCTTTGCCAATGGTGGTTAATTTGAGATAGCTTCTGGGTTGGCAATGGAGACTCATGTTTACTTCCCATCTCAGGCATGGAACCACCATCTGGTTGAGACCTGTGCAAACCCTATGCACGTGCCACAATCTCTGTGGTTCCATATGGACATCATTCCTATTGTGTCTAGAATGCCTTGTTTCACATGATGCCCTCCATCGCCATGGCTCCTGCGATCTTTCCACCTCCTCTTCTACAGAGTTCCCTAAGCCCAAAGGGGAGCGATTTGGTGGAGACATCCCATTTTGGACTGACTGTGCCGAGGTCTCTCACTTTGCATATTGTATGGTTTTGGCTCTCTGAATGTTTCTATCACTGCAGGAGAAAGCATCTCTGATGACGGCTGAACAAGACATTGATCTTGAGTATAGCAGAATCCTGTTAGGAGTCATTTTATTTGTACTTGCCTTCAGTAGAACATTAGTATTTGGTTTTATCCTAGGTCCGGGGCTGATCCAGTCTCCGGTTCTTGGTCATCCAAAGCAGTGTCTGGTATGGGTCCATTTCAAGAAGTGGCCTTAATTCCAGTCAGATCGTGGTTGGTTACCCCACGATGTCTGGGCCACTGTTGCACCAGCATGTCTTGCAGGTGTATCTCACCATTGTATATTGCAGCATTGGGATCTGGGTGGTGTTTGCCTTTCTCCTCCGCTGGTGTGCAGAGTACCTTCTTGTACCATGAACCCTTCTTGTAGGGGTGAAGGCTCTAGGTGAGCACCAGCCCTACTTCTCCATGTTTTGTGTTACACAGGTGTTATCATTAGCGATAAGGCCTTACTATCAGTCTCTGGAGAGCAACCAATAGTCTTGGCAATAACCTGTGTGTTTTAGAGTTTCTGTGGAGCCGCTTTGGCCAATGACTTATTTAAATGTAACCCATTCCAAGCACTGAAGTTTTCATTTGATAGTTAGAGATGTCTAGTTGGGACTTTGTCTCCCCTCTTATTTGGTAATTCCAATTTAGATTTCTTATATATATATATATATATATATATATATATATATATATATATATATATATATATATATTTTAATGAGCTTCAACTGTAATGGGTTTCTCTATCTCCATCAAATGGACCTTCATTTTATCTATCCCTGATATTTCCTCCCGTGTCCTACACTTCTTTCTCCCTCAACATTTGATCTTTTCATTCACTCTCCCTATCCCCAGTCCACATCAATAATAATTATCTGTTTTATTTCCCCTTGCTAAAGAGTTCCTCCCCTCTCTCCTAGTCCCTTACTCTATGCCTAACCTCTGTGGTTATACAGATTGTAGGCTGCTTATAAAAGGACTTAAGAGATAACATATTTACATAAGCAAATACATATCATATTTGTCTTTTGGGGTCTGTATTATCTCACTCAGAACATTTTTTTTCTTGCTCCATCCACTTATCTTTGAATTCCATTTTTTAAACAACTGAGTAATATTTCACTGTATAAATGTACTGTATTTCTTTATCCAGTCATCCATTGATGGATACCTAGGTTGTTTTCAGTTTCTGGCTATTATTTATTGAGCAGCAATGAACATGGTTCAGCAAGTATCTCTGTGGTAGGATGAAGCGTCCTTTAGGTATATGCTCCAAGAGTGGAATAGCTGGATTTTGAGGTAAATCTATTCTCAGTTTCCCCAGGAACCTCCATATGGATTTCCATAGTGACTATACAAGTTTGTACCCCCATTACCAATGGATGAGTGTTCCTCTTACTCCACATCCTTGCCAGCATGAACTGTCATTTGTTTTGTTGACCTTTGCAATTCTAACTGATATGGATGAAATCTCAAGCTGGTTTTGATTTACATTTCCTTGTTGACTAAGGATGTTGAACATATAAGTGTTTCTCAGACATTTGTGTTTTTCCTCTCTTGAAAACTCTCTGTTTAGGTCTGTGCCCAGTTTTTGATTGGGTTGTTTCCTTGGTGTCCAGTTTTTTGAATTCTTTATTTTATTTATTAACCCTCTATTGTACATGTAGTTGGTAAAATGTTTTCCCCTTCTGTAGGCTGCCACTTGTCTGAATGACAGTGTCTTGTGCCATGCAGAAGCTTCTTGGTTTCATAAGTCCCATTTATTAATTGTTCTTTGTACCTGTGCTAATGGTGACTTTTTACTAAGTCATATTAGTCTCTGAACCAACAAATCAAGTTTAAGAATCTAGACATTTTGACATTCCTAGTATTTAGTCTAACCTTGGCTTTCTTTTTTTTAATTTTTAAAATTTATTTATTTTTAAAAAATGAGTTATTTTTCATTTTACATACTAATCCCAGTTCCCCCTCCCTCCCCTTCTCCCAACCCCCACTTTCCTCATTCCCACTCCCACTCCTCAGAGAGGATAAGTCCTCCCATGTGGAATCAACAAAGTCTGATGTGCTAAGTTGAGGCAGGACCAAGCCCCTCCCCACTGTGTCAAGGCTGAGCAAGGTATCCTACCCTAGGGAATGTGTTCCAAAAAGCTATTTAATGCACCTGAGATAAGTCCCAAGCTAGTGGGAGCTCATGGACTCTGGCCTGTCAGCTGGGGAACATGCATGGGACTGAACTAGGCCCTCTGAATGTGGGTGACCATTATGTGGCTAGGTCTGTTTGGGGAGCCCCTGGCAGTGGGACCAAGACTTAACCCAGGTGCATGAAATGGCTTTTTAGCCTTGGCTTTCATTAGGAATTCATATCAGCTACATGAGTTGGTTGTTGAGGATATTTGAATTTTTAATGAAGCACACACAATTTTCTCTATAACTTAATTGATCTCTATGACTAATCTGATTGACTTTAAAGGAATGAATAAAAACAGTCCAGTTCACTCTTCAACATCCAGTAAGGAATTGCCAGACAGGTGAAAAGAGAAAAGCAATTAAGTGAGGACATCAAGATGGGATAGAGGTGATAGAATTAATTAACAGTGATACTAAAGCAATTCCATACTTACTCTAGATATTCAAGAAACTGGGTTAAGAGCAGTTATTCCAGACATCAAATAGGTCAAGTTTACCTGGAGTGTGAACAATGCAAAGCAGAAGCTGGCAGGGTGTGATGTTTACAGGGGTGTGAACAGTGCAGAGCAGAAGCTGGCAGGGTGTGATGTTTACAGGGGTGTGAACAGTGCAGAGCAGAAGCTGGCAGGGTGTGATGTTTACAGGGGTGTGAACAGTGCAGAGCAGAAGCTGGCAGGGTGTGATGCAAAGAGGGAGGGAAACATTAGCCTTCCTAATCAGACACTTGCCCTGTGAACACGGCTGTAGAACACAAAAGTTCACTGAAAAGAATTCAGCACCAAAAGGCAAATGTTCTAAAGGACTCATACCATTAGTCACATTAAGAGAAATATTTTCATGTGACCTGGACCTAAGCAAGGAAACATAAACCACCCGAGACAGTAAGCACGTGAGACTGTAAGTGGTTTTCTGCTGCAGGTAAAGCTTCCACTCAGTATCATGAGGAAGCACAGCTTTCCATGCTAGACTCAGATATAGGTATATACGGGAACCCACTTCCTCTGGACAGCAGAGGGAGAACAGTTTAGCTCAAAACATAGTATGCCAAAAGCTAACTTATGGGCACCTTTATGGTCAGAAGTATAAAGTACAAATGGAAAGGGAAGGTCTAATTGTCTCTGATACATCACCAGCGTGAGAGTTATCTTTTTTTCTTCTTTGAGACAGTGTTTCTCTGTGTAGCCCTGACTGCTCTGGGACTAGGTCTGTAGACCAGGCTGGCCTCCAACTTACAGAGATCTGTCTGCCTCCTGAGTGCTAGAATAAAAGGCGTGAGCCACCACCTCATGGCAAATTATCTGTTTTTAATCACGTGTTGACTTGGCAGTATTGGTAATTATTAACACAGTTGAGGTACAAATGTATCTTTTTGGAAGAGTGTAGTGAAGCACAACATATTTGTGGCTGTTTTGTGTGAAGGTACTAATTTTATTTTATCCCAACATATTGAATTTAATCTTAAATATTTGACAGACTTTTTTTCCCTTATAGGCTTTAAGGAGGCATGTATAGTCATATTTGATGCGGCAAGAGTTCTAATAACAAAGCTCATCAATAAACCAGTATATGGGGTACAAAATATTTTTTAACAAAGTATAGCCATGCTAGAAATATGGCTGAAATTATGCCAGTGTCTCTGATGTGTGAGAGAACATCAGGAATGTTCATCATCAGACTGCAGATCAGGAAATGAACTGCAGGTGATAAATCAGGCCATCACCAATACTGCAATCATAACCTATTTTATTTATTCTTGTGTTTGAGTGTGGTTATGGGTGTGGGCATGTGTTTGCATACACATAATTGCATCCATGTATGTTGTGAGTATGTGTGCACACTCATGAATGGTATTGTGTGGGTGGATTTGGTTGTAGGTACATGTGTGCAAAGCGCCTATGTGAAGGTCAGAAGGAAATCTTGGATGTAGGGTCCCTCATTAGGCTGTAATTTGACCACACAGGCCCAGCTGGCTAGACCACAAGCTTCTATGGATCTGCTCATCTCTGTTCTCATCTTGCCAGCAGTGGGGAGATTGCAGGCTTATGCTGCTGTGCCCAGATGTTTATATGACCTCTGGAAATCACAATTCAGACCATCATGTTCCCTAGGCAAGTCCTTTACTGACAGTTATCTCCCCAGCTCTTATCAACTTTTAAAACTAGGTACTTATCTTCTTTTCTGATCTATAGTTTTACTTCAGTTTTATTTTTCCTGTGTTTTAACTTACAAAAATCCTACTGTAATTGTATTATCATTAAACACCACAAAACCTATAGCTTTATACCTAATGTAGCTCAGTATATATGAAACCTATATGTCCAATACATTCTTTTATATGTAACTCAATATAATTTTGATGAAAAATTTTATTGCCTCTTTGTTTATGTAACTATGCTGGCAATAACTTAATATAATCTCTGGAATCTAGAAAGGATAGAATGATATGGTATAAAAAAAGAGAAGAAGAATGAACAAGAGATCCCTCACTAAGCTGAATGATAATTATTAGTGATAAGCCAATAATATGTGATACAATGTAATGTGTGACTCTGTCCATGTTTTATTTATCTGTCAGTCGGGGATCTGGCTATCCTGGGGTAACTCAGGAAGCATTTGGAATCTCAACATTCCTAGGAAGATGGGGTTTCTACAATCTCTCCTCACTTATTCACTTTTCTGCCCTCACAAACTTGTCTTTTTGAAAGTATTTTTCCTCACATCACTCATGTACAAATCTGCTCTATTAGAAATTTCTACATAATGTCTATTCAGGCCCCAAAATTAATGAATCACCTTGGGGAGGGGTGACACAGAATAGCAGTAAGGCTACATTCATCTTTTACCTGAGTATTGAAAAATGGAACTTTGTTGATAGGTTCTACATGGAAGCATAGTTTAATGAAGAATTGAGGGCCCTCCTCTTCTCAAGTTCTGCTCACAGATCTGTTGTTCTACCAGACATGACCTAAGGAAAGCTGCTTCTGGGAACAGTTTCTGAGATATACTCCCTTGTGGCCATGGGGAAGATACCCCTAAAACCTCAAAAGTGTTTCTTTCTAATCCTTCAAACTTGGCTTGAGACCATAATTTTTTTTACAGGTGTTGAAATGTTCTATTCATAGGTATGAGAGGAAAGTCAGCCATTATCACTGAACCCTAAATATTCCCAAAAGGCCTATAATTGACAAGTTTCCTTGTCATCTTGTGCTACTAATAGCAGCATGTCTTTGAGATGCATATTGGAACATTCCAGTAGGTCCTTGAATTTAGCCTTTGCTTCCTGACTACCATAAGAGGAAGAGGAAGTTAATTAGCTCCTCCTCACAGACCATGCCACTGGTTCAAAAACTATGCAACCAAGTGAGTGGGGTCTATAATTACTAAAACTCCTAACCCAAATCAGTCTTTCCTTTTTGTAATTCGATGACCTCAGGAATTTTGTTATGGCAATGGCAAACTGACTACCAGCCAGACTTGGCGTTCAGTCAGTACGAATGAACAAGGAGCAACCACATTTTCTGTGCATTAGAACCCAGCAAATATCTGAGATTCAGGGAGATGTTTGGCTGGAAAAACTTCTCTTGCTAGGATAAACTTAACATATATATTTTTCAAAGTAACATTTGATGGTGGTATTTTTGTACATGACAGAGCACCATAAGGCATGCTGAAGAATTCACTTTAATATAATCTTTTTCTTTGGAAATGATGTGTGAAGACAACTGTGATTAAGGTATGACATATGAAGGGAACTGTAGGACTTCTCAGGGATCACCTTTCTTTTCAATCTTGGGACAGTTTTAGGTCATTTAACTCCAGGACTGCATGCTGTATCTGAGTCAAATGAATAGAGTGATATCACTTCTACTCTCCAACACCTACTTCTAAGAGGAGAAGATTACATTAAGAAGTGAGCATGCTGAAAATCATACAAAGGTCATTTGTGTGATGGATGGCTTGTGCATTCATTTATGAAGAAAAGACATCTACAGAATTATAATTAAGTGTGCTTTTTTGCAAGCACACATTGAGGAAACATCATTGAATATGTTGCTTCACAGGAAAACTTCTGTATGTACACAAACATCAAATGTAATTTAACATGGCATATTTTATTTACCTGGAGCTATTAGTTTGTAGAGTTGACATATAGTTGACATAAAGGTCAATGGATATTCGCTTATCAATTATAAAAGTGAAGTCTCACATTTCCAAACAAACCTTACTGTTCATCATTAGTTAATGAAATTTTAGAAATGAATCAAACTTTGGTCAGGTGTAAAAAGGGCCAAGAGTTAAAACAGTTCTCAAGCAAATTCCACAGACTTTCTGCTAGTCTCTTAACAAATAAATTTATTTGCTGAGACATAAAATCAACATCAGTTAATATTTACTGTATACACTTCCCTTCAGTTTCTCTTATACCAAAGTATATTAAATGAACATTAGGGAAAACTGGTACTGGTACTACAGCCATGGAAGAGGGTCGACTATCTGCAGATCTTTACTTCTTCTTCCTATCCTCCAAATCCATTCCCCCAGTCTCATCCCTAGCTCTGTAGCAGAGCAGATCAGCCTCACTGTCCCCAACTATATGGGTCACACAGCTCTTTTCTTCCCAAACCATGTCCCCACTCATTTCTTTATCCTGGCTCCCAACTACAGCAGGCATTCCTTGGAAACCATCAGGCTACTCTGGCCAAGGAAGCAGGTAGGCTAACTGCAGTTCTTCACCTCTCTCTTCTTTCCTGCAAATCCCCTGCTCTAGTCTCAGTCCCAGTTTTATAGCAGACAACCTGCTGTGGCCTCACCCTCCTCTCCAGCCCCAACTCCAACAGATCACACAGATCTTTCTCCATCTATCATCCCAACTCATTCTGTTATCCCAGCCCCTAATATCAGCAAGTAGTACTGCAAAGCAGGAAAGTAAGCTTTAGAACTTGACTCTCCTTCCTGTCCTCCATATCCAATCCCCCAGTCTCATCCCAATCTCTGTACAGACTACCTGTGGTCTGTATAGACTACCTCTCCTCACTCTCTGCCACCATCCCCAGGAGACTAAGCACATCCTGGTGGAACATCCTGTTTTCTTCCCTCCTGTGGACTCCTCAGCCACCACCCTCCTAGCCCATTCCCAGTCCTTAGCACCAGCTTCCAATACCTAGAAATACTTCTTACCTGGAACCCACAGTGGCCACATGGATTAGGATCACAGAAGAATTTCCTACCATGCTACACACACAGCCACCACACCCTGTTAAGGACCAGCAAGGGTAAAGAGAAACCAAGAACAAAGCGCCCACTCACCAAAGATAAGACCAGCTGTAAGTACCTAGAAGCCTTGATGCCTAGACCCCATCATAAATGCATAATTAAAACAGCCAGAATAATGTGTCCAATAGAGTCAAGGAAACCTACCACAGTAGGCCCAGGTAATTTAAATATAGCTGAAGCACAAGACAAAGACCTTAAAATAGCCTATGATAGAGATCCTTATAGAGGAAATTAATAAATCCTATAAAGGAATCTACAAAACACAAACATAAAAACAATGGAAGGAAATGAATAAAATAGATCAAGACCAGAAAGTGGAACTAGACACAATAAAGAAAATCCAAACTAAAGGGAATCTGTAAATGAAAAATTTAAGAACTTGAACAATAACCACAGAAGCAAGTCACACCAAGAGAATACAAAAGATGGAAAAGAGTATCTCAGGCCTTGAAGACAATATAGAAGAAATGGATACACCACTCAAATAAAATGTTAAATCTAAAAAAAAATAATCCAAGCACAGAACATCAAGGAAATTTGGGACACTATGACAAGATCAAATCTATGTATAATAGGAATAAAGGAAGGACAAGAAACCCAGGTGAAAGGCACATAAAATATTTCAAAAAAATTGTAGAAGAAAATTTTCCTAACCTAGAGAAGAAGATGTCTGTCAAGGTAAAAGAAGCATACAGGACACCAAATAGACTGTATGAGAAAAGAAAGTCCCCTTTGCACATAATAATCCAAACATTAAACTTATAGAACAAAGAGAGAATATTAAAAGCGGCAAGTGAAAAAGTCCAAGGAACATATAAAGGCAGAACTCCTAGAATAACATCTGACTTTTCAAAACACAGAAGGAACTGGAAAGATGTTCTACAGAGTCTAAGAGAGTACAGATGCAAGTCCAGACTACTGTACCCAGAAAAACTTTCAATCACAATAGATGGAGAAAATAAGACGTTCCAAGATAAAACCAACTGTAAGCAATATCTATCTTCCATTCCAACCCTATTGAAGGAGCTAGAAGGAAAACAAACAAAGAAAAACCACAAAACTAACAAGAATGAATAAAACAATACAAAGAACCAATGAAACAAAGAGTTGTTTCTTTGAAAAAAAATCAAGAATATTGACAAATCCTTATCCAAATTAACTACTAAATTGTGGAGACAATATCCAAATTAACTAAACTAGAGATTAAAAGGGGCCATAAGAATAGACACTGAGGATATCCAGAGAATCATAAGGTTTGCATAGTCCACAAAATTGGAAAATCTAAAAATTGGATAATTTTTTCAGTACATACCACTTACCAAAGTTAAATCATGATCAGATAAGCAATTTTAATAGACCTATAACCTCTAGTGAAACAGAAGTAGTCATTAAATGTCTACAAACCAAACCAAAGCCAGGATCAGATTGTTTCAGCACATATATTTCTTCCTATGCAAAATATCAATTAACCAAATAAGGGAATGGATGTTATCTCTGGTTTCAATTTTACTCTCATCTGGGCTCCTTTTCCTGTTTACATTCTTTCGATACTGATCTTGATTTTGGTTTTCCCAAATCATTTGACTTAGGCTCTTATCTTGGTCTTATTTTTGCCTACTCTTGAATTCCACTGATTCCGAAAGCCAACTTGTTAACATATGTGCATTTTTTTTCTCTTTCCCTTTTGGCTATAGCTCCTGAGAGAGACAACAGAAAGCATAGCAAGGATTGTTTTCTTTCACCTCCTGAAGCTCCTCTCACAACATTGTGGTGGCAGAGAAAGACCAGAAGAGAAACGTGAAGGCAGAGACTGAGAAGAAAAAGAAGGAAGGAGGGAAGAGGAGGGAGGGAGGGAGGGAGGGAGGGAGGGAGGGAGGGAGGGAGGGAGGAAGGGAGGGAGGGAGGAAGGGAGGGAGCCTTTCCTGCTAGAACTGTTTGATGTTTGTCAAAGGAGTACTGACCCTTGCTGGGAGACATGAGACTCAGAATACATTTTGTCTGTCTTTTCTTCTTACTAGTTTGGAAACATCAAATGGGCGTTGAGCCTGTGAGATCAGAACTCTTACAAGCAGTAAGCACATAACATCAGGCTTCTGGCAATAAAGGCTCAGCACATTATAATGGGACTTACCAGTTTTTAATTGCATCTGTAAGGGAGTCATGACTACTGGCCAGTTCCTACTTTACCAAGATGCTCCCAAATCTCTAAAAACACTTCTCCTTCACTGGACCCTGGGCTTTGGAGTAAGTCCATCCAGACTTTTATAATTCATTTTGATTTTTCATAATTTTGCAACAATGATGAGCCCCCCCACCCCTTCCTATAGGTGATGCAGCTTCTCTTCTCTGCTGTCTTCCATGCTTCCAGGACTCATAGTTGACATAGCACGACACAATAAAACTAGGAACAAGTTCTCATATCAAGGCTGACTTTGAAATATTCATTATGAGTTCTAAAAATATTTTATAGCTATACTATGTATTTTTAAAAACTTTGATTATTCTCAGTGGTAGGCATATGAGTAAGTGATGGTCACAAACTCTAGCATTTTGTATTTATATCACTAGGTCTTATGATTTTCATGTGACAAGGTAGATCATTTAGATTGGTGTCAAATTAGAAATGACATCCAGTTCTGAGTACATTCACCTTTTGTCTATTCATTTTTTGCACTAAGAACAGGTAGATAGCTCAGTAGGTAAAGACACTCTGCCACCAAGTGTGTGGTGATCTGAGTTTGATCCGTGGAACCCATATGGTAGAAGGAAAGATCCAACTGCTGCAAGCTGTCATCTAACCTCTACACATGCACTGTGGCAGGCATGCAACCAGCCCCTCCCCCTGTGAATGAATGTAGTAAAAATAAGTCTTTCTGCTCTAGGCTTTTCCTTACATGATGACAGTTTCCAGTGAATGGCTTAAGTACATCTATGCTACTCTGGATTAGCTAGAGTAAAATAAAGACCCTAACAGTTGCCTGAACTTGAATGATTTCCAAGGGCAAATTCTTCTGAGTTATTGTATTGATTTAATTTGCATTCAGATTGCTCAGAATTTTGGTGATGTATTTTCACTTGAATGATTTGCTATCAAGTGGGGAATGAATAGACAACATGTACAGACTTGAGCACTGAGCTGAATTTTAAAATATTTACTAGTTTAGTAGAGTCATACTTATAACAAAATGAAAGCAAAAATCATGGGAGCAAATGAAATTAAGATTGTTGCTGAAATCCCAGGGAACTTCATGGTTTGTGGGTTTTCCTCATGAAGTTAATTTTGCATAGTCTAGATACTCATATGTTATATTTATGCAAAATTTATTCTGTTGATTACATTATTAATTTTAATTACAAATTATAATTTAAATTATGAATAGTCAGTTTTGATGCACACTGACCAGAGAAAGAAATACTTATCGTTAATAATCCTTTTATAAAATATGATATATATTTAATTTTGATGTATTTATTCTGTTAACCATCCAAATTCTTAAAATACAATAGGGAAAACCTTTATTTATGTCATTTGGTGTTCCTGTTAGTAGATGAACCTACTTCGGGACCAACAGAAAGTTTAACCTGTCAATATTTATCCTGTCATCTGTCACTACCTCCTGCCAATCTTGTGCATGTGGTAATTGCTTCTGGCTTTTCTGAGCTAGGAGCAGATTCCCTTACACTGTATAGTCAGTGAACCAATTCACTCTAAGATCAGCTTTATCTGATGAATATGCTCGTTCACAAGTGCCACGGATAGTGGGCTTATTCTCTCATGAACTTCTTATTCTGTTTTGCTAGTGTTGGGGCAAAAGAGAGAGGAAAATGCCTCATTTTATGATGTAGCAGATGGCAACAAACAGGTGCTTAGATACTTTATAGATGAAGAAAGGGAAGAAACGTGAATAACTGAAGAAGACAGAGGGGCACAGGAGGGATTTACTGGCCCCTGACCCTACGGTGACTAGAAGGAAATTGGTTTCTAGTTTCTTTTTCTCGGAGACTAGGATTAAATTAAAAAGCAAGAAAAATAGTGAATATTAAGTGTATAATTAAGTGCATAGTAAGAGTCTGAAGAGATCATCATAACGAGCACAGTGTATTTGGAAGTAGAATTGTGCCTTGATAATACATTTAATAAGAGAATTCTGTACAAGCCACCACAAGGGTCAATTTGCTGAGTTATGGACGGCTTCTTTGTTTTTCTTGGTTAAATTTTATCTTCATTTCATATGGAAACAGATCTATCTGTCAAATTGTCTCACCATAAAAATAGCACTTCCCTTTTTCCTGTACTACCCTGTTGAATTTTCATAATTTCTCTTGCTAGTTACAATTAATCTACCCTGAAGAGACTATCTTTTCAGTTGATTCGTCCTCTAAGCCTGTGGCTATTACAGAACTGGAGGGTAATATTAATCAAGTCTGTGAGGTAGGAAGAAGAGAATAGACTAAATAGTTACATAAATGAACCATGGGGCATGATACTTCAGGAAATATTTGTCCTCATTGAGTGTAGTGGGGCACTGTGAGTTAAAGTGTTTACAGTTTTATAAGTACAATATAGTTTAGCAGGACATTCTGTATCAGAGATTATCAACCAAATTATGTCCTTCTAGAATAAAAAAATCTTTTAAAAAATCTAATTTTATTATTTTTAAATAAAAAGTTCTCAGAAATGCCATGCAAATTATAAGTCTGAAATTGTTTCCAAACCATTCCAGAAACTGTGATGATTCAAGCAGAAAATCAATTTCTAGCTTGTACACGAAAGTGGGTGATTTCTTATGGGAATATGTAATCACTTTATATATGGGCAGAGTAAGTATTTCTTAATGCCTGGAAAGGTCACAGGCTGAGCAACAAGCACAAAGTGTGGCAAAGCCATAGAGAAGTCACACAGATTTAAAAATACAACATTGAATAATGGAAAAAATAATTAGGCTCAAAGTACTTGCCATCTCAGTTAAAATAATTATCTTCCATCTAGCCTGTATGCTTTGTTTTCTGTATGGCACTTTGCGTTCATTTAACTTTTGTAATCATTCTGTATGTTTATAAAATCTTAACCCTTGAAGATGAAGCAGTTGAGTTTCAGTGCGGCTGAAATTACCCAGCTAGTGAGCAGAAAAGCACGGGGCCAAACCTAACTTCCTTTAAATCCAAAGGCTTTCAGTTCAATAGAATTAAGCTATTTTTAAATATAGGTCTGTGGTGATATTTTAGTTGTGCTGAAATGTGATTTTATTTGTATGTTAATAAATAAAATTTGCCTGGAGATCAGAGGTCACATAACGAGGTCACATACCGAGCCATAAGCAGAAGTCCGGTGGTGGTAGCACACTTCCTTAATCCGATCACATGGCAGGCAGAGTCTCTGTGTGGTCAAGGACACAGCCAAGCGTGGTGACATGAGCCTTTAATCCCTGTACCAACCATAGTTACCTGGAGGTCTGTATAGACAGGCAGTGACGAGGAAGTCATGTGGCTGGGCTTAGAGCCAATGAGAAGGCAGAACAGGAAGGCAATAAAAACACAGGTTAGATGGGAATAAACTCTCTCTGGGGAAGCCATGGTGACAAGATGGTAAGATAAGGTGTTGTGGCTCTTCACTAGTTCTGTGTGTGATCTCTTTGGCTATTACCTCTGTATTTAGCTCTGTTTCTTATCTAATAAGACTGTTTAGAAATTCGTCTACATAGGTCAAGGAAATATGACAGCATAAAATAATTATTCTGAAAATTAAGTTTTAGAATAATACTTTGCATTTGCTAATTTTTAAAAATCATTATTTCCTCTGTAATTAGATATCTATTTAAAAGGAAAATATGTGCTTGTAGGAATGAAAGGAAATAATTTGTATATCATAGCACCAGAGAAATAGGAATATTATTTTAAAAGAAAAATATTTTTATTAGTATCTTTTGATATTTTATTAATTACATATAAAAAGGATGATTGTTACAAACAGTTGAAAATCATTAAGGTGAGTTGTATGTTACAAAGAGAAGACAACTTCTAGAAAAGATTTGATAACAGCATATTCTAACAGTGTGGGATGGAGAGCTGGCCATCTAACCCTGAAGGTATTGGTTTGATAATGGATCTACATGGGCTGTGCATCTTCTGTGGAAGAGTGAATGTGGTTTAAAAGTAAAGTTAGATATTACTGAATAATATTCATATGTTTGACTTTTAGGAACCTTTTTTTTTTCAAAATATCACACAGATTTTAATGACTTTCATGCATGACATATTCTAGAGACATCATTTGCCTTGAGTTTACATTCAAGAAGAAAGTTGCTCAGGGACGTGGAGGATCAGAGTTGGTAAGAGTGAGAATGGCAGTTAGTGCTTCAGAATGAAGGGAAGAGGCTGACCAAAACTTTCTCAGCCAGGAAATGTGAGATTTGTAATGTGAAAATTACCTTCCCTAATTTTCTAGTACAGGGAACGACTCTTTGATTGTTACCTAGACTAAATCTCTCTAAATTCAATCGATTTTCCAGAGCTAACTCTGGATCTTAAACATCTCTGTGCACAAAACACTTGAGTGTTCTGAGTTGTATGTTGAAAAAGTTTGAGAAGGGATTACATGATTTGAACTTCTAAGTACTTAGCAGAATCCTACTTAACCTCCAGTAAAACTGAACAAGGGAAACAAGACTGTCTTCCCCTCAAGTAATACCTCAACTTCCATGAACACAAGCAATATGAATAGGCCTCACTTCCTGTGATATTTCATGCATTTTTATGTGACAGCCTCAGCCCCATCAGTATTTAGTAGGCTCTCCATCTATGTGCATTGAAAGAACAAATTGTAAAATATCTGGATTATATTCTTCCCATTAGTTGATACAACTTTGTAGTCTTAACTATTTATTGTCTAGTGTGTGAAAAATAAAGGTTGGGAAGGTGGGGGGAAGGGGGAAGAAAGCCTGAAAGACTCATACATCCAAACAGGTGTGGCAAATACAACAAAGGAACACAAAAATTATGAGACAGCAATCCATATAACACCTCCACAGACATGCACTCTTCATCAGAAACTAAAAATAATTGGATAGGTGAAACACCAGAGAAAGATTTCATATTCTTACTAATAAAAAGTACCACCAACTGTATAAGGAACAGAAACAGGAGATAAATCAAGGAAAGACATCAATTCAAGACCTATGTAAGAAAGTTGGTAAAGAGAATGAAACAGTCATTTTTAAGGGAAATTAAAACAATATAAAATATAGAGCAAGGAATTGGAGACATTGAAAAAGAATCAGACATAAATTCTGAAACAGAATCAGTCATTCAAATGAAAATCACCCACAGACCAGACTAAGGAGGATAAAACTTTAAAAATGAGAAACAAAATTAAGACATCCAAAGCCTGTGAGTCAAAGCATAGAGACTAGCTACCAAGTGAATGGAAGCCCAGCAAGTGCGTGTAGCTCTTTTCTTATCTGATAAAGTGCACTTCTAATCTTCTCAGTCACAAAGTCTGCTTCATGTTAAAGGAAACAACTAATCAAGAGTGATAATTATGAATATTTATGCCCTTAATTTGGGGGTTCTGTTTTATAATGACCCCCCTCCCCCACTCATTGCTATTGTTTTACATTCTGTTAAATAAATCCATAGCAGCTGGATTATTGGTCTTTTGTTAGTTAGTTAGTTTGTTTGTTTTTGTCTAGGTTGTTTGGTTTCACGTAGAATTCAGGGACAGACTTTTTAAAACATTCCTAATGTTCCTCAAACACAAGAAACCTCTTGTCTTTTTTTTTCTTCGAGACAGGGCTTGTCTGTGAAACATTCCTGACTGTCTTGGACCTCACTCTGTAGACCAGGCTGGCCTTGAACTCACAGACATCTGCCTGCGTCTTTGCCCTGCCCCTCGAGTGCTGGCATTAAAGATGTGCTCTACCACCACCCTGCAAAATAAAGTAGACTAATTCCCTGTTCCTTCTGAACACAGGCAATTCTCAGTTTACATCAGTGGAAGATCTTGAGAGTAATGAAACATCTGTTCCTCCCCTAGTGGCAGCAGAAATATGTCCCACCCTACAGTAGCTGTTTGGTTAGCAGAGGAAAGAGGATTTCTTTTCTCACATCCCTGGTGGCCCATTTCTTGAAGTCAGTAGTCTCGGTACAGTAGACTACCTAAGTTTTCTTAACAGGTCATGGACATTATTCTTTTTCAGGAAAAATTCTCAAGTGTATACATATTTGCTGCACATTTATTATACTTACACTGAGGTGGGGTGTCAAGTATAGATAGGATTTTCTGGATTCTACTATTCTTTCCTTAAATGTCCTACAGAAAGGTCCACAGAAGAGGGGTGCTATACTAAGTCTCTTGCTCTTCCTTGGCTTTTGTTTTTTCTTGTATTTTCTTGCCAGAGTACACAGGGAAAGTGGTGATGGATGAGTGCTTCATCTCTTTGTGTTTGAGGATACTAGAATTACAGTCTGTGACAGTCTGTGTTAGGGCCTTATGAACTTATCAACATTTCAGGTTTTTTGGTTTTTTCTCTTTTTTTCCTTTCATTTTTATCTGATTCTGTGACAGACACCTCCTTCCATGCTCTGCCAAAGGTTCAGTGGTGCTTGAATACTTTTTGCCTCAAAGGGTTTATATTTTGAGGGTTTCAATTTGCCAGGTTTCCATGAAACTCAATGATTTGATATGATTTAGAAAATTAAAATGACGATTCTGTAGGCTATTGTCTCGATTTCATTGCCACCATGAATGAGATCCACCTACAATTTTCTATATCCTAAGTCAAAGTAGACCTTAACTTTGATAGTGAGGATGTTTATACATTTAAATTATAGCATAGATTGGGTTAAAACCTTTTTTTGTATTATGGATGTGAAGACTTTTTGAATGAACATGTTATACCACCAGTCCAATTTTATCTATATGGAATGTATATATTCAGGGAGCTATGTGTAATTTCTAGATGACAATTTGCTCTAGTTGATGGCTATTCTGCCAGAAAAGAATGGTTATGGAGTCTTAATGTACTGTAATAGTGGACAATCAGATAAATAGTGTAGTCTGAGGAAATGTTAGAAAAATACAATACAAATGACAACTCCATATAAGTGCCACAATAGCACTTTGTCTACACAGGAGCCATCTAGACAAAGTGGCTATGTGGGCTCATTTTATAGACTTCTATTATTTCCACTGATGAGACATTCCAATAAAAGAAACATTATAAGGGCAGTAGCTATTTATTTGATTTTCTTCTCATTTTTCATATATCTACCTCTAACTAAGCCAAATGAAACACTAGAATATGACTCCATCAGTGGCATCTCTGTAAAGCTTAGACCAAGATCATCCAACCCATTCCAGTGGTATTTAGCTATGAGTGAAATACTGTTAAGAATGCTAATTTTGTGCTAGGTCTTTATTGTAACAACTCACTAATGTTTTTCCCAGAATAATCAAAATTGATGGATCTAGCCATGAGCCAATAGTCTATTAGTTGCCAGAACTTTCAGATATTTCCTTTTCCCTTGGATGGGAAGCTCTCAAACAAGTTTGGTCCCTTTTGGGGAGACCAGCTTGATTTCCATCATGGTAGTCTGCCAGCCTGCTTGCTTTGACTACTTCTTGGATTCTCCAAGGAGATTTTACTCTGTCTACAAAGTCCACTGTGAACAGATTGCTGCTGATCCATGACTGTCTTTAGGAGGCTCCACTTCAGTCACAGCTGTTTCAGACATTGTACATTGTCTCCAGGAGACTTCATTTCCATCATGACTAATTTTGGTGACCTCCTAATAACCTTGCCCTGCTGCCTTACAGAGAATTCTGTTCACCTTGCAGCTATTCTCACTGTGGAAGAGGGAAGAACTCTTTCCACTGAAAACTCAGTTGAAAGCCCTGACTGGTGTATTACAGACTGTGTACGTGCAAAGCTTATGATTAGCAAAACTAGAAGCTGTCTGTAATCATGCCACTGGCACCTTTCTATCTATGTAGACTGTGTAGGTTTTATTACAGTCGTTGGGTCAGTAAAAGCCAATTTCTCCTGTGGACTAACCTACTTATGATGCAGCATTAAATATCAATTAGAACTTTTCTCAAATGGCCTTTTATTGCTTACTGAGATCTTCATCACAGGTAGAGAGAGGTGGTTGCACAGTATAATGGATAACGGGGTGCTTTCAGCTCTAAGCAGCCAGCAGCAGCTTCTACAAGGCAACAGTGAAAGATGTCCAAAGGCCATAAACCCCATGAGTTCAGGGGTTCAAAGTTGTTGGCTTGCTCAGAATCAGGGAGACAGCTGAAGACATTTTGAGAAGCAGGGACAGACACTGAAATACTATGGAAATACTGTGAAGGAAAGTAAAAGGAAGGGCTGAGTTAGGCAAGAGACTGAAAAATTTAGTAGAACTATAGATCACAATTCCTTGGGAAGTTCCAGAAAGCAGTCAGTGTTGAAGTAGAAGGTCCTGACACCTGAACTTGTAAACTTTAACAATAGGGCACTCAAATCCCAGAGCAGTAACCCTCTGACCTTGGCAGCCAGAGCTAAAAATCCTTGGCTTTTTAAACTTAGATCTGTGGCCTAGTTCCCAGGTTCTGGAGCTGTAAGTGGCTAAAGCTACAGAGATCTGAGTTCAGCTTCAGAAACCCAAAGCCATAAGCTTCTAGTTGTGAGGGCATTGAGCAATAAGCTTCTGGGTTTGAGAGCTCACCCTGTTAGCCTTTGCACTCCAGAGCCCAGTGCTGCTAACACTGATGGAGCTAGCTTACTCATTCACAATTTCTACCCTAACAGAAGAATATTGAGTCACTTGTGGTAAAACCACATAGTGTCTCTAAGCCTCAATCTCTCAATTAACAAAATAGTCTGATTTGATCTCCCCTCTTCATCTTCACAGAGAAATTATAGAAGAAATGTGTTTTTTCAATGAACAGTAATACATGCAATATATTTATCTGGCCACATTTTCGTGCACACTATTTCTTTGATGGGTAGAATTGGTTTGTATAAATCCAGGAACATTTCTACTGTACCTTTGTATTTACCCAAATAACTCTATATGGTTTTCTTCTTCTTTTTTTGAGAGAGAGAGGGTATCCCTGGCTGTCCTGGAGCTTGCTCTGTAGAACAAGCTGGCCTTGAATTCAGAGATCTGCCTGCCTCTACCCTTGAGTGCTGGGATTAAAGGCTTGCACCACCATGCCCTACTCTCTATATGCTTTTTAATTGACAAGATACAACTTATTAACTACTGTATGAGAAGGAAGTCTGTGAAAATAAAGCCTACCTCTGTTGAGATTTGGTGTTTTTATCACTGACTGAAGAAGACAGAATTTTATAAACCATAAGAAGATAATAATAAATCCATTAATTACAGTTAACCCTCTTTATTATAAATAAAAAATATATAAAATATAAATATAAATATATAAATTACAAATAACCCTCTTTATTGTTTAAGTACTGATTGATTGTATTAAGACATATTTAGTGGTATTTGTCATTAAGAAAGAATTTTTTTTTTTTTTTTTTTGCTTTTTTCGAGACAGGGTTTCTCTGTGTAGCTTTGCGCCTTTCCTGGGACTCACTTGGTAGCCCAGGCTGGCCTCGAACTCACAGAGATCCACCTGGCTCTGCCTCCCGAGTGCTGGGATTAAAGGCGTGCGCCACCACCGCCCGGCAAGAAAGAATTTTTACTTTATGTCTCACATGGTGCAATTGAGATCATATTTGATGCCTCTGCACAATAGCAATTGTAACAGAGGTTAAATAAACATAAATAGCACCTATCCATTACAAAAACCAAAAGTATCACTTTCATTAATAAATGTGCTGACAATTTGTGCTTTGTCATATAATCAACAAATTGTCTTCTGTTTGGCATTTGCCATATACTCAGTGCATCAGTTATGATTAGTGTTAGTGCTTTTGTTCCTTTAATCTACTATACTTTAATGTTTTCAGAGTCATAAATGCAGAGGAATAGCCTATAGACTTGGAAATAAAATCTCTTCCACATCAACGAATGACCTATTACTATCTAGGAGACCAATGCAGGTGATTGTCTTTAAGGTTCAGGTTCTTCAGTGTTAATATGGAGACAATAACTTTCTAGAATGCTGAGGACTGAAGAGAGAATGCATATGCGCTCTTGGCATATTGTTTATCAGTATCTCACAGCTTAAGAAATTGTGTCATGGGCTGGAGATGTGGTTAAGTTGTTAGAATGCTTGCCTTGCATACAGGAAGCCCCGAGTATGACTCCCAGCACTACATAAATTAGGTGTAGTGGCATACAGCTATTATCCGAGCACTTGGAAAGTGGAGACAAGAAGACTAGATGTTTAAGGTCATTGGCTGTAAAGTGAAGTGGAGATCAGCTTTGGTTACAAGAGATGCTGTCTTCAATCAATCAATCAATCAATCAGCCAGTCAGTGGCATCACTGATGTCAACTGTTGATTTAAATACTGCTATTGTATTTTGTAGATTCTAAGAATCATAAGAGCATCATTGAAACTCAGAATTCTCTCAACTGTTTCTAGCATAATGTCCCTCCATTAACATTCTGTTTTTGATAATTTCTTTTCCCAGATCAATGCTGTCAGCTTTTGTTTGTAAACTCTTAGAGTGATCAAATCACTTCTATTTATCTTGATCAATAAATCACCACTCCAACAAATATTTAATTATGCTGCTGATTCAGCTGGCTTGTTTCTCCCACTCATTTGAGAATATTCCAACATGTCCTCTCTTTTTGAACACTCTCTAATTCAAATTGAAGGAAAGAGCATCTCTGGTCCAATTAGATTGTCCTAACACAACCCCTGAGCTTAATTTTTGTATTAACACTGGACTGGCATTTTGCCATTTCATTCTTTGCTGGCTCCTTCTGCTATGTATGATTTCAAGATGACAATACCCTTTGGACTTTTGGCTGAAGGCACTTGTCACTTCCAATTCATTATTTTCTTAATATTTGCTCATTGCAGAGCATCTGTCCCCATGCAAGCAGCTTTGGGAAAGGATGTACATCTCTGTAAAAGCAAGATAAATATGATGCATGACTATACACTTAAAAAATAAAAATGCAGAAAGGTTATTTTAGGGATTTGCAAATCTTTCTGTGCTGTATCTTCTACATGCTGCTGTTTGCATTTCCAATAAGTATATTGCTTATGACATATCTTTATGGATAAGCATCCATCAAGAAGAGCACCTGCTATGCAGATGTTTTATTTAAAGTTGCCTGCATCGTCTGGTATCACTAAATGGGAAAGCTGCTTATCTTTAAATCCACACATTTGAGAAGTCCTTGTTGGAGAAAATAAACAAGAGTAAATAAAGGCATACGTCACTATTTTTGTTTTGACTCATGCCATGTCTTGGTAAATTTTATTTTCACCTTTCATTATTTAAACAACAAGAAAAACATTCAGAATTTTGAGGTACTCTAACCAGCATGTCATCCATTAAACTCTCACAATCCAGAAGCTATAAGATTTAGTGATCAATTAAAGGTACAATTGTAAGATATCAGCAAATTTATTGCATTCTGTGATGGGATCCAGATTGTAGTATGCGGAACAATTGACACAAAATCAGAAGTCTCTGAACATTTTTGGTTAGTGAGACTTTCCATAGGGTATGAACATCTAAGAACCTGTGAAATGTCTTCTTTCATTGGAAGAAGAGGTCCTTGGAAGGCTTGTATGATATAGATATGAAAGAGTTTAATGCTTATAAGAAACATTCTTTCTACTGACAAAACACATGCAGGATTATGTTATTATTTTTCTTATTGCGTATAAAGATTTTATCCTTTGACATTGTTCTTAAGAACAGGAAACTCAATAATTCATTCAAGACATATATTTAGGTGCCTTTCAGTAATAGGTACTGTGGACACAGTAAATTCAAAAGTGCAAAATCAACATGAAATTTGGAATGTCGTTAACAGGGGGTGGTTCTGCTTGTCACATTAGGAAATGTGATATATCGTAATTGATGCCAATGAAGACACCAGGCTAAAAGTACAACACTATCAACAAACAATAGTTGTTATATCTTCTGATAGCTTCTTTAGTTTCTTTCTTCAGTGTCTTGAAGTTTTTTTTATCATACAAGTCTTTCATGGGCTTGATTAGAGTTATCCCAATACATTTTTTGAGGCTATTGTAAAAGGTGTTGGTTCCCTTATTTCTTTCTCAGTCTCCTTGTCACTTGTGTATATGAGGGCTACTGATTTTTGTGAGTTAATTTTGTATCTAGTTACTTTGCTAAAAGTGCTTATCAGTTGTAGGAATTTCCTGATGAGAATTTTAGGATAGCTTATGTATACTATCATATTATCTAAGAATAAAAATACTTTGACTTCTTCTTTTCCAATTTTCATACCCTTTATCTTTTCTCCAGACGTGTTATTGCTCCAATGAAAACTCAAGTACTATATTAAATAGGTATGAATAAAATGAACAGCCTTGTCTTGTTCATGATTATAGTGGAATTACTGTGAGTTTCTCCTCATTTAAGCTGATGATGGCTAAGTGCTTACTGTAGAGTGCCTTTATTATGTTGAGGTATATCTCTTGTATCCTTAATCTCTAGAGGACTTTTATCATGAAGAGTGTTATGTTTTTTTCAAGGTCTTTTCAGCATCTAATGAGATGATGGTGTGTTTTTTGTCTTCCAGCTCATTTCTCTGGTGGATCACATTTATAGATTTTTGTGTATTGAACCATCCCTGCATCATGCTGGATGATCTTTTTGATGTGTTCTTGCCTTTGGCTTGCAAATATTTTATTTTTATAATTTTTGCATCTATGTTCATAAAGGAAATTGGAGGGCTGGAGGGATAGCTCAGCTGTTAAAGGCTAGGCTCACAACCAAAAACATAAAGGAAATTGGTCTGTAATTATCTCTCTTCCTTGGATCTTTATGTGGATTAGATATCAGGGTAGCTGACCTTGTAAAAATAATTGAACAATGTTCCTTCTGTTTTTATTCTGTGGATTAATTCGATGAGTATTGACACTCTTGAAAAGTCTGGTAGAATTCTGCTCTAAAACTGTCTGGCCCTAGGATTTTTTGGTTGGGAGACTTAATGACTGCTTCTATGTCACTAGGGGTTATAGGTTTATTTAAATTGCTTATTTTATCTTGGTTTAACTTTGGTACATGGTTTATATTTCAAAAAATATCCATCTTATTTAGATCTTACGATTTTGTGGATTACAGGTTTTTAAAGTATGTACTTATGGTTTTCTGGATATTCTCAGTATCTGTTGCTATGTCACCCTTGTACCTCTGATTTTCTTTTTATTTTGGTATTCTCTCTACCTTTTAGTTACTTTGGCTAAGGGTTTTTCAATTTTACTGAATTTCTCAAAGAAGCAGCTCTTTGTTTCCTTGAGTTTTGTATTTTTTGTTTGTTTCTATTCATGGATTTCATGCATGAGTTTGAATATTTCTTTCTGTATATTTCTTTTGGTGTTATTTCTTCTTTTTGTTCTAGAGCTTTCAGGTATGTGGTTAAATTAGTAATATTAGCTATCTCCATTTTTGTATGTAGACACTTTGTGCTATGAACTTACCTCCTAAAACTGCCTTCATTGTGTTGAAGGGTGGGTTGTGTTTTCATTTTCATTCAGTTCTAGCAAGTTTTTAATTTCTGTTTTGAGGTTTTTTTTTTCATCCAGTAGTGAGTTGTTAATTTTCCATGAGTTTGTAAGCTTTCTGTTGTTTCTGTTACTGTTCATGCCTAGCTTTAATCCATGGTGGTCAAATAAGATGCAGAGTGTTATTTCAACTTTCTTGTATCTATTGAGACTTGCTTTGTGTTCATGTAAGTGGTCAATTTTGGAGAAAATTCTATTAGGTGCTAAGAAGAAGATATATTCTTTTGTGTTTGGGTGAAATGTTCTATAAAGATCTGTTAGGTCCATTCATTTGATAAAATCAGTTAGCCTCAGTATTTTTTTGCTTACTTTTTGTCTGGATGACCAATAGACATATTAGGAAGAGTGGGTATTGAAGTTAGCCATGATTAGTGTGTGAGGGTCAATATGTGATTTCTGCTGTAGTGGTGGTTTTTTTTTTAATGAACTTGGATGTTCTTGTAAACACAAGGTTCATAGATGTTAAGAATTGCATATCCTCCTAGCACATTATTCCTTTGATACATATGTAATGTCCTTCTCTATCTCTTCTGATTAGTTTTAGTTTGAAATCTATTTTTTTTTCAGATAATAAAATGGCTACATTGGCTTGCTTCTTAAGTCCTTTTGCTTAGAATATCTTTTTTCCATTCTTTTACCATGTGGTGATATCTAACCTTGATATTAAGGTATATTTCATAGATACAGTAAAAGGATGGATCCTGTTTTCTCATCTGTTTTGTTAGTCTGTGTCTTTATTGGGGGAACTGAGGCCACTGATGCTGAGAGTTATCAGAGATCAGTGTTCTTTTATTCTTATTATTTTGTTGTGGGGTGGGCTCCTACCCCCATTTTGATCTGCTGCTATGAAATTATTTATTCCTTGTGTTTTCTTTGGTGTGGTTAAACCTCCTTAGCTTGATATTTTCTTTTAGAACCTTCTATATAACAGGAGTTATAAAGACAGATATTGCTTAAATTTGGTTTTTAATCATGAAATGTCTTCTTTTCTCTGTCTATTGTGATGGTACGTTTTGCTGATATAGTAGTCTAGGCTGGAAACTGTGGTCTCTTAGATTTTGTAGAAAATATGGCCTAGCCCTTCAAGCATTTAGTGTCCATTGAAAAATCAGATGTTCTAATATGTCTGTCTTTATATGTTATGTGGTCTTTTCCCCTTGCAGCTTTTAATAGTCTATCTTTGTTCTGTACTTTTGGTGTTTTGATTATTATTCGCCAAAGGGAGTTTTCTTTTCTGGTCCAATCGATTTGATGTTCTGTATGCTTCTTGTACCTTGATATGTACCTCCTTCCTTAGGTTACAGAAATTTCTTCTGTGATTTTGTTAAAAATATTTTTGGTGACTTTGGTCTGGGTTTCTTTCTCTTACTCTATTTCTATTACTCATAGATTTGTTTTTTTTTTTTCAGATTTCCTTGATGTGCTTGATTAGTTTACTTATTTATTTTGATGTAACGTTTTTTTTGACTGATATATTCATTTCTTCTATATTGTCTTCAAGGCCTGCAATTCTCTCTTCCATCTTTTGTAGTCTCTTGGTGAGACTTACCTCTGTGGTTCCTGTTTGAGTTTCTTAAGTTTTCATATCCAGATTTTCTTAAGTTTCAGTTTTCTTTATTAATTTTGGTTCCACTTTCATGTATTGAACTTTTTTATTCATTTCCTTCTATTGTTTGTTTGTGTTCATAGGTTTCTGTAAGGGATTTATTATTTTCTCCTTAAGCCCCTCTACTGTATTTGTAAAATTTATTTTGAAGTCCTTGTCTTGTTCTCCAGCTATATTGAATTTCTCTGGGCCAATTATAATGGAGCTGCTGGGCTCTAGTGGGGACATAATATTTTGGCTGTTACTAATTGCTTTAATGCTGGATTCTAGGCATGTATGCTTGGGATGACTGTAATACTAAGTGCTGATATTTGGTTTTGTCTTTGTTGGGTAGGTGTTTTTTTCTTTAGTTTCTGTTTCCTTCTCTGGTTCTTAGTAGAGTATGTTGGTTGTAGGTTGTCTAGTAGGGAATGCTTCTGAGATCCTGCCTGGTCTGGTCCCTTGAGGTTCTGGGTAGGTGTGTTTCTAGGAATTGGTATCTGACACCTAGGAATGGAGATGGGCTAGGAGGGTGGGGGTTGATGGGCTCCATAGAAGGGAGGAAAGCCGTGTGTTCCACCATGATCTGTCTAGTCTGTGGTAAGGGCAGTAGAGAGTGAGGATCAGCCACCTAAGGTAGTCTGCTATAGAGCTGGGGATGAGACTGAGAGATTGGATTTAGAGGAAAGGAGGGAGAGTGACTATTTGAGGATTGCCTAACTGCCTCCCTGGCTGGCTTGGCCAATGGACTCCCAAGGAGTGCCTGCAGGAATGGTGAGTGAGACAAAAGGATGGAGAAGTGAGGAAGGCTATAGAGAAGTCCTGTGCGATGCCCTGGAGATGAGGATGGAGAGGAAGGAGAGTCTGCAGCAAATGGTCCACTATAGTTCAGGGGATGAGATTGGAGGATTAGATTTGGAGTAAAGGAAAGAGAGTGAAATCATAAGATTTCCTACCTGCTGCCCAGGATTCAGCATTTGTTGTTTTTTTTAATATCTATCTATCTATCTATCTATCTATCTATCTATCTATCTATCTATCATCTATCTATCTATCTATCTATCTATCTATCTACCTACCTATTTATCATCTATTTATTTTACATCCTGGCTACAGTTTCCTTCCCTTCTCTCCTCTAAGTCCATATTCCTAACTCCCTCTTTCCCCACCACCCAATCCACTCCCCTTCTGTTTCTGTTCAAGGAAGGGCAGGTATCTCATGGATATCAACAAAACATAACATATCAAGTTGCAGAAAGATTAAGTACTTCCTTTTGTATTAAAGCTGGAGAAGGTGATCCAGTATGAGGAACAAGCCATTAAAAGAGTCAGAGACAGCCCATTCTTCCAGAGTCCCACAAGAGGACCTAGTTACACAACTGTAACATATATGCAGAGTGCCTAGTTCAGTCACATGCAGGTTCCCTTGGTGTTGATTTAACCTCTGTGAGCCCCTATGAGCCCTGGTTAGTTAATTCTGTGGGTTTCCCTGTAATGTTCTTGACTCCCTTTGCTTCTACAATCCTTTCTCCCCCCTTCTGCAGGATTCCTCAAGCTCCACTGTGGGAGACCACAAAAGTTTCCTAGTGAGATCTGAGCTTGCTTTACACAGCAGGGCTGCACTAGGGGATGGCTTGACCACATGCATCGTTATCAGGCACCTGGGATGGTCTGCACTTGGCTGTGCTGGGGGGAAGGCCTTTTGCTCCACCTCTTGGCATTCCTTTTAAAGACAGAAGGGGCTGGTGGGTTTTGACCCAGGCCCCCCTGAGGCCATCCTGTGCTTCTAACTGTCTCTCTCCTCTATATCTCTATTTACATATTCCTCATTTCTCCTTGCTCAAGAGTATCCTAGGGGAATAAGAAGGAGCCAGTCTTCCTCACTCCATGTACTGTTTGGCTGTGGGTCTGCATCTGTTGCCATCAGTTGCTGGATGAAGCCTCTCTGATGACAATTGGGCTAGCACCAATCTATGACTATCACAGAATATCCTTAGGTATTGCCATTTTTTCTCCAGCTATGTTTGATTCTATCCTAGGTCTCTGGGCCATCCAGCCTGTGAGTCCTGATGCTCCAGGCAGTGTCAGGGGTAGGCTTACTGGAACAGGTTTAAGGCTAGACCAGTCATTTGTTGGCCACTTTTTTCATTCTCTAGGCTACCCTTAACCCAGCATATTCCATAAGGCAGGATGCACTGTAGGTCAAAGGTTATGTGGCTGGGTTGGTGTCCCAATCCCTCCACTTGAAGTCTTGCTTGCTCACAGGAGGTAGCCATTTCAGGCTACATATCCGCTATTGGTAGGAGTCTTAGCTAGGGTCATCCTTGTAGATTCCTGGAAGATTCCTTTGTGCCAGGTTTTTGCCTGCCTGACCCTAAATGCCCCTCTTTCCAGTAGCCTCATTCAGTACTCTCCACTTTCATCCCTCCTCCAACCTGATCACTCATGTTCCTGTCTCTACCTGCTTGCAGGCCACTCACAAAATCTCTTCCTATTTCACCTTCCCATGGAGATCTGGGAGCTCCCCCTGAACTATTGTTGTTGTTAACCAGTCTCTCTGGGTCTGTGGACTGTAACATAGCTATCCTTTATTTTACAGCTAATATCCACTTATGAATGAATATCTACCATGTTTGTCTTTCTGGACCAGAGAAACATTTCTTCCTGGAAGAAATTTATTTTGCCCTGGTACCCAGAATTGAAATTTTGATGATTCTATCTTCAGATGATGTAATTTGAATGTGATTCTGCATTCCATAGCCACAATTGTCCATGTTTTGCTGTGATTGTGAGTCATAATTTTTAATTAATTAATTCACTTTAAAATTTGTCTCTTACCTTATTTTAAAACTTATAGAAGCCAAGTAAAGAAAATTATCAAACACATGCCATTGAGAAATTTGAGCCAATATTTCTTTGTTTTTAAATTTTATAATTAATTTAATTTTACATATCAGCCACGGATTCCCCTATCCTCCCTCCTCTTACTCCCCCTCCCTCCCCCCAATCCACCCCCCATTACCACCTTGTTTAAGGCAAAGACTCTCCAGTGGATTCAGCTCAGCCTGGTACATTCAGTTGAGGCAGGTCCAGTCCCCTCCTCCCTTCACCTAGGCTGAGCAAAGTGTCCCAGTATAGGCCCTAGGTTCCAAAAAGCCAGCTCATACACTAAGGACAGGTCCTGGTCCCACTGCCTGGGGGCCTCCTAAATAGTTCAAGTTAATTAACTGTCTCACTTATCCAGAGGGCCTGATCCAGTTCCATGGGGGCTCTTCAGCGAGCCAATATTTCTTGGACTCATTTTCCTCCCACAAAAATAAAAGATCAAAGTCAAATAATTTATAAGATTCCCTCTTGCAATTTTTGTATGTGGTATTCTGGGTTTATTTTAATATGCTTAACAAGAATCACCAGAAAGGATTTTGCTGTGAATAAAATATAATATGAAGAAGTAGGCTATATAAATGCAAAGTAATAATAATCTAAATGCAAAACAATAATTATCCCTAGTCCTGGTACTTCACTACCAGTGGTGATGTTGCTAGGAAGGTGATTCACAGAAACACTCAGGCTGATTAAGGCAATAACGAGAGTGGCTTAGAAGAGGCAGAGCTAAGCAAACACGGCATGAATAGGGAATAGGTAAATGCTTGCAGGCTATATGAAAGTCAAAGCTACAATGAAAGAAAAAATTTATGGTCTCCAACTTTGGGGCCAATAACAGAATATAATGAATGGAAATTTTTTAGAAAAAAATATGCTAATTATGATTAAATCACAAACTTATAAACTTCTAACTGTGTGAGCCAAAGTTACATGCTAAGTTTTCATTACATTGCCTAAGGAATCTATGTAACAAAGTGCCTCTGATCTGCAAGCCCCTTGCCCAAGGACAAATAGTTCCAGAAATGCTGGAGGCTAGTGTTTATAAGAGATAACAAACCATGTTTTCATTCCCCTAAACAAGTTTGTTTGACTCAACTACACTGGATATCCTTGAAAACACATGTAGGTGGCAGGTTCATGGGCAGGAAATATTTCAGGATGTATACTTCCCCCTGATTGGATGTAGGCTGGAGGTGCATAGGAAGGAAGTATGTCAGGATGCATACTTGCTCCTGAACGGATGTAGGCCGGAGGTGTGTAGGCACAAAATGCATCAGAATATATGCTTGCCCCTGATTTAACCTGATGGGAAATATGTTAAGCCCCTGCAAACTGTTACTTGGGGTCATTTTCTGGAAACCTGGCTATGGACTTGGCAAGAGGCCATACATGTGGTCACTATTTAATTAAAGCTTACTTTAAATTTGACTTTAAACTGTGGTAGTGGTCTTATTTTAGACAGGTAAGATTGAAATTTTTCTTTAGGCTCCCAGCGAGGTTCAGAATACCTATCCAAACTGTAAAGCTGGACCTTTACTCCAGAACTCCAGGGCTGAGGGGCTGCATTAGGAGGCATATTCCTTGAGGCATTCCAAGGCTCCGAGGCTGCCTTTGGTTCACAGACTACCAGAGTGAACTGCCTTGCTGAGAAATACAGCAAGCATCTATGGAGGCCTCTTGGTGAGTCACAGTCTAGTTCTATTTTGTAGACATGAAGTGGGTTTGATGGGACACCAATATTCTTTTGTCCAGGGCAATTAGTGAGATGTTGCTTGTCCTTTTGGTTCTGGTTGGTTGGAAAGTTTTGTCTGCCTCTTTGGTTGGACAATTTTTATATCTTATTTGTGCATATTTTCTGGTGTGTCCTTTAGTTTTGTTGCAAACATGGAGCTGAGAGAGAAAAAGGTCTAATATTTTTCGCTGTCTCTGCTGCCATGGCCGCTTTTAGGGCCAGGGCTCAGAATCTACCTCTGAGTTCTCTGGTCACTGGATTTGGGTTAACAGGAGTTCAGATATCGTTTGACTGTGGATAACATTAAAGTTGTTTTGTGCTGCTCTACTTTATTGGAAAACTGGCTCTAGAGTTGGGTTATGGCTCTTCCTTCTCTAGATTCGAGCGTATTTGAAAGTCTCCTCTCTACCCAGTGTCAGCTGAGTCACCTAACACTGTGCCAGGGAAAATAAAGAAGAGCCAAACAGCCAAAAATTTAAGAATTGGTTTATGTGAACTTACTGTACCTCAAGATTTATGTTTATTTTATTTGATATGGTTAAAAATATGTAAATCTGTGAAAAAAAGTTAACTTGAAATTAGTAACAGTGGGAATTGACAGTTAAAAATGTATGCATAGGTAATCTTAAAGGAACCATGTGGCATGATTCCATCTTTAGGCAGTCACATGGCTCACAACCATCTTTGCCAGGGTTGGAGAATAGAGATGTCATGTGACTCCACTGTCATCTTGATTAAAGATTACCACATGGGGAATCCACAAGGATGACCCCACCTTGGTCTGCTGGCAGTGGTCCAGAGGGTACCTGGACTGGTCTACTCTGGTGACCGTTCTAGAGAATAACCTAGCTGTCACCATAGAGCCTTTGTCCAGTGACTGATGGAGGCAGATGCAGAGATCTATGGCCAGGCACCAGGCTGAACTCCGGGAATCCAATTGATGAGAGAGAGGAGGGATTCTGCAGGCAGGGGATGTCGAGATCATGATGGGAGGACGTGCAGAGATGACTGGCCACACTAGTGGAAACCCATGAACTGTAGACTGGTGGCTGTGGAGCCCCCATGGGACTGGACTAGGCCCTCTAGATACGGAAGATGGATGTTTGGCTCGAACTGTTTGGGGGGCACCCAGGCAGGGGAATTGGAATGTGTCCCTGGTGCATGGGCAGGCTTCTGGGAATCTGGTGCCTGTGGTGTGACACTTTGCACAGCCTTGGTGCAGTGGGAAGGGGCTTCGACCTGCCTAGTCTCACTGTGCGGGGCTCTGCTGACTCCCCATGGGAGAACTTGATTTGGGGGATGTGGGGATGTGGGGTAGCTTGGGAGAGAAGGCTGGGGGGTGGGAGGAGGGAGGAGGGGAGATCTGTGGATGGTATGTGGAGTGAGTAGAAAATTTCTTAATAAAGAAAAATGGAAAAAAAAAAAGATGACCACATGGAGTGGTTCAGTGGTTTCCAATGAGGAAATATCAGTTCTCCAAGATATTTTGGATTAAGATGCAATTTTGTATGATAATTCCTGTCCTGTTCTAAATACAAGGTTTGTGAAAGATAGCATTTAAAAACAATGCTTTTATTAAAGCTGTACCTCCATGCTTTCACATGCAAGAATGTCTCTTGTGCTGGCAGCCAAACTTTGTAACGTAAGAGGTACCCAGTGATAATGGTTTTAAAGACATGGTGAGGTCGTGGGGGACAGCTAAGGCTTGCCAATTACAGCTGGGAACTTCAGCAGTTTTGGAAATGCCAGTACCATGTGATAGTCACCAGAAGCACTAGCCACATGTAATGGAGCAGGCTAGGATCTAAAAGGCAGAGTGTGTATATGCTGCTGAGGGTAGGGTCAAATAGGTGATCCAAGTCCCTCAAGAAAACCCAAAGGATTGTGAATGAATCCCAGATATTGAGCTTTGAATTGTTTGCACTGTTAGAGCTCGGTTTTGCATTAGGTGGTGTGGTTGTGCCCTGTATCTTTCCTCTTGAAGTAAAAAAATAGATATTTTGTATTTTAATCTTGCAGGGACACACAGTTCAGGGACTTTAAACTTTTTAAAGAAGAAATTTTGAAGTTTTACAGAAAATTTAAATTAAAAAACTGAATATTTTTAAGGAACAGATTTTAAAATATTTAAATTTATAAGGTTATGGGAAGTTTTAAGTTTATAAAATGTTTTATATCATTAATATTTAAATTTAAAATAGAGAAATAATAGGTTAATAATTAAGGCCACAGCTATGAGCACCAAATACTGTAGAAGGACCCCAAAACAGCTTGACCACACAGCTGCCATGACAGGCTTAGAAGTCCAGACACAGCTTCTGTGATAGGCTTACTGGCAGGCAATACCCAGACCCAGGAAAATCCATAAGCTAACCCCACCCAGAAAGAGCCGACATCTAAGGGGAAGTACCTGACATCTCAAACATTCTAACCACTAGATAAGGTGGCCAGATGTCTCTGACCTAGTAAACACCTACTTTTGTTTTACAGATACCCCTAGACCAATGTCAGCCTATCAGAGTCCTCAACGCTGGAATTCCCCTCACCCCAACCTCTGCTTTGATAAAAACTGTTCTCTGCCTGAGCTCAGGTCTCTCTGCTCTCACTGTTGCCTCAGACAGACAGAGAGACCAAGCTCAGAGTTTGAAAAATAAAGGTTTCTTGCTTTTACATATGGGATTTGGTCTCTGTGGTGGTCTTTTGGGGGTTCCCCTGGATCTGGGCATTACATACTAAGCACCAGAAACTGTGATGTTCCTATTTTACAATGTAGCAACACAATGATGACCTAAGCAGTCTGGCAAAGGGATCAGCTTCTAAAACTGTAAGTCTTGACCATTTAGGATTGAAAGACCTTTTTTGCAGGGGTAGCCTAGGTTCACATGCATATTGGATATTTTCATTGTGATTCACAACAGTGGCAAAATTGCAGTTGTGAATTGTAAACATGAAAGAATTTATGGTTGGGGGGTCACCACAACATGGGGAACTGTGTTGAAGGGTCACAGCATTAGGAAGACTGAGAGCCACTGAATTAGAGATTGTCTCTCCTGACCTAAGGTCTATTCTTACTTGAGAATGCATTTCTAGCCTTCTTATCTTTGCTACCTTTGTTAAGCTTAAGCTATTTTGATGGACTGGTGATATAAGAAACTGTTATATACTGTAATGGTATACTATAAAAGGATTGGGAAATTTCCTAGTCTCTCTGTGGACTATGTCTATGAGATAAAAGTTTTATTTTGACACTAAAAGGAGCTTGAATTCAGAAATTATTATTTTTAAGGCTCAAACATAAGAGAGATAAAGTTATAAAGTCCTAATCTTATAAAAGCTTATAAATGCAAACTGTTAAAGATGATTAAGACATTCAAGATAGTAGTTAGTTACCTTATAAGTGACCAAATTTTTTAATGTGTTCAGATCTATACTTATAGTCATGCTAAGCACTAATGTAATTAATTATGGAAAAAAGCTTTATTTAGCCTCATATATTTGTTTTCAAGATTAAGCTTATATTTGTTTAGCTCAGATATCCTTACTAAATAATGATCTCAAACTTCTCAGAGATCTGATGAATATGATATTTAAAATATTTAATGGAAAAACTTACTATGACAGAGACCCCCCAGCTCCTAGCAGTGACCCTCAGGTCTCCAAAGAAGATGACAGGGTACCACAATGACTGCACCTGCATTGTGGCAATGCTAACCACTGGGCTAGATTGCTCCAGTGCTGTGCCTGCCACCAGGACATAGCAAAACCTATGGACAAGCATAACACTGGGGAGTTGATTGACCCACTTTACCTAGACAAAGTAAGATCAGTTCCCCTCCTGTCTCTCTACCACAGGAAAGCCTCTCCCCTGGGCCTGATGGCTGAAGATTGATGGTATCCTGGTACCTCTGCCCCCAACATCATGGAAAACATAGAGTCTGGGATGACCATTTAGGTAATGAATTAGTCTCTGTCATTTTAATTGATACATAGGCCACTTGGGGTATATTTTTTTGCTATAATTTATTTTTTTTAGATCTCCGATGGTGTTGACAGGTAGACTAACTATAGTTTTGTCAGAATAGCAGCAGCAGGAGACCAGGGTATTCCCCACGGCTGCAGCCACCTTGTTAGCCCATTTCATATGTAAAAATTAGGGCTTGCTTTTTCTTGAGCTACTAGGTATCCTTTTGAGAAGGGGCAAATGCCTTCCTAACAGTCTTCATATTAAAAGATAAATAAGTTTCAGATGTAACTTTCCACTAAAGGAACATGATTTGCAATGACTGTTCCCACTAATAACTACTTGTGTCTCTGGTAAATGATTAGGTTGAAAGAAAAAGGGTTAAATTCTTTGCAAGTTTTGAGGGTCTAAGAAAACATTTTAAGATATGTAAAGGTCTGAGAATGTGAAAGCTTAAGTAAGTTCTGAGGGTCTCGGAAAATGATTTAAGATATAAATGCAAGTTATAAAGATATGAGTAAGTGATTTAAGGTATATAAATGGAAAATGTTTCAAATTTCTTTTCCCTTTCAATGCTATTGTTACACCAAGATTTTAAAAGTTCAGAGATTTAACATAGATCAATGGAGTTCTGATAAGTTGGTAGAGCACTGACTACTTACTATTTAATCACAAGCTCAAGATTTTAAATATCCTTTGGTTGTCTTCTAAGTATAGACTTAAAGGTGCTTCTCATCTACCTATTATCTGCTCTTTGTACAATGTGGATCTCAGTACAGATTGGTAATGCTAATATACCTAAAACCTTTATTTTTTGTAAACTAAAAAAATCGTGTAAGCTTCAGAGAATCTAGGGGGTCATGAGACTTGGATCCACTTCTCACAGGTCAAAAGGACTCCAGATTAGTCCAGCCTAAGTTTCCATACCTGTGTATTACTGAGGATGGTATCTCCTGGTCTTAGGACTCCTCCTCTCCCCCAACTACTAGAACTATGGGCCTGAACATTCCAAATATAATATTTTCCTTTAAGTTCCTAAGTTTTAACTTCTGTCCCTAGTTCATCTGTCTCTTGGCTGACAGACACATCCAAGCATCAGCTGCTGACTACAACCTGATCCAAATGACTGCAAGCCCTGGGCTTGCTGAAAGCTGATGTGGACCAGTCCAGCCTATGTGATTGCTCCCTGTCTCTTTAGCTGGGTCAGTGAACCAGATACTTACCATGAATACTTCATTATCTGAATTCCTTCCTGGCCATTGATTAGCGTTATAGCCCTATTGGGCTCAGACAACAATGCCCTAATTTCAGCAGGAAGTAGGTACAGAAGATAGCTCATTGCCGATTGTCCCCGAACAGGCTGAAGTATTAGATCAAAAGGAAACCCAATGGCATAGAGGACAAAATAGCTATGTGTAGTGCTTATTGGCATACAAGGAAAAGTACCAATTAAAACCAAATAGACCCAGATCTATTTGGTAGATTCATTAGCTAAATTAACTCTGCAATATGACAGGGCACTCAACCTATGTAAAACAGAGAGGTTATTGTCTAGCTTTAAATGAAAATTGTTGTTTCTATATAAACCACTCAGAATCATTAGAAATAATCTGGGTGTACTCAAAAAATCATTGCAAAACAGGGGACCTGAGATGAAGTAAATAATTTTTCCCCATCCTCATTTCCATTTAGATGTAACTCTGATATTATCCATCACAGGGTCCTCTGTCCTTCTTCTTTTGCTAATTGCTATTGAATCTTGTATAATTGGTGCTTTAACTAAATGATAACTCCTGTCTAGGTACCATTAAGCTGATGGTTATTAGATCCCAGTACAAACAGGTACCCATCACAGAGTCAAGGATTTGACTCAGGATGCAACTAAAGGGGGGAATGTGAGTAATAGGTTTTCTGCACCCAATAATAAGTTTCTCCACTGGTGCAGTAATGCAGGTCAAGTCAAACTGAAAAAGTATAGTGGCAGGTTTACTGAACAAAACAATACTCTGGCAGATTCACTGGTCTTAGAGAATGAGACCAGAGAAGTCATGAGGCTGAGCCAGGGTAGGAAAGTTTTATAGATTGTAGGTGAGAGGTTATGATGTGCCCACCACAAACTGGGATTATGCCCAAGTATGGTCAAATGCTGAGTGCTTAGGCAGGGACTTGGATGGCTGGAAATGTCAGGGGAGGAAACTGGAATAGCCATGAAGAATCTGCAACTGGACTTTTGGTGTCTTTCCTTTGTTCAGAGACTCTCTGAGCTAGTGGGGCTAGAGAGACAGGAATGGAGCTTCCCAGACCATGCAGAGGAGAACCAGAGGTTCCAACCAAACAGTGGGAGCCAAAGTTACATGTTAAGTTTTAAATATAGTGCCTAAGAGATCCATGAAGCAAAAATGCCTCTGATCTGCAAGCACCTTACCCAAAGACAGATATTTCCTGAAATGGTAGAGGCTATTGTTTGATTAAGATAATAAGTCACATATTTTTACTTCAATAAACAAGTTTGATTGATTCAACTACACTAAATGTCCTTGATCACATGTGAGTGGGAGGTTCATGGGCAGGAAATATGTCAGGATATATACTTGCCCCTGATTGGGTGTAGGCTGGAGATGTATAGGCATGAAATATATCGAGATGTATGATTGTCCCTGATAGGACCTAATGGGAAATAATTTAAACTGCAAACTGTGACTCATGCCATTTCCTGGAAACCTGGTTATGGAGTTGGCTAGAACCTATCACCTGGCCAGTATTTAATTAATGCTTGCTTCAAATTTGACTTTAAACTGTGGTGATGGTCTTATTCTCAACATCTAGAGGGCTCAGAATTGTACAAATAGTTTCATTCTATTTTGAAAAAATAAGACCACTAGATGATTTGGAGAATCACACTGAGCAATTAGTTTTACCCTTACTAGGATGATTCTTCACTTCAAACAAAAAAAAATAATGCAAGAAATCCCTCTTGAGGACTAGTGTTAACTGGGCTGTTAAAGTTCTGCCTCCTTCCAACAGCTCCAGATCCCCAGATTCAGAAGTCTTTTTTTTCTGTGATCATCCCACAGTGACCCTGTCACCACTCAGAGCTAGCAGCAAAAACCTGAGAGTGCAGAGTCTAAAACTGAGGCCAATTAAAGTCTAATGCAATAGCCAAGTTTATGCAGAACATCAGACAATTTATATTCTAAGGGCATACTGAGAGTTAAGCAAGGTCATATGAACAAAGACCACATAGTTTAGGCTGTGTACAGTCAAGAGGATACCAGGTGCTCGGGAATCTATCTGAATAACAAAAGTGTGGTGGGCTTTCTTAGGGGTGGAGTTTTGCCAGAAAGAATGAAGCAGAGATGTGCCCTAGTTATACAGAAGAGGCAAGGATAAATGAGCCAGATGAAAAGAGCAGATATGCCCCTGAATCTGAAGAGGTGGCATCAGTACTGATGTCCCAGGAGCTTGGGGAAATGGCATGCCAAATCAAGGGATGAATATGTTCCAGGAGTACTGGAACCATTGTATCTGCTGTTCCCCTGGAGGTTCAGAGTGCATCCTTTTTGTAAAGCTGTTGAAAGTTAAGAGATAAAGCAACCTTTTTATGAATGGGTGGGTGAAGTCAACCTATCAGTACTTACCCTGTTGGTGTCCATAGTTGGTGCAGGGGCTGGCATATCTGGAGGACCCTTTGCAGGTTGGCCTTGACACAAGTCTGGAAGGAGGTTTGGACCTGTGCAGAAACCTTCAGGTGTCTGTAAAACAACTAAAATAGATTTATATCTTGATGTCATAGCAAAAGGGTATGGCTTTGCTATAATCCACAGAAATTTAAGGACTCCTGAAAACTTTGTAGTCAGTCCTATATCAGTTTATCAAAACTGTGTTTATCAGTGCTAAAATTTTGAACCTCTGAAGTTACACCTGAAACTACTTTATCCTGTATGATGAAGTCTGTGAATGAGGTATACCTGTCTGTACCTCAATCTGTTAGGTATACCTGAATTAGGCAAATGTTGTTTAATTAATGAGCTAAATCTGGACATACAGTTTACTCAATTAGTTACAGCTTATCAGTGTTGGTTAAAGCAAGGAGATTAGAAGAAATATCTCAGTCTCTAGTCTTCAGCTGTGTTTCTAAGATAAAATAAGGCAAAACCAAGTTTTAACATTGCAAACAATTTAGCTTTTAAAGTCAATATTGAGGGGTTACTCTTTTGCTATAAAATCTGGCTGTCCAGCAAGATATATCCCTGTACATGAATGCATAGAGGTACAGCTTTAATACCTCAGTAAACCAGCATTGTTTTAAATCATATATTTTTTATAAACCTTGTTTTTATGACAGGACAAGGATTATCACACAGAAATCTATCCAATCCAAAATAACTTGGAGACCTAATGTCTCCTGTTGGAGTCAGTCCACGGGGCTACCCTTACTAAAGACAGTGATAAAGTCAAAATCTTTCTCTTTGACCTTAGCCAAAATGGCACCTGTCCATGTGTTGTAAGGTGATGGCAGATTATGTGATCAACCTCACTAAAGATGGTGATGAAGTCATATAACCTGTCTTTAACCTTAGCCAAAATGGTGCCTGCCCACATATTGTAAGAAGATGGCAGACCACATGTTATTATCTGGAGCAGTTTTAATCTGGAGTTACAAATTTTAAATTAACCTTTGTTACAGATTTTTAACCATTGGATTTTTAACCATATCCAATGGTTAAAAATTTCTTAGATGTTTTTCTTTATAATCAGGCAGAACATCATAAAATAACTTTCTCTGTCATCACAAAAATCTGAGCACAAGCAACTACTGAGCATAGCTGAGCTGTTAGCAAGACACAAGGAACACATTATCTCAGACATTCAAAAAACAGTCAAAAAACAAGCTCAAAAACCAATCAAAAAAACAAGCATACTGTGGCCACATTATTTACACATCTTCATCCATACACATGAAATATATGGGACTTTTTAACAGAAAGATGAACAGAATTTTTCAAGGGGGTAGATGCTCCCAGGTGGAGGGAGGATCCTGCTGTGAGACACATCAAGTCTTACTTACAGTGAGAGGAAGCAAGCTTGATTTTTATTGAGATGTACCTAAGAGCTGCCTCATAGGTTGAGTTAAAGAGAACAGTCCTGAATCTATCTCTTGGGCTACTTTTAAGGAGTAAAATCATGAGTAGTTTTACAGAAGGAAGACAATAGGCAAAAAGGAAATGCAAAAAATCTTATATAAGCATCATGGAGTTACTGACCATGTGATTAGGGAAGGGTCAGGGAGGGTAAGGGAGAGTAAGGGAGGGTAAGGATAGTCTCAAAAACAGGTCAAGGTCATGGGTTGGGGAAGGTCAGGTTCCAGGAAACAGAGCAACTCAACTCTCACAGTAAATAAAAACTTATTTTTAAAAATACAGCATAATGGCCCCGACTTCAAAATAGGCTGGTTCCTTATTCTTCCCTTGACTTATGTTTCCCTGTCAAATCTTTGACAGGGGGATGTCTTAATAATATTGTTAAGCAGCAATGATTTATCTGATGGGTGGTCAAGTTAATGACACATTGGAGGGCACAGAGTCTGATGATGATAATTAGTAGAAACAGTGTTAGAGGGCCAATGAAGGGGGAGAACCATTTTAGTCATATTGGCCAGCCTAAATTTGTTTGAGAGATTTTGTCTATTTCTTTATGTCAATTATCAATTTGGTTGTCAATAGTATAAGAAAAATCAGAGATATTAAAACATCACATTCCAGTAAATTGCTGACAACCAAGATTATGTTTAAGTAACAGGTAACCTATAGCAGCTCTATTTTGAAGAACAGTTATTCTCAGTTCTTGATTAATTTCTGCTAATATTTTTGCTCTAATAGTAGACTTTGAATTTATATGGGATATTTCAGAATCCTCTCTTTGTAGTCCACCAATTAGTCCTGGACAGGTAACAGAAAGGCTGTAGTAGCAGCAACTATGGCGGGGTCTAACAGATGTAAGAAATCATTGTAATTTTTAGGAAAAGCTCTTATAATTCTATTAACAGATTGTAAAGATTTGATGAGCAAAACGTGTATAACATGTCCTATCCCACAAAAACCCTTATATCCTGCTGGGAGTACAGAATAAGTATTATTTTCACAGAAAAAGTCCATCCTAAGGGCAATTGTTTACCAAGAGGAGGGTAGGATAAGAAGTGGAATTACAATAAGAAGGGACATTTGTGCAATAAAAACAGACAGTGGAGGAAAAAGACATTATCAATGGGAACACCAGCCACAGCCTTTAAAATATTAGTAGGGGCATGTTCCATTTTGTCTCCCATTGTCCTTGTACAATTTTCATTAGAAACCCCTATTCTATACAAATTTGCTCTTAAGAGCCTAGGAATAGAAGAATCTTCTCTGACACAGAAAGAGGTTTCTCATTTGCTTTTTAGTGCTAAATGGACCCAGAGATTATATTTCACATTATCATTACAGACAGGGTTGCTCTGTATATGTTAAATTCAATTGAAGTTATTAATGAATCAATCTTCCATTCCCCTTCTTATTTTAGCACACCTATAATTTCTATTATCAGAACACTTTAAAGAATATTTGATTATGCTGAGGTCTGTATTATTATTTTGGGATTGGTTAATTAAAATAATCCATCTCAAGTACCCTCCATCCATCTGGCTAAAGACTATTTGTTCCCCTTCTTTGTGCAAACTATGGGCCTGGGTGGATAAGGACAATCTTTTGCATGGCAAGACAATATCAGAGTGTTTCCTATGATACGGGTGTGTAGATGAATCTTAAACTATCTTATTAATAAAAAACAAACCTAGAGCCAGGTATTAGGATGAACGCTAAAAGATCAGAGAGACAGAACAAGCCACAGCCAACCTCACCTCACCAATTCCTCAGCTGATCTTGTTTCCTCAAACTGGAAGCCTCTGTGTTCTCATCCAAACGAATCTCAGCAGAACTGCTGCTAAAAGCCTAAAAGCTTAACAAACCAAAGTTCCTGGTCCTCATGCCTTATATACCTTTCTGCTTCCTGACATCACTTTCTGAGACTAAAGGCGTGTGTCACCATGCCTGGTGGTTTCCAGTGTGGCCTTGAACTCACAGAGAATGGGATGGATCTCTGCCTCTAGAAGGCTAGGATTAAAGGTATGTGTGCCACAATCTTCTGGCCTCTATGTTTGTCTAGTGGCTGTTCTGTTCTCTGACCCCAAATAAGTTTACTAGGGTACACAATATATTGGAGAACACAATATCACCGTATTTCCCCTTTTGTGTCTGAAATAAAAAAGCTTATAACTAATATAAGAAAAAGTATATACAATAAATATATGCAATATATACAGTCAAGAATTACATTGACAGTCTAGTCCATTAACATTTGACAAATTTAGACAAAAAATTTCAAAAAATCTCCATTATATATATTAATAATGTCTAGTACATTAACATTTGATGAATTCAGACAAGAAATTTCATTACTTATCCTATTTAAAACAAGTAGTTCCTTTTTATTGTTTTTTTTTTAATTTTTTTTATTTTTTGGTTTTTTGAGACAGGGTTTCTCTGTGTAGCTTTACGCCTTTCCTGGGACTCACTTGGTAGCCCAGGCTGGCCTCGAACTCACAGAGATCCGCCTGCCTCTGCCTCCCGAGTGCTGGGATTAAAGGCATGCACCACCACCGCCCAGCAAGTAGTTCCTTTTTAAAAGTAGATTCAATAATCTACATTTTTTATCTTATCATATCCATATTCTCTTTTTTCTTTTCTGAGTAGATTAAAAAAATCTACCTTTTATCTTATCATTTCTATCTCTTCCCTTTTTTCTTTTCAGAGTAGATTCAACAATCAACCCTTTTATCCTATTATTTCTATATCTCTTTTATTTATTTATTTTTTCAAACAAGATCCTTAAATCTAATCTCCTTTGTTTAGTCCTTTTCCTGACCATTAACAACAACAACTTGTAACCAACCCTCCTAAGCAATGACAACTATCCCAAACCCAAAACCCATTGAAAGACCAAAAACCACCTGCCCCATCCCATCTCTTGGGAATGAATGTAGGTGTCGTGTTCTTAAAATTGCTTCCTGCTATTTGTGAGTGAAGGTGTCTTTAGGGGATCCTGACATGAAAAATTTTGGGTTAATTGTCAAGTTCAGGAAGAGGTAGCTATAACATTTGTTGTTCAGTCTCTGCATAATGCCAAAGCACAGGGCTTATCTCAAGTCCTTGTTCAAGTAGTCTGTGAAGCTGGATCATTTCAGGTAGCCATCTCAAAATTGTTCTGAGCATTTTTTGTAGTCCAAAGCTGATGTTTGTCAGCTTAGTGGTATTATTATTGTCCATGTGGAATCATTGTTGTGGGGCCCCATCTTCTTTCTGGAGACTTCAAATTCACTGTTAGGCCTGGTCATGATTCCCTGCAAAAAACTGATAGAGACTCGAACACTAAAACATGTATAGGCAGTTAAATGAAGCATTTTTTTTCTAGAATTAATTAGTACTCTATATGGCCATTAATATCATAACAAAAGTTAAATATATATATATATATATATTATAAATTTTGATACAAAATTCAAACCTTAAGAAAAGTTCAAAGAATCAAAATAGAACCAAAGAATTGAGATTAGTGGCAATAGAATAGTCCCTTAATTTTTTGGTTTTCTTCTGTCCCATATCAGAAGATGGCTCTTTCTTCTGACATGATACAGGGAATTTGCCTTTTCCTTTTAACAATATGCTTGGATTTAGAGAAGGAGAAAGCCATTCTCCAACTCCAAAGCCACCTTAATTTTTAATTGAACTGGGACTACAAAAAGGCCATTTGTGTTAAGTGTCTGCAGAGAAGAGCAGAAACAAACATTTAGGAAGACTTATGAAATTTTATAGATGATATACCAATAGGCCAATTTACTCCTTTTCTTGGGACATTTTTTCCTAGATGATTTGTCCTTTTTCTTCAGATGTCTCATTTGTCCAGTGTTCTTTAGATTCCTTAGCCTTCATTCTCCTGAAAGACAAAAACAAAACCCCTTCCCCAAGCCTAACTTTGGGGAGGTTCCCTTTTGGCAAATTATATTTGATCAAATGAAAAGCATTTGTTAGTAGTATAAATTAGTTTCAATTGGATAGTCATGCTGGTTGATGAACTATCACCTCTTCTAATTAAGAGGTCTCTCTTGTTCAAATCGAACCTTTATCAATTTTGATGGTTTCCACAACTTATCTTCTCCTGCAGAAAAAAAAAAAGCAAAACCTCATCCCCAATGTAACACATATCCTGGTTTTCACTCTGAGGTCAGCACATCTTTAAAGTATATAGGCTGAATTAATTCTGTAGTTTTTTTCTATTATCCAATGTCTTTCCACAGCTGTTGTTCCTTTCTCATCAGCACTGAGAAAATTCAAATAGAGCATTATGTAAGCTATTTCTGGGGGTTTTGTTACCCCTTTCTGTTTATTTAGCATATCCTTTATAGTTTGATTTGACCTTTCTATGACTGTTTGCCTGTAGGATTATGTGGTATACTGGTAATATGTTTTATATTGTAAACAGCAAAAAACTGTTTGATTTTACCAGAGACATATGCTGGAGCATTGTCAGTTTTAATTTGTGCAGGTATACCCATGATGGCCTTAACTCCTTTTATTTCCTCTGTCAAGATACATTTAGGTTCTGTTTGCATAGCTTGAAAATAAAACAACAAAACTGTTAGCTGTAGGACAATCATGATGTAAATTTCAATAGCAAGAACACAAAGTTATGTTAGGAAATCAAATCTTAGAAAGTTTAATCTTTAATGGTCCCTTTTCAGTCAGTTTTTACCTCTGGTGGTTGGGTATCTCTTCTGTGGATTCTCTAGGTGCCTTCTTGAGGCGTGAGTGATGAATCCAGGCAGAAATACCAGTGACTTTCATAGCAGTAGGAGTCCAGAGAATCACAATGTGGAATGGAATCCTTTCCATCTAGGTTCAAGCTGATCAGTTTTGAAGTGGCAGACTAATACTGCATCTCTGGGCTGGAACTGGTGATCAGGTAGGTGGTACCCAACAGGTTAAGCAGCCTGGGCCTGATGGAGATTCTTATCCAAAGTTAATTGCAATCCTTGTAAGGACTCAGAGATTGGAGTGGGGCAATCTGATAACAATCTGACATGTACCTGAGGGATCATGAAATGTGCTCACCCACAGACTATTTCATATAGGGTGAACTTTTCTCAGTAGGGGGTACATCAGACTCTGAGAATGTCATAAGGCAAGAGGTCAACCCAGTTACCACCAGTTTCAAGAGTATTAAGTGAAAAATCTTCTTTAAAGTTCTATTCATCCTCTCTATCTTTCTTGAGCTCTGAGGATGATACAAACAAAAAAATTTCCAATTTATGTTAAGAGCCTTAGGGAGCAATTGAGATAACTTGGTCAGGAAGGCCAGGCCGTTGTCTGATACCAGAGATATAGAGAGGACAAATCTAGGAAAAATTTCTAGTATTAATTTCTTAGCTACCACTGGGCTGTTTCTGTTTGGGATGGAAAGGCCTCTATCAAGTCTGTGATGGTATCAACAAATACCAGCAGATATTTGTAGCTGTACAATCCTGTCTTGATTTCAGTGAAGTCAATTTTCCAAAAGTGATTGGGTACTGTACCTTGACTTCATTGGCCTGGTATGTCCCTTGCATTTACCTGGGCATATGTCAGGCAGTGGTCTAAAATGCTCTAAATTTTTCTTGATGTCTAAGTCACCAGACATGAGGGAAGATGAGTTCTGAGATCTTCTTAGGCGACAAGTGCATGGTATGATGTAAGTCAGTTATCCAGGTTTGTCTCAGTACCTTTGGCATGCACATTCTTCCATCGGGCAAGAACCACTATCCATTGCAGCTCTCCTGAGCCCCCAAGTCAGAATATAACTTGATCTCTTCTGGATTATGCTTAGGAACATCCTCATCAAAGGCAGAGTAGGGGCTCAGTGACAGTAGATAGTTACAGAACAGTCTGGGGTTTAGTTCTCCAAGTTGCCCCTTTGGCAACTTGATCTGCATGGTTCTTACCTTGAATTTGGGGGATTTTGTCTTTTTGGTATCCTGGCCACTGAATAATGACTAGTTCAGTTAGTAGCCAGATAGCCTCTAGCAATTGGACAATTTCATATTTATTTTTATAGTCTTTGGCTCTGAGGTTCATGAAGATGAACCATAGCAAAAGCGTATTGGCTGTCTGTGTTAATGTTCATCTTTTTCCCTTCATCTCATCTTAAAGCCTGTGTCAGAGCAATTGTTTCTGCTCTCTGGGCAGATGCACTCCTGGGCAAGGCTTGTGCCCAAATGACTTCTTTCTGGCCTGTAACCACTCCCACTCCCACATACCTGGTTCCTTCTTGAAGGAAGCTGCTGCCATCTGTATGGAGATCTGCATCTCTGGCAGTATGAGGGATATCTGTCAGGTCAAGTTATATCTTTTGAATGATGTCCAGCATCTCCAGGCAGTCAGGCTTCTCAGGGTCATCATCTGGCAGCAGGGTGGAGGGATTAGTGGCCAGGGATTTATCAAAAGTTATCCTGTTCTTATCTAAAAGAAGGGATTGGTACAGGGTCAGATGGGCTTTAGACATTGTCTGGTTGGTGATATCCCTCAGCAGGGCTTCCAGAGTATGTGGAGCTGTTGCAGCTAGAATCTGTCCTAACATGAGCTTGTCAGCTTCTTTTACAAGAATTGCAGTGGCTGCAATGACTCTCAAACAAGGAGTCTATCCAGAGGCTACAGGGTCCAGTCTCTCTGAGTGCTGCAGGTCGCAGGAATATATCATAAGAACTCAGCTGATTATGGCAAAGTCACTACCTGGAGGAATCAGGGAATTCCTCCAGAGGAAGCCAAATCCCAAGGAGTTTTTGGTGTTACTTGGCTTGTTATATATCAGCTGTATTCTGTTATAAAAATCATGTGTGCCTTCATAGTTTTCCCAATTGATTTTTCCCCAAGAAAGCTAACAATGTGCACTGATCACTCTCTAGACATACACATTCCAGGCATTTGGAGAACAGCCTCAGGAAAGGCTTTCTCTGGAATCAGATATCTCCCCTAGCCATTTTCAAGGACTAAAGGAGACACCACCCAGGTGGTCACCCAACTTCCGAGGACTAACAGTGATAACAGCCCACATACAAGTCTCCTGACTTAAGGTAAATTCCATAAGGAGACACCGCCTAGGAGAGGTGGACGTTGAGTAATAGCTTTACACAGTTTAGCTCGGACCCTCCCTTTTATATACCAGGACTTCCAGGGCACAAGAGAGAAGAGAAAAGAGAATGGAAGAACTAGATGGGTAAGAACTTGAGAGGAACAAACTGAGATGGGGAAGAACTAGATTGAAGGGCTAAAAGAGAGGACTAGAGGAACAAGATGGAAGATGAGGAAGAGCCAGATGGGGAAGAACAAGATGAGGAAGAGCCAGATGAGAGAGAAGGAGATGGGAGAGGGGCTGATAGGGGAAAGAACTAGATAGATGAGAACCTAGAAGGGACAGAACTAGATGAAGGAATTAAGATAGAACCTAGAGGGGACAGTATATTAATATAGAGAAATCAGGCAAGAAAGGAGCTAGACGTGAGAGCAGAATAGAAGCTGTGTAGAGAGAGAACTATCACAGAATAATAAAGTGTATGAACTAAGGAGTTTCATGTACATAGATTCATTTCCTTCATCAAAGATTGATTATCAGCTGGTTGTAGATTCTTCCTGGACCCTGGGAGGGTACTATCTAGGGGCTGGATCCCCATTGTCCCCAATATCTGAGATGGAAGCTATTGGCCTTTTCCAGGAACTCAAGTTCTGAGTCAGGACTCCCTTGGCAATGTCCTGTCTTTCATGGATGTAAAGTTGAAAGAGCTTGGAGATATCAGGGAGCTTTAATATAGGGGCCTGTACCAGGACTTCTTTTAAGTTCTTAAAGGCCTGTTCATGATTTTCAGTCTATCCCAATGGGGTGTTGCCCCAGCCACAGCAGAGTACAAGGGTTGGGCAATTTCAGCAAACCCAGATATCTAAAGACAGCAATATCTAACAGCTCCCAGAAATTCTCTAACTTGTTTCTTGGTGTTTGGAGTTGGGATTTGCAGTATGGCTGCTATTCAGGCCTGGGACAACACTCTTTTCCCTTCTCTTAGCTCATATCCCAATTAAGTGACCTGGGGTAAGCAAATTGGAGCTTTCTTTTTAGAAACTGTAGCCTAACTGGTCTAGGATTTCTAAAAGGCCTCCAGTGCCTCTCAAACAGTCCTGCTTTTCTTTATCAGCCAATAATAAATTGTTTACATATTGAAGCAAGATTACCTCAGGGTGCTTACTATGGAATAGACTTATATCTTGGTTGAATGTTTCATTAAAGTTGGTTGGGAGAGTTTTTGAACCCTTGAGGCAGTCTGGTCCAGTTTAGTAGTCCTGATATCCCCAGTTCAGGGTCAGTCTATTCAAATGCAAAGATGGACTGACTTAATTTTGACAGAGAGATGGAGAAAATGCATCTTTTAAGTCCAATACCATGTAAACTTTATGCTGTGGTGGTAATAAACTGAGCAAATTATGGAGATTTAGAACAATTAGGTAAATGAATTCTAACTTCTTGTTCACTTTCCTCAAGTCTTGTACTAGTCTATAGTCTCAAGTTCCAGGCTTTTGAACAGGCAACAAGTGGGTATTCCAGGTTGCCTGGCAAGGAATAAATATGCCTGCTTCAAGGAGGTTCCTGATGTGAATCTTAAGCCCTTCCTTGGCTTCCAAACTGATGGGGTACTGCTTGACATGAATGGGCACTGGCACAAATGATAGTTGCACTCTGATGTGTGGCACATGTTTTGCTGAGCCAGGAGGATTGTCCTCTATCCAAACTGTAGGAATCTCCTGGATCAAGCAACTTTTTCCATTCCTCTTCCAGGGATGGCTTGGATTTTGAAGGAGCATATAGTCCTCATTTATTGGGAAGGTTATATTTAAAGCCTTAGCAGGGCCTCCTGTTGCAACCTAGGACAGTCTCCTGGAAGTGATAGTGTTACCTGGAGCTTCTTCAAGAGGTCCTGTCCCAGTACAGGGTAGGGACATTTAGGAATAACAAAATAATGAGTCACAGTTTCTTGTCATAAGCTAACAGTCCAGTCAGTATTGTATTCTTTGACATCCCCTGTTGCTAGAGTTTTCCTGCCTGGCCCAGAGTCAGGACAAATCTCTCTCACCCGCCAGTCCCACGGCCACTCAGACCCAACCAAGTAAACACACAGAGACTTATATTGCTTACAAAGTGTATGGCTGTGCCAGGCTTCTTGTTATCTAGTTCTTCTATCTTTAATTAACCCATTTCTATTAATCTATAAGTTGCCACGTGGCTCGTGGCTTACCAGTATCATTAAGAAATCTTCTCATGGTGGCAGCTGGCAGCATCTCCTGACTCAGCCTCCCATTTCCCAGAATTTTCCTCTCTCCTTGTCCCATCTATACTTCTTACCTGGCTACTGGCCAATCAATGTTTTATTTATTAACCAATCAGAGCAACACATTTAACATACAGAACATCCCACAGAACTTCCCCTTTTCTTTTTTTTTTTCAAAAAGCAAGGTTTTAACTTTTACATAGTAAAATTACAGATAACAAAACAATTATCAAGCAAGAATTACAGTTACATTATCTAGTCTATTTATAATATCTAGTCTATTTGTATTTGGCAAAAGAAGATATCCTATCTATCCTATATTTGTAATCTAAGGTTTCATATCTAACTTATCTCTTATCATAACTAAGGAAAATTATAATTCTAGTCTTCAACTTCATCAAAGACCTCAGAAGGATATAATATTACCTGAGAAACAGGAAAAGGATGCAAGCAATTTTCAGGAGTCTTGCAAGAGTAGACAGAGACAGCTGGCAGCCTAGATAGTCATCCAAAGTTCCTTTGCAAAGTTGGGGCATCTGTCTTCAGCTCACAGGCCTAGAGTCTCTCAGTCACTTTCTTCAGTGTCCTGTAGAATGTCTGGCAGTTTCATCTGTGAAGCAGGAACCTGAAGGACATTTTGCCAAGCAAAATTCAGTGGTCACCTTCCTATGGGTCCTGCATGTCCAGTCAATCAAGCAGTCCAGGCAAGAACAGTTTCTTGCCCAAATGGCTATTTTTGTCAAGAAGAAGATAAACTCCATATAGAGTGTCTTTGATGCCCATCCTCCTCTCTGAAGTAAATTGGTGCTGCCAGGAGCAGACATGTCTCACTGTCCAGAAAGTCTAAATTTTTAAAACATTTTAAATGCCATATTCTGTAGGTCTTTGAAGTGTTTGAAGATTACCTACCTAATTGAATTATATCTATGTATACCTAGAAAATAACATGACTATAAGGTTGACTATCATAGAAGACTAATTATTAATCTATATTTCTTAATTATCCATTACAATCTAAATGGGTTACATAAACATAATACCTCAAACAAGAGTAGAAATATACATACAGTATAACAAAAATAAGTTTAAAATTGTGTCAATAAACTAAAATCCATACCAATGTAAAACATTTTAAACAAGTTGTTCTTTAAAAGTAGGTTTAATAATCTACCTTTCATCCTATCATATCTATATCATATCCCCTTTTTTTCTTTAGAAAGAGATTGCATTTATATTTATCCTGTTTTAAATAAAAATGTTGGTTTTTTTCTGTCCCACACCAGAGGGCTCTTCTGATATGTGACACAAGAATCTCTTAACCTTTTCTTTTAGAAATATGCTTGGGTTTAGAGAAGGAGTGAGCCAATTCTATCTACAAAGCCAGCTTGGTATATTTGGGAATTTGGGCGTAGCTTCTCTTACTACTTCCTGTTAGGGGGGCGCTGTATCTTACGGGGACACAAAGAAAATTTTAGGATTATGGAGTAGTCCGTGAGGGTGTATTGTCTGAGCCAGTTGCCTTGAAACTGTTCTGGATGTTGGATCATCTGGGCCATGGTGTCATCAGAGACCTTTCAGGGGGTCTTGGCTGGTCAAACCTGATGTATCTTAATCTGGAACAAATCCATAGCCTCTGGCTTTCTGTGGAAACAAAAGCAGAGCCTCCTTTCCAAAGCAACATATCCTTACATCCAAATTTTGAAGTCAAGGTATCTTTAAAATATACATATTGGTTTAACTCCACTGCCTTTACAAATATCTCTCTTCAGTTAAAAATCCCAAAGACAACACAATCCAGATTCTCTGTGTAATATCCATCTTTATGTGGCTTATTTTTACACTACCTTTACTGTGTCTTTAAAGACTTTATTTTAAAAAACTATCTATTTCTTTATATAACTGTATATATTCCTTTTTCTCTTTCTTCCAAGCCTACATACATTTTTATACACATTGTAAACTATTACACCTGAATCTGTCTTGTGAACCTATTGCTTTAAACCCCAGCAATGTAAGACTGAAACGGTGCTGTGGCTGCTGGCTCCACCCACCTCAGCTTCCCAACATAGTGGTGGTATGTTTACCACCAGCTCTGGGAGTCATCTTGGGTCTATGCTTTTATCCAAGCAGTATGTAGCCCAGAAACTTTTTTTTTTTTTTTTTTTTAGCTAGCAAAGACTAAATCCACCATGCAGCATAATGTGCCTCTTGCAGATGCCTCATTCCCGCCATACAGCTTATCAAACGCACATGCCAGGAACCCGCCAACTTTAGAGAGACAACTAGGAAGCTGTTTTTAGCTCCATTTTGAATTGCTTATTAAATATTCTCAAGTTTAAGGTGGAAACTCGAGCCCTTGGGTGCCATTGGTTGCTTGAGTTTTCCTGCCAGGCCCACAGTCAGGACAAATCTCTCTCTGGAAAACTCTAGCTACAATCCCCTGTTGCCCCCTGTACTTCCATTGTTTGGTTGGTAAGGGGTCCGGGTCACTCCTGTAATACCAAATGAGTAACCCTATATCCCCCAGAAATTTCACATGTTGGCCCCCTATGGTGAAGTTTACCATAGGCTCTTGGGGACCTTGTTCAAAGGATTCTTGGCCTTGCTAATCCTCCACAGCTAGAATTCCTCTTGGTTTGTGGAGTGTTACCTGTTTCAAGTGTGGATATTCATTTTGCCAATGACTCATGTTTTCAGTAAGCCCATTGGTCCTTTTGTAAAGGTCTCCTCTTTCTATCATGGTATGCATGGACAGAGTTGAGAGTAGCTGGGATTTATAGTGCAACCACAGTGGCATGTTCCATCTTCTTTATCAGAAGATCTTCTTTGCTGTCTCTGCCATCAAACACTCTCTGGGCTATCTCTAATAGGTCTGACCTGTTCTTTCCTGCAAACCTGTCTATCTTTTGTATCTTTCTACATATGTCAGGGGCTGACTGAGTAACAAAGGCCATGTTAATTGCCTTGAGATTTGCCAGATACTCTGGGTCTATAGGAATGTATAATCAATAGGCATCCTGAGACACTCCAGGAAAGCTGAAGGCAATTCATCTTGTGTTGTTTCACATCTGTTACCTTAGCTAGGTTAGTGGGCTTTTGGAATGTCCATTCAGAACCTGGTGGTATTCACTGAATGACATCCCTACCTCTTTCTGTGTTATAGTCCCATTGGGGTCTCCTTCTTGGCAGCCCTCTGGTCATCAGCCATTGAAGCTATTTCAGGGAGTGTTCAACAGCTTTCATAAGAATCCATTCCCTTTCTTCAGTAGTGAAGATGGTATAGAGAATCTGCTGACAGTCATCCAATGTGGGGAGATGATTGAAAAAGACAGAATTAATTACAGAAATTAAGGAATTGGGGCTAGTGCTGAAAGGAGGGTTCTGGTTCTTCCAGTTGTAGAGACCTTTAGTAAAGAAAGGGACATACAGGTAATGATTGTCAGGAAATGGTTGTAGGGGTATGAGGACTGAAGGAGGTGCTACCCCAGAACCAGAATCAGAGTTGAAGTCAGCTTGGCCATATGGGACTTCCTGGTGGGTGTGGGGAGGGGGAAAAACAGGGGGAGGTAGGGAAGAGCTGGGGGTGGAGAAGATAGTTAGAAGTAGGGAAGAACTAGATGGTGAGGTATGGTTAGGTGCAGATTGGGAAACAGAGTCAGGCCTTGGGGGTAGGGACTAGGGTGGCAAAGGTGGAGGTTGAGGTGAGGAGGGGAGAAGAGGGTAAAGATGGTTATATGGAGGAGAAGGGATTCTTCCTCCTGTAAGTCCTGCAGAACAGTCTTCAGAGGGGACTTGTTGGTCTCTGCTCTAGGACCTCCAAAAGTCTGTCTGCTGACAACCAGGGCTTGGCCACCTTGCCCCATTGTGGACCATACAGACCTTCATGGGGGTGGGGGGCAGGTTGGAAGTTGCTTCAGGCCAAGGCAAGATGTATATAATCTAATCTGGGCGGCCTGGCTTACTGAGGGTGACATTAACCACTGCTCAGTCTATCTGAGAATCGAAAGTACCCTGAGAGGGCCAGTCAACCCCAAATGTGGGCCATTCAATTTCACAGAATGTTAGGAGGGGACTCTTGGTGATAGGATAATCATAATCCTCCTTTACTATATGGGGGTAAAGTTTATCAAAATTCTTTAGAACACAGGTTAGAAGGCTATTAGGCTTGCTAGTCTTATTTCCCATACTGTCCATCAGTTCAGTTGCCCGAAGTCCAAAATAAACCAATTAACACTGAAAGTACAAAAGAAAGAGGACAATAAAAATGAAGTCAAAGACAAGACAAGATGTATAAAGACAAGGCAAATAGGACATAAAACCAGACCAAGAACCTCAGAGGGTGGTGTGATGTCTTGTTTTTTGCCCTGGACCAGAGAATATTGGGGTCCTGATGAACCCTCTTTACATCTCAGATAAGGATCCCACAAAATAGAACCAGACTAAAACTCACCAGGAGGCCTTCATAGTTGCTTGCTGCTTTTCTCTGCATGGACCTTCATCCTGATAGTCTGAGAACTGAAGGCAGACCCAGAGCCTTGGAGTGTCTCAAGGCATGTGCCTTCTGAGGCAGCCCCCCCCCCCCCAACCCAGAGTTCCAGAGCAAAGGTCCACGTTCAGAATTTGGGTGGATGGTCTGAATCTCACTGGGGCTTTTAGAAAATGTTAATCTCAATGGCAAGAATAAGATCACTACCACAATTTGAGCCAAATTTGAAGAAGGCTTAATTTTTATTGTGTTGCACCCAAGGGAGTACCAGCAACTTCCTTCTAAGTCAGGTTAAAGAGAGCATTCGAGCATTCCTGAATCCATCTCTTGAGCCCCTTTAAGATCTGAACTTATTAGTAATTTTAAAGAAAGGAGACAATCGGCCAATAAGGAAATACAAAAAATATTAGAAAAACATATGGTCACCCACTATGTGATTAGGGAGGGGTCAGGGAGGGTAAGGGAGGGTAATGGTATTCTCAAAAACAAATCAATGTCATGGGTTGGTGAAAGTCAGTTTCCAGGAAACAGAGAGCAACTCAATTCTCAGAATAAATAGAAACTTATTTTTAAAAATACAGCATAATAACTTCTGAATTCAAAATGGAGGGATGATGTGTTCCAGTCCATCTGCTGTTTCTCTGAAGGTGGGAAATGCCTCTACCCATCCTGTTAAATTGTTAACAAATTGGGAGATAACAGAGTTGGTGCCGCAGCTGGTGGTGTATCTAGAGGGCTCCTGAGGGTTTGGCCTTGGCACAAGTCTGGCAGGAGAGGTGGATCTGTGCAGTAACCTGCAAGTGTCTGTAAAACTACTGGAACAGATTTACATCTTGGTGTCATAGCAAAAGCTGTGGCTTTGGGTTAAAAGTATGAAGATTTTCTAGGGCCTGGTTTCAGCTCAATGAAAAACATCTTTAAATCTATAACCAGAGGAAATTTACTGAATGGAAGTGGTTGAGTGAGTGAAGGAGGAGGAGGAAGGCTTCCCTATCTTCTCTAATGCTAACCTGTCTGTAAAAGCTGGGACCAGCAAACTCCATAGTAATTTAAGGGCTCCCAAGACTGTGTGTTTTCGGTGCTCTATCAGTTTATAAAACTGTATTTGTGGATGTTAAAACCCTGAATCACTGAAGTTACCTCTGAAATCAGTTCATCTTGTACCATGAAGTCTATGAATGAGGCACACCTGTTTGTACTTAACAGGAAAACTTATTAATGGTCTACCAAGGTGCTTGTAACCTTGAGATTAGAGAGTGCTGTAAAACTGGCAAAAACCATCAGATCTGAGAAGGATGAGTAAGTGAGCAGAAGTGAGACATCTTTCCAGCTAAGTAGGCAGTCCAAGGTTTCTCTTAAATGGGAAGGAGAAGGTTCCTTCCACCCCAATTACAGGAATTATCAAGGGAACTGTGGGACCTGAGGAAGAGATTAAAACAGAGTGAGTAGCTCCCAAGTCTAATAGAAAGTCTATGAACTTACTCTTTACCTGCATTGTCACCCCAGGCTTGGAAAGGAGAATGGGAGTCACCAAGTCTAGGCACCATCCATCCTCCACCAGGCTTAGGAGTTCAAAGGCTGAGAGAGTCAGATGCCAGTGTTGCTGAGGGTGGACCTCCATGGTGTAGCATAGAGGGCAAACCACACAGGGCACTCTGATTTCCAATGTCCAAGCTGTCAGCAGGCAGGCCATGGCCTCGTGGGCAGCAGAGGGTCAGGACTGTAGCTGGAGAATTTTTCTCCAGCTCCCGCCACCAAGTCCCGCCAGTCCCAGAGCCCACTTATAAAATAAACACACAAACTCTTATATTATTTAAACTGCTTGGCCATTAGCTCAGGCCTGTCATTGTCTAGCTCTTACTCTTATATTTAGCCCATTTCTATTAATCTTTACTTTGCCACATGGCTCATGGCTTACTGGTACCTTACATCTTCCTTGTCCTGGCGGCGGCTCCAGGCAGTCTCTCCCTTCCCTTCCTGTTCCCTCAATTCTCTTCTTTGTTAGTCCCGCCTATACTTCCTGTCTGGCTATTGGCCAATTAGAGTTTATTTACATATAGCGATATCCACAGCACAGGACAATACCATGACCAGTGGCTTCAGACTGCATTTGATGCAGGCTCCTGGTGGAGTCAATTTGGGCTGAGCTCCAGTGCAATGGAGCCTCATAGTCATTTCCCTTGTTCCCTGGTGGCCCCAGGGCAGCTGCCAAGGCATGGGCTTGGAGCATCGCCTTCTTTTGAAGCTGGGCCCATTGGGAAGACTCAGTTGCCTCTTTTCAGGTGTTAAAAAAAGCCATTTTCACTGATTTCTGTATGGGGGTTGGGTACTCTCCTCACCCCCTTTAAAACTTATCAATATGTAAGTAAAAGTGAGAAGATTAGGCATAAATTGGTCTTTGTTATTCTGAATAGACCTTAGATAAGGAGAGACATTATCTAAGCCATTGGTTCTCAACTTTCCCAATGCTTTGACCTTTCAACATAGTTTCCCATGTTGTGGTGACCTTCCATTACAAAATTTTTCCTGTTGCTATTTCATAACTGCAGTTTTGTCATTACAATGAATCTCAATGTAAACATCTGACATTTAAGCAAGATCATTAAGAGGATAGCTAAAGCATACATCAGGATGTTTTCCTTGTTGTTACTGCCTTTCTCTGTCATGGATCTGCTTCTTCAACAGGGTCATGGAGTTTCTAATGATCCCCGAGTGGTTAACATAAAAACAGCATTGCTCTCCTAAAGCTTTGTATAGGCTCCCTTGTTGAAGGAATGATAACCAGGGGGATCAACTGAACAAATTTTAGGTCAAGGCCTCTTCTATCATAAAGAACTATTTCAGCTTGAGAGGAGAGCTATTCCTCTAAATATATAACAGATTTTTCTAGGGCAGTGATATCTGCATCTAATGTTATTTTTAAGTCCCTGTAGTATCTTTCAGTACAGCCAGATTATAATTCTGAGTGATTTATTTAGAAATAAGAATTTCTTAAGGCCATATAAAAGCTCTTTGGTTCTGCACAAAGAAGGTCAAGTGTATTATCTTACTGCAGAAACATTTTAGTTAATAAATCTACCAATTGACATCTCTGGGCCCATTTGGCTAGTATATCAATAGGCATTATAGGTAGACATTCTGTTCCCTGTACCGGGGGTTTCTCTTTGACTTAGCCTTTTTAGCCTGTTTCAAGGCAGGGACAATGTACTCTTCTATAGCTGCTTCAAGCTGAAATGGGGTATAAATGGTTGGAGGCCAGAACGGATGAAAGGCTAGTCAAAGGCAAGTAGGGAATTTAGGCAATGGGGCATTTGTCAGCAGTATGTGGTTATCTGACCCAGCTGTAGAGACAGGGAACAATTGGCTGGACTGGCCCACATCAGCCTCAGCAAGTCCAGAGCTTTTGGTCATTTGGAGCAGGTTGCAGTCAGCAACCAATGCTTGGATGTGTCTGCCAGCCAAGTGGAAACCTGTTAAAACAAGTTCAAACTAAGAACAGAAATTAAAATTTATGAACTAATTTGGAACTTTTAGGCCCATAGCTTTAGTAACTGGGAAGGAGAGGAGTTCCAGAGACAATATTACCATCCTCAGGAATAGACAGGTATGGAAAACCCAAGCTGTACTTTTGTACTTACCTGGAGTCCTTTTGACCTCTGTGAAGTGGATTGAAGTTTTATGACTTCTTTTGATCCTCTGAAGTTTATATGAATTCTTAAATTACAAAAGTACATAAAAGTTTTAGATATATTAGCATTACCAATCAGTATGGAAATCCAAATAATAGATAAAGCAGGTGATAGGTGTCTGTGAAACAGCAGGAGTAGACTCATCCTTTAAGTTTGTATTTAGAAGACAACCAAAGAAAATCTAAAATCTTGAGCTTGTGACCCAAACAGTATCAGAATTCTATTAGTGTTAAACTTCAAGCTTTTGAAATCTTAATATAATGCTATCATAGAAGGGAAAATTATCTGAAGCATTTAAATAATCTATAATCTATTTATATCTTTGTAACTGGTATTTATACCTTAAATCATTTTCTGAGACCCTCAAAGCTTGCATAGATTTTTTATATCTCTAAATCTTTATATATCTTAAAACATTTTAGACCCTCAAAATTTATATAGATTTTCCTATCTTAGAGCATTTTCTTATCAAGAGATCTAATAGCTTCAGAGAAGCAAGCCTTGATTTTTATCTATAAAATGATCTGGCAAGTTGGCCGTAGCCTTATAAATTTAAATATCTTAAAAACTGTTCTCAAAAAGGTTTAAAATCTCAAATGTCTTGTTGCAATATCAAAAAGAAAATACCCTCTTTTTTTTTTAAGAGGTAGAAAACATGGCATAACCACAATCTGTATAAGGCAAAACCAAGCTCCAATAGTGCAAACAATCCAAGGGTCAATATCTGGGATTCATTCACAATTTTTTTTTATTTAGAAGCTTGGATCATTTCTTTGTCCCCACCCTTGGCAGAATACACATAACCTGCCCTCTAGATCTCAGCCTGCTCCATTTCACTGTGGCTGGTACTTCTGATGACTATCACCTGGCGCTGGCATTTCAAAAACTGTTAAGGTCTTCCATTGCAACTGGATTCTCTTTGGAACTCTAGCCTTGCCATACCTTTGCAAGCTTTAGCTGCTCCCCATGATCCCTTCGTGTCTTTAAAACCATTATCAGCCAGGTGACTCTTAAATTACAAAATTCATCATGCATAGATTTTAAATTATCACTTCCCAGTGTTGTTAGTTTTAACTTTTCATCTAGTTTTAATTTTAACAGATTTTTAACCATAGTTACAAAATAAATTTCTAAATCTCTAGGTACAGAATGTACCAATTTTTTACTGTTCTCTTTTGTTTTCCTCTCCTTGTCACTGTGTCAGGGGCTCAGACTGACAGAATGACATAGGGGAAACTTTTAAATAAGCATGCTTGGGTCTAGCAAAGGAAGAGCCACAATCCAACTCTAGAGCCAGCTGTCCAATAAAATGCAGCATATACAACTTTCTTGAGAAATAGTCAAAACTTTCCAATAAGACAAACAAAGCTTTCCAACCGTCGTCAGAACCAGATGGGTGGGTATCGTCTCGCTACTTTGTCACAGCGGAGCTGCTGTGGCTCAGTGTGGTAGTAAAGATGGCGACCACCCACGTGGTCACATGGAGGTTTTTTGTTTTTTCCCAAGAGACATGATGGACAAAACTTCCCAGAAAACTTTCATGCATCATGTACCAGAGTGAAGAGTGTGGGTGATGGCAGCGGTGGCCATGGAGGTGAGAAAATAGAGAAACAGCTGGCTCCACAAACTGGAAGGGGAGCTGTCAAGCCCAGGTCTTCGAATTCCACCGGCCACAGGAGGGATGGAGCAGATAGAGACAGAACAGAAGAACAAAACAGTTTGAGCAAAAGCGAGACAGACTAAGCCACAGACAGTGGGATTTGGAGAGCAGCTGATGCGGCAGTGTGAGCTGCAGTGGGAGGAAATGTGAAAGGGAGGGATAGGATTACATCTCAAGATTATAGCTCAAGAATCCTTGGATCTACTGGATCACTGGCAGAATGCTTATTTCCCACAACTGAGGCAGAATGATTAGGGTTCAAGCTGCTGAGGAATTCGTCAAACACAGAGCAGGGGCTTGAAAGACCCTGAGGTGTGAGAGATGAGAAGGCAAAGGCTGCTACAATGTTTCATCAGAAAGCAGGGGCCAAAGAGCAGCTAAGCCTGAGGGACATGTGGTTGGTTGTCTGGTGTCAGGACACATAAGCATTGCCAAGAGGCAAGAAACCATGGTTGAGATGAGATGAATCCTCATTCATGGGAAATGGCCAGAAGCGGGGCTTACCAATTATGCCGGTGTTGGATAAAGTGAGCGTTGAAGATTCCAGGGGTCCTAATCTATCTCAGACAGCCAACAGGCAGGAGAAAGCACCAGGAGGGCCTCTGCCGAGCATGGCACCAAATGTATTTTTAAAACAGTCTGGCAGCAGCCTTGGCAGGTGGAGCCAAGGTGCCCCGTGCAGGTGAGGAAGACATGTCATGTAGATGTGACAGGTGGTGACTGAGGGGGCACAGCAGAAAGTCACTTACACCATGGAGATGCAGCACCCACATGGAAAGTTTTATTAAGGGGAGAAGGGAGGAAAGAAGAAAGAGAAAACAGGTGGGGTCTGAGGAGAAGAGAAGAAGAAAAAGAGAAAAAGGGAAAGTAAAGGAAGGGAGGAGTCATGCACTACCTCATGGCAAGAGAGGAAGGAAGAGAGAGACAAAGGAGAAGGGTTTTCTCTTAAAGAGAACTTTATGTAAGATGACATTGTCAGGGTGCTTGGGTGGGCCAGAATGCTAACAATTTCATTTTATTTAGATATTAAATATGAATGAGAAAGCCTATAGAAAAATCTTTAAAGATTCTACAACACTGATTGGCTAATTAGAATGTGATTATAATGTTGAAATGTTGTAAGACTAAAGTCAAACTTTCTTGAGCTATAGCTCCCTTAATAGTTTTAATTGTTTACCTCTATAGCTGGGCTAACATCCTTGTGATTATCAGGTGAAACCTCTTAGAATGTGTTAGCAGATCACTAGCTTCCTCAAACCCAATGGCTGAGAGCATTATTAGAGATTTCTACACTTTTTGTAATCCATCTGTGGCAGTTTGAATGTAATTGCTCCCCCCACAACCCTCCACCCATAATCTCATAGAGAGTGGCACTATTAGGAGCTGTGGCTTTGTTGGAGTGGGTGTGGCCTTGTAGCAAGAAGTGTGTAACTCTGGGGGTGGGCTTTGAGGTTTCCTATGCTCAGGATATAGCCCAGCGTCTGTTGATTCCTGTTGCCTGCAAGATGTAGGACTCTCAGCTACTCCTCCAGCACCATGTCTGCCTGCTCATTGTCATGCTCTCTGCCTTGATGATAATAAACTGAACCTCTGAAACTGTAAGTGAACCACCTCAATTTAATGTTTCCTTTATAAGAGTTGCCATGGTTATGGTATCTTTTCACAGCAACAGAAACTCTAACCCTAAGACCACCACCTATTTGATATTTCTACCAAAATATATTTTTAATTCTTTGATTTATGACTTTTGCTTTATTACTATAAAAATCTTATGTAACTATTACTACATTGAGCATGATATTTGAGATAAATTCATGCCCATAAGCCATGATCCACTTATATTTGGCTTCAGAATAAAGTTGGTTTTTTTTTTTGAGGTGAGAGATGTTCAATTTGTATCAGCATAAATAATCTCATAAGAAGATAATTTTTCCTTACTATATTAACTCTGCAAATTGCAATTCATCAGGCAAAATAGGAAAGCTTTTCTTTGCCTACTGGCTCACAATAATTCCCGTTAATACTCTTAAGATTAGTCATTGAAAACTACCATTGTCAATTCATAGGATTAAACACATTTATTGATTCCAGTAATGTGTAATCATTATTTGCTCACAGGTTTTTCCAGGCTGGGCTTCACCTCACAGAGATCTGCCTGGTTCTGCCTCCCAAGTGCTAGGATTAAAGGCATGCACCACCACTGCCCAGCACTGTGGAGTCTTTTGGATGTGACTTTCTTATCTTTTGAAGGCCTCCTCTGTAGAATGATAAGGGTCTTGATATGTGCCCTGTGCACTGATCCCCAGTCATGAAATGACCCAGCTCTCTACTGCTGGGATTTTCTTGTTGCAGTAAGCTGTATCTCTAGATCTTATTCTGGGAATGACTGTGCTCTTAAGTGCTGTGTTGGCAGTAATGAGTTGTTTAGTTGGTCAATGCTATGGAATGAATGTTTGTGCTCTCCCTCAAATTTGTATGTGGAAACTGCAACCATCAATGTGACTGACTATATTTGGAAACGGGATTTCTAAGATAGTAATTAAGGTTAACTGAAATCTTCAGGATAAGGCATTCACACACAAAGAGAGAATGATAGATGAATAGCTTGGTCTGTGGTGTGTTGTCTCCTAGAGTGACATAGACAAATGTCTGTTCATGCTATATATAATGCCAGCCATAGACTGAAGAAACAGTTCCATTCAAGCCTAATTTCATGAACCAATACATTGATTCAGTTTACTTATAATAGGCCAGAAGTTACTTATTTAAGTGTAGTGATGTAAAAATCAATTGTTATCATTTAAACACCACACCAAACCATGGGAATTTCACTATATCCTTGCCTTTACATATCTTTTTTCCCTTTTTTTTTCTTTTTTTTAAATTTATTTTTTAATTATACTCATGATATTAATTACATTTGTGGTATTCGTTGATTACATTCACAGCATTCATTCAATAATTGTATTTATGATATTCCTTAATTACATTAATTGTATTGATTTATTACATTCCTGATATTTTGTCCTGATACTACTGTCCATTTGTGGATTTTTTCCATCACACAAAGCAAAAAACAATCAGACTGCAACCCACAGAACCAGGGAGACTACATAGCAGGGGGTACCCTAGGATGACTGTGACTTATATTAAGTTTTGGTTTTACTCAATCAAACATTTCACTATTAGGATAAGAATTTGTACTGTATCAAGCTGATAATAGAAAAATAAATAAATAAATAAATAAATAAATAAATAAATAAATAAATAAATAAAATGAAAAAAGGGGACAAATACTATAGAATTGTATCACATGAACTATATAGAATATACAAATTCATAAAGCCTTTAGATATCTTTACAATGTCTCTATTATCTCCTAACACAACCAGAAAGTGAGAGATTGCAGGGACTGATAGCTGGAATCCCATGTGAGTGTCATATTAACAGCCTTGCTACATTGTCATAACCCTAACTAACACTGTATTTTCTGCTTGTCTCATTACTTGACTATAGGGTTAACAATATGTAAGGCAGATCAGCAGTTTGCTACAGATGGCTGATGGCCATATCAGTCCAGGATAAATAACTATGTACCAATATCTTGCTCTTTGTATTGTTGTCTCCATGAGTCTTTCTCAATGTATACACAGTAGAGTTTCAAGCAAACTCACAAAGACACCATGGCCACCTGTGACCCAAAGCAAGATTCCTCACCAGTCACTAGTCTGCTGACAACTTGATCTTTGGATTATACATTCCAAATATCTCACATAACAAATTTCTGTGGTTTTGAGCTCCCTAGTCTAAAGTATAACAACAGAGGTGATTAAAATACTGAATACCGAGCAATACTATTTTTACAAAGCAGATGAGATTCTTGTTGTATCATTTGCCAGTGGCACTGCTACAATTCTGAAAACAAATATTTTCAACCTACTAAGACCATTATTATAAACAAGGTGAGTGATAAATAAACACAAGCAACTAAGTCTCCTGGGCTAAATTACTTATGCATATTGCTACTGAGTTCTTACTTAGGAATCCCTTGCCTCCCGTCTTTGTGATCTTGATGGAAAGAATTCAGGTAAGACGTGGAGCTTAGTGGAGAAGAAGATAGATTAATTTATCACAGAGTGACAGGAAACAACCTCAAGGGGTGAGCGTGGACAATAGCCCAGTGTGGCTTTATGCTGACTAACATGTTGAAGTAGATTTAGCACAGTTCACAAAGTCATGCCTTCACCCATGGCCAGAGACACACATAGAACACCTTCTTTTGTCCAAATCTCATATGACAAGTAGATTAGGATGAATTAAAGATGGAAATTTTTAATGTATAAAAAACCCTAGCCATGTTATACTAGGAGGAAATAGCTTCCCCTTCCTCGGTTTCAGCAAACCCCGTGACTATCACATACACCCCTTTCATTTGACATTTGAAATCTTCCAGAGGGGGAGTTGTGATGCACTCCCCTTACTTTAAATATCACCTTTTCACTTACAAAATTATGTTACCTGGGATACAGGAAGTGAGGCCCAAAGCTATTTATGAGCAAGAAGTCCATTCTCAATGACCTTCAAATCTTGTCTCTAAGGATTAACACATGTCACCATTACACAGAACCCATTCCCTTTGAGTCATCCTACTTTTGTTTTTAAATTTAATTCTTTTGAGATATTTTTTCATATAGGCGTATTATGTTTACTTCATTTCTAACCTTCCCACTCATCTGTGTTCCTGCACTCCCTCTCAAATTCATAAATATTTTTCCTTAATCTTTTTTATGTCCATTTTTTTTTCCGCCATAGGTGTTATATCCCCCGGAACTGGATTATACAGACCGTTGTGAGCTGCCATGTGGGTGCTGGGAATTGAACCTGGGTCTTCTGGAAGAGCAATCAGTGCTCTTAACCTCTGAGCCGTCTCTCCAGCCCTACTTAATCTTTTTTATTGTTACATGAGGTTGCCATTATGCAGGTCTTGTTTAAGGAGCCACGCTGTTGAGCTTCCACAAGTGCAGCTTTGCTGTCGTGTCTAGAATGTGTTATCTAGCAGTAGGCACCCTGGCTCTCTGGCTCTTATAATCTTCCTTCCCCATTTCTGTGATTTTCCCTGAGCCTCAGTTGTCTGGTTTGCAACGCAGATGTATCAACTGCAGCTGACAATCCATGGTCACATACTCTCTGCAGTTTAACCCCAGTTGTGAATCTCTGTAACAGTCTTTAGATGGTTCAAGAAGAAGTTACTATTTGTTAATGTTGACCACTAATCTCTTAACTACCCCAATATGTGGAGTTCCACCATGGTCTCTCTTCCTGCCTCCACATTTCTGCCTTCACTTCCTGCATTGGCTTTCTTTGATGATGGACTGGAACAGGTAAGCTCAAGTAAACCCTTTCCTCCCAAAGGTGAATTTGTTAGTGCTTTATCACAATAACAGTAAGCAATGTAGGGCCATGCTCATATGCTACTTTTCAGTTTTACATGAGATTATTTCTCATAGTCCTAAGAAGTGGGTGTGGATGAGGGTGATTTTATTGATTATGCAGAACCTCTTTTGATTTTGTCTGTAGTGTTCTGAAATGTGCAGATTGTGGTGTGAGACAGGTGAGCACTAGTTTATATCCATCTGTCCTTTTCATTTCTGGGTATTGTTTTTACCCCCTTTATTCCAATTTGTTAAATTCTAAATTCATACCTAGTAGTTTTTCACCAGTGCTAAGTTCTATCTTAAAAACGGTGCAAACGAGTTGGTATGGAAGTTTCTGAAAGCTGGTAGACTTCAGCTCCCATTTCTTCTCACCATGAACGCCTCCTGCTCACCGAGTACCAGAGTCACACACAACACATTTGCTTCACTGCCTCTTCCAGCTGCCTAGTGATGCCCTGTCGGACGAGACTCCTTTCTCCTCTGGTCTGACCACCTCAGTTGCGTACTGCTCTCTTTAATACACCTGATAACAGCAGTCCTCTCTTGGAACTGGAACTGAGAATTTGGTTAGATTTTGATACCTTGGCCCTGTTTTTACCATTTATGTTCTTCATAGAGTTGGGGTTTGTTTCCAAGCAACCTCTTTTTATATGAGTATTTATACCCATCACACCTGTCCCCAGAACCCATCACTTTGGATATTTAGCCTACATATTCTGATGTTCTTTGGGTGTTTATTTTTCAAGTTCTGGATAATCTACAGACATATGGTTATGAATCATATAGATGCAATTAGTTCTCATGTTTATCCCTCTGGCTCACATGTGAAGTATGTTCCAATTTCAAGTAAAATTAAAAATTAACTCAGCCAAAGATAGAACAATGGAACATGAGAAATGGGCTTTAAATTGTAAAAATATTTCTTGAGTGCAGTTAAGGTGGTATTTACAACTAAATTGAACCTTTAAAGACTTATTGGAAAGATATATCTCTGAATATTATGAAAGAGCTGAACATTTATTAAATAATTATAAATATGTACAATATGCTATAATTATACTTTTGTTGTTTAAAATAGACGAATATTAAAATCATTCTGTTAGACATGAATAATGTAAACATGGTATGTAGCCATTTAAAATAATACATATCTATATTTGAGGAAAAAGTTCTACAACCATACTTTCTCAAGTTCTTATGACACAATGGTATTCTACAGGCATCATGTTTCTATGAACATGTGCACATTTATACGTATTATTAATTTATAGTAATATAGCCTTTGTCAGTTAAAATTAACAGTACTTCATAAACCTTTATTTCTTCTACTTTAAACTCTCTTATGTTTATAATCAAAATAAAGGTGGAGACCCTTTCTTTTGGGAGATGGAGAAGAAAAATGATGACATGGGTTAGAGTCTAATAAGTCTTGTCATTTTCTCTATTTGAAAAATCTATATCTGTGGACTTTACACTCATTAAAAGCAGCACTTTTGCAGGTCACATAAATACACAGAACATTTGGGTTGCTGACACAGCGTGGTCACCATAGCAGGAACAATGAGACACTACATTTTCCTCTTAGTTTTTATGCCGTGTCTCAATGTCCATTTTGTAATCTCTTGATGTCATCTCTTTTTTAACACTTTGTTTTCTGTTAGGGATTTTGATATACATAATTCTGGCATTCTGCTGGAGTGAGAGGAGGCTGTGGTGCGCTTTAAATAGTTTACATGTTAGCTAGCACTACAGCCTCTGAATCAGAAAATAGTAAGTAGATCCTATATACTAAAATGGTGTCTGTAAACAGATGTACAAATGATACAACTCATGTATAGATCAATACATAAAATTATGGCAACCAGAGCCTTACAGTCTCACAACAATGATGCAGTATTTATTTATAGCATTGATATGTAAATACATGGAGAAATCTATAGAATCAAGTGCTGGGCCTGGACTTCAGTGCCATCAAAAGGTTATCATTGCCAATTTATCTTGTGTCTGTGCACTTTGTGCGGCTTTCCTAATGACAAAATTAAGATTGACAATGCTCAGGAGATATCTCCATCACTGAGTCATGCATTTGTGTCCATATTCATGTAAATAATAAAAACAGACTACATTGCTAGGTATTTTGCCTCTCTAAAATTACTTCCCCATCTATAAATGGTTACAGTGTCGATTTTCTCTGAGGATTAAGTAGTATAGACTTGAAGATCCCATGTCCATGTCTCTGTTTAATACTGAGTGCATCTTAGGCTACACTCCCTTCCTCCCTCATACTGCCATTGTATACTGGTGAATTTTAAACCCTGAATGTTCACATTCAAAGCAATTGCTACTAGTTGCTCAGCTTCTGTTTGTTAAAAGTTCTGAGACCCACTGCATCATGGTAATGATATAAAGGTTGGAATTCTGAAATTTTCCCTTTGATATTATTTGATGATTTGGTAGGTAAATTTTGTTTCTGGTCTTGATTTTCTACAGTTTTTCTGTCTTCATATTTGCCTGTTTGACTTGCTGCTTTGTGGGATTCATTCTGAAACAGGAGAACAGTTCTGACAGATGAATAACAGATGTGTATCTGAGAGCAGATAAGGGGAAAATAATGACTCAACTCTTAGGAGTCCCTGAAGATGAAACCATGAGTGTAGCTAAAACAAGGAACCATTTCCTACTTATCATTCCTGGGAGAACTGTTTTGGGAAGTACAGCATCTGGCCTCACTCTTGCTAGCAGCTGAGTTCTGAAAATTTAAAGGCAGAGAGATTCAAACCGAAGTGTTTCTGTGGTAGTTTAGTGAGTGGCATGAAGAGAGGCACACAGAATTTGGTTGCATCGAAGATTCTTAATTACCTTTCAGGAAATCTGTGGTCATGAAGTGAGTGACATTTGATAATGGGTTATATGTATAGTTGAAACAAGTTGTATAGTGTTATCACATGTATAATGATATTTGCTTCTAGACCTAACAGTTTTCCTGAATGCTTACACATTAAGCCATATTTTTACACAGAAAAAATTTGGGAATTAGAAATCTAATTGGTTTAAAGTAAAACACACACATGGTAAGCTTGAACTCACTAAACACAATGTTGACAATTACAAAGACTCTTTCAACATTGTAACCTGTAAGATATTAAATCAATCATATGCAAAGCAACCATATCCTTCCCATTCTTCCTGCTTGGGTGTAAAATACAGACAATGCTTCCTATAAGACATTCTTTTGTAAATTGTGAAAGGAATTAGGTGTTTTCTTTTCTTTCTAATAGGTGAATGTCTTAACCTTTTTTAAAGAATCTAATTTGGAAAGATTCAGCAATACAGTAGTACTTGGGAGCTGGAGGGATGTCTCAGCGGGTAGGGGTGCTTGATGCTTGCAGAGATTCCAAGTTCAATACCTGTCTTTGGTTCTCAGCACTGACAACAAATAGGTGATGGCTCACAACCACCTAGGACTGCAGTTCTTTGGGATCTGATGCCCTCATCTGACCTCCACAGTGCATGGTGCACAATACATACATGTAGGCAAAAGAAACTTTATACACATAAAATAAAATAGACCTAGAGAGGAGAAACCCTTAATAAAGGTACTGCTTTCATGGTTAGTCTGACTTCAGAAACAGGCCTGGCGTGAAACTAATGCAACAGGGGATCTTGTATCTAGTGACAAACCCAGTAACTAGTATTTGATTGATGACATGTCAAAGCTGACTTTCCCTTGTGTATAAGATGTGTTTTTCACAAATGCTAATGGGAAAATTAACTCTAGAGCCATCACCTTATACCCATGCAAAAGCAGTCATTCAGTTTTATCAGAATTCAATCAAAATAATTCATCTGAGAAGTTTTAAATGACAGTTATCTACAAATTATACACGGAAGGAAATTTCAAAATAGTCATGATGCATTAAAGATGACTCATTTGCAGTAGAATATTTCATGAGAGTTTTTAAATGCTGTATTTCCACATTAGAATGTTTTATATCACTTTTTAAATTAGTGATTTTTAAAATGATTTATTGGCATTGATACTCTATTGTGGATAAAAATGTAGTCCTTGGACCAGCCTCCCTGGTTTTGAGTCTTGCCTACCATTTTATCTTGTGGCCTTGATTAGAAACGAAACCTTTCTGTGCTTCTGATTCTTCATTTGTAAAAGAAATGGATAAAATAAAATTTACTGTACAATGTTATAGTTTAGTTATATTTGATTAATGTGTGTAAAGCACCCAGAACTATCAAAGACATGCAGTAACCATGATAAGAGCGTTTTTCTTAAAATAAGAAATGAATAAATTCTTATTGAAAAAGTGTTCATGATATTGAAAATGTGAGGAAGTGAGAAAAGAAATCATCTCTCTGTGAAACAGTCTGGGCTGGCATTTTCTTAGTATAGCTTTACAATTATTTCTTTGAAAGAAAATCACAAATCAATCAACAGAAAGAATAATTTGCAGAGAATATATTTGATTTTAATTGAAATTTACAAGTGGAAAGTAATGTAGTTGTAACAAGTCGCAAAAGCCATATAAATATTTCCTTAACACAAATTAATACTGTATAAAAACACCTTTGTATTTAGGAAAATAAATTAAAATTATTATTATAATGCTAGAATCTTTTTTTCTCTTAATTTTGTAAACTTGTTGCTGTGAGCCGGGTGGTGGTGGCGCACGCCTTTAATCCCAGCACTCGGGAGGCAGAGCCAGGCGGATCTCTGTGAGTTCGAGGCCAGCCTGGGCTACCAAGTGAGTCCCAGGAAAGGCGGAAAGCTACACAGAGAAACCCTGTCTCAAAAAACCAAAAAAAAAAAAAAAAAAAAACTTGTTGCTGTGAGAGGTGAAATCAATAACATTCTTCAATCACTATATTTCTCTATATGTAACTCACTAATGTGTCATTTTCCATTTAATTTTACTTTTAATATTTTTAATTATTAGTTTTAATTACATTTGAATGCAGTAGCCTGCAGAGGCCAGAAATGATGAATCTCCTTGGAGCTATAAGCATTCTAACTTGAGTATTGGGAGTCAAACTCTGTTCCTGGGGAGAAATGTGTATGCTGTTTATTGCTGAGCCTGTGGCCAGCCTCTTTCTGACATTTTAATAACTTACCTGGGAAGAGTCTTGGCACAATGGATTCACTTATCTTCAATGCATCCTTGTGTCTCAGATTTTGTAACTTCCAGCCCCAACGCTCTGATGGGCGTTCTGATCATTTTTCCTGGCAAGTCTGTAAGTGATTTTTGATTTAATGTACAACAATTGTCTTCATGTTGAGTCACTCTTGGTCTGCCTGCCTTAGCAATCGTTCCACTTGTTTTGACTTGTTTTCAGTAATTTGCCTAGGGAATTGATGAGGTTAACCTACTTCCCAGATCATTGATTTGAATGTTGAAAATGACACTTTCTTAACTTTTTATTTTTTAAAAAAATGGGTTTTTCTCACAAAGATTTTCGTTAGTTCATGTTATCCCATCACTGATACTTTAATATCTTTTTCATATGCATATAAATTTTATTAAAATAGACTTTTTTCCTTTTACATACCAACCCTTTCCCCCTCCCTCCTCTTCTCCCCCTCCCCCCACCATCCCACCCCATCCCCTCCTCATGAGAGTAAGGCTTCCCTTGGGTAGTCAACACAGGCTGTTGCAGTGTGTTTGTGTGTGTCTGTGTGTGCATACACACATGTGGGTCCATGTGGAAGCTGGGGGACAACCTTGGCAGTTGTTTCTCAGAGTATGTCCCCTATATTTTTGTGAAACAGAGACTAACTGGATTGTAGCTTGAGCTGGCAAAGGAGCTACAGACCACATCTGTCTCTATAGCATAGGGTTACAATTATACACAACCGCTTGGCTCTTCATAAGGTTCAGAAGGCTGTATCTATATGCTCAACTACATCACCGATTCGGCCATCTCTCTACTGTGCTAGCTGCATTTCTGTTGTTGTGCCAAGTACTATGAGTAAAAGCATCTGGGAGTTCATTTGCTTACAAATCCAGATCATATTCCAATACTGAGTGATGAGAAACCAAGTAAGGAACCTGAAAGCATGCCTTCTTCTATTCCATATAGCACTACCCATAGCATTACACAATAAATTTTATTATACCCATTTAAAAGGATTTATTTTTATTTGACTCTCTCTCTCCCTCTCCCCCTCCCTCCCCCCCTCTCTGTCTGTGTGTGTGGGGGGGGGTGAGTGGGCATGTGTGCACATGAGAAATGCATGTGAGGACAAATGTCCAGAGAGGTAGAAAAGGAAGCTCAGATTCCCCAGAGCTGGAGTTAGAGGTGGTTGTGAGCCTCCTGTTGTGGGTGCCAGAGTAGTACATACTCTAAGCTACTGAGCCATCTCTCCAGTCCCTGTTATGTTATAGTTTTTACAAATGAAGAAACTGGAGTGCAGAAAATTTTAGCACCTTACTCAAAGTCAAGAGATAATTAAGTTGACAGTTAAGTGAACCAGAACACTCATCCTCTTTTTTTTTCCTTCCTTAATATTTTTTTAATTTGGGTATTTCAGAAATTGACCAAAATGAACCAACTCTAAACATCTTACTTCTCTCATATCAGTTATATTTTTAAAGATTGGCTTGTTTTTGACTTTATGACTTTTTTATTATGACATTAGATTTTGCTGCTGCTCCCTGTGTATGACTGACATGCCATTTGGTGTCACCTTTCTTGTGCTTAATCTTAGGACTCTATTTTCTCTGATAGGCACATTATCCCTGACAAAGTTCCTATGTAAGCTAATCTTTGAGTTAGAAACAGGGCTGGTGTTTTTTCATGATGTTTCAGCAGAGTAAGAGTTATTGGAGCATGGAGAGAAAGTTTTAGGTTTATGATGAAGAACTGGAATCTGACCTTCTTTCTGAGACCTATCACTTCTCACAGGGTTCCCACTGGATAAAGCCCTGGCAATGCCAAGTCCTGCTTATTATGGTTTTGACAGCTAAGTTCTTTTTCCTACTAGTTTCTCATTTTAGAGAATTGCCTAATTGATTGATTGATTGATATTCCTAATTTTCTGTCTTGGTCTGTCTCCACAAAACAGAAGCTATTTATGAAAACTATAACTTTTGTTTTCTGTTTGTTTAACACTGCTTCTAGAATTGAGAGTGATGACATCTGAGTGTGGTACAGTAGGAATATTTCTTCCTGTGATGTAGTAGTTTGAAAGAAAATGGCCTCCAAAGGGAGTGGCACTGTTGGGAGGTGTGGCTTTGTTGGAAGAAGTTTGTCACTGTGTGTGGGGGGGAGCTTGAAGTCTCCTATGCTTAAGTTACGCTCAGTGTGACACACAGTTCACTTTCTGTTGCCTGAGGATCAAGATGTAGAACTCTTAGCTCCTTCTCCAGCACCATGTCTGGTTGCATGCCACCTGCCATGATGATAATGGACTAAATTATTGACCTGTGAGCCACCCCAGTTAAATGTTTTCGTATGAGTCTTGGTGTCTCTTCACAATAATAGAAACCCTAACTAAAACATGTGGTATTTTACCCAGTGTTTCTTCCATTAGTTTGTTGAATGTTCACACACACACACACACACACACACACACACACACACACACACACACCAGATTTATCCAGCACATGGCAGTGAAGGGAAGAATTTTATAACTCTACTTTCTCTCCCATCTTTAGATCCTGTTCATATCTTTTCTTCTGACTTATTTATCTCTTTCTTTGCTCTTCAGTGTTGTGTTACAGCCTTATGTTTGAATTATTTGAAATGAGCTTTGCTACCAAACTTCTTTCATAATGACTGTAAAGACAGAAAAACATACAGATGCTCCTTTCACCTATAGTATATACGGACCTTGAACCCAGAGCACTTGTAACTGGTCAGTGGCATATCTGTGGTTACTTTACAATGTGCCATCATGACACTGATCTGGACAATGACTCCAGATTCTGTGAATTGTAGATGGAGCTAAGACATTTATGGCAGACTATTTGAGGGAGGTGTGTGTTTCTGTACCACGTGTTCCACAGTATATCATGTACTATTCCAGCTCACGCTGATTTTAATCAAGACATAGATAAGAAGCACTGGAAAGCATTCTTGAAGTTGTTCAGGAGTTTGTTTGTCTTTCTTGGTCTTGTAGACAAAGATCAAGGCTTTGTTTTTAAGCTTTGGTCAGATGTATCTAGATTCTTGGATTTGAAACATAAATACCATAGAAAGAACATACTTTGTAAGTTATTTGGGCTCCACTTTTTAAAATGACATCAATAGGATAACAATGGCTATTTTTAAGAGTTATCAAAGATTAACTAAATATTTATATGATCTAAAGCATTTTAGATGACCAAGAAATATATTTTTTTCATGATCTGCCCTTTTCTGATAGTTTTAGGGTTGTTGGTGAATATCTTGTCAATTGTTCTGTGACATTGCAGAGGTGATCGTGAACTTACTTTTACACCAATCTGTTCTGACACCATTAAAACAGAGTACCCAGAAATGATGAGAAAAACATTTTATATTTCCACTGTTCTTTTGTCTAATTACTTGGAATCCAAGTGGCAGGTTACAATTTGATACACTGTATTGTTTCAATTTCTGAGATTATAATTATGATATTTCTACCTTCCTCCTCTCAACTCCTCTATATACCCCTGCCAATTCTCCTTCAAGCTTGTGATCTCTTTTAAAATACCTTTACTCTTAAAGGTACAGAGAAGACCAATCAGATGTCTTGGGCTTTAATCCAGACTCTGGTTTTTGGGACTTTGCTCAAGTTAGTCTTATATTTAGAACCTTGAACTTTTCATAAATATAATCAAGAGACTTTTAACTCATGTTTTCTAAAGCTAATGAAAGAGCTAATACATATGAATTGCTTAGGATAATGTGTAGCCTGAAGATCAGTTTGAACAAATGTTATATCCTACAAGAGGCACGCTGATATTAGCAAGATAGTGTATTGATTATCTCCTAAAACTGACTTGATCATCTCAGTTTTTATAGGTACAGTTAACTTTATTCTTTTCTGTAGTCCATCTAATACTGCACATATGATTATTATAGCATTTTACAGTATTTGGTTATAATTAAATATCAGCTTTCTTTCCTTGTGTAAGACTTTATATCCAAGATGACAAATATCATATTTATTCATTTATGGATCTTCAATATAGGCACAGCTTGGTGTACATTGGGTACCTAATAGATGCCATGTCATGGTTAAGAATGAAAACTAAAGTCAAACTGTCTTGACCTAAATACTGACTCTGTTGCTCATTAAGTATGTGAATCTAGTTTAATTATTTAATCTCCCTGTAGCTAGGGTTTTCCTGCCTGGCCCACAGTCAGGACAAATCTCTATCACCTGCCAGTCCCACAGCTGCTCAGACCCAACCAAGTAAACACAGAGACTTATATTGCTTACAAACTGTATGGCCGTGTCAGGCTTCTTGCTAACTGTTCTTATATCTTAAATTAACCCATTTCTATAAATCTATACCTTGCCACGTGGCTTGTGGCTTACCGGCATCTTCACATGCTGCTTGTCATGGTGGCAACTGGCAGTCTCTCTGACTCAGCCTTCCACTTCCCAGAATTCTTCTCCTCCTTGTCCCACCTATACTTCCTCCTGTCTGGCTACTGGCCAATCAGTGTTTTATTTATTAACCAATTAGAGCAACACATTTGACATACAGAACATCCCACAGCATCTCCCCATTCACAGTCTTTGTTATAGTAAAATAAGAGTAATAATGAAGGGACATGGGAATGTTATAAAAATCAGTAAACAAATGACTTAGCTTATGATAAATAGCTGTTTTGGTGGTGTAGTATTTTAGAGTAAATTATCAGGTGAAGAAAAATAACAAGCGATGTCTTATATTTACTTGAGAGTATAAAGTGTCTCAAGTTCCAGCTGTCATGAAAGACTCAGGAGGAGGGGTTTCTCTATGAGTAAAGAGGCAGAAAGCCCAATTTAAGACTTTCACTCTATCTCCTTACTTGCCTCTCAGCAGATGTTCTGTTGCTTATAAACTGTATAACTAAAGACACAATTCCCTGTGTTCTTTCTATTTAGTGGTCTCAGAGTACCATCCTAAAAATCTACAGGCTTTGTTATAGACATCTCTTCATAGTCAGCTCTCTTGATATCACAGCTTACACATTTTCCTAGAGACATGAGTTTCTGCATTTCATTCTTTACTAACTTCACAGGTTGGGCCTTACCCAGAATGAGAACTGCTGGCTGTTTCAGTTTACTGAGCTTTAATTTCATGGTCCACTGGGAAGTAGATTCTTTGATGTTATTCCTAGTAGCCATCAAAGTAGGGTGACACCGAGTGAACAGTGAAATAGAGGAGATTCGTGTGGACCTGTAATTTCTAATAGCTGGCAGTTTATAGCAAATAATAACAAACAATTTATCACTGGAATGATTTTAATCAAAGAAGCAAACAGTATTATCTTCTGACATTTTCCTTCCCTGATTGTATTCTATTGTATTATTTATTATGGTAATAATGAATCAAAATCAAGAATATTGCAATTAAAATACTTCATGTAACATATGTTCCCATCTCATCCTCTCTCCCCTCCTGTATCCTTTCTGACCTTCCTACCACCTGCCTTCCATCACATGTACACTTGTGCATATTTGTATTTAAAAGAGTCCGTAGAGCTGAGCCATAGGGGGATGACCATATATTTCAGCATCACTAGCATTTAGTACTGCAGCTAGCAGAGTAACCACAGTCAGTAAATGTTTATTAACTGAACGAATGCAAGTTTTTGGTAAGATAGTAACTTCATATGCACCTGTCAACACTCTCCATGTTCTAAGCCTGAAAGTGGGCAATGCTCAGTTATCCATTAGTACGCAGTATGATCCTCCCATGAGCAGGTTTTGTTAGGTTTCTTTTATATAAAATGGAAAAAATATGGTTCAATTATTTAACACCTGCCTTTAACACCTTTTAAAACACAAAAATAAAAATAGTGATACATCTTACAATTTCATGTAATTTTTCTACAGTGCAAAACAACTTTATGAACATTCAGAAAAAGAAAATTTATTTAAAGCTCTTATATTTGCATGCATATATTATCTGAGTTAATCAAGTCATTAATATGAAATCCACCATGGTGTGTGTGTATGTGTGTATATAAATGAGTCTGTGTATGTGCGTGTGCATGTATATGTGTGTACGTGTGTGTAGAAGTATGTACAGATGTGTGAGTATGTCTGCTTGTGTATGTGATGTGTGTGTCTATGAATGTGTGTGTACATGTGTGTGAGTGTGTTTATTTGTGCATATGAGTGCGCTTGTACATGTGTATATGTGTTTATTAGTGTGTGAGTGTGTATGTGTGTATGTGCATTGTGTGAATGTGTCTGTATATGTGCTTACAAGTGTATTTGTGAGTATGTATATGTCTATGAGTATGTGTGTGTTTGCTTTTATACATTGTTACATATGCATGCTCACAATTAAGAGATTGGGTTTGGGAGGTATATAACCTGGTCGAGCCAGAGAAAAGATCCCATTGGCAAATAATAACTTATGTGCATATATATCAAGGTTCCAAATTCTAGGCTAGATAGTCAATATTTTATGTGAAAGACTGGGAAGATCTCTCAGTAGTTAAGAGCACTTCCAACTCTTGAAAAGTGTCCAAATTCAGTTTTCAGCACTCACTATCTTCTGTAACTCTAGCCAGTGGGCATCTGATGCCCTCTCCTGGACTCCATGGACACATGCACTCACTTATGCACAGAACCCTACGTAACAACCACATGTGCCCCATAATTATTATTTTTTAAAATCTAAAATAATTTCAGAAAAGAAAGGGTTGATCTAGAATGTTTTCATCAGCAGTGCACAAATCCATTAGAGAATGGAGGCTATAAGGCCAATGCAGAGTCCCAGCTGCTTGTGAACCTTTTCAGTCAGTGCCTCATTGACTGATTCACTGCAGTGATGCTACTTCAGGTCATAGCACTGTGCTGCATCAGCAAAAGGTCTTTCTACTACTGCATGTCATTCTTCTAAGTGTTTCATAAGCTTTTACATATGTCTGGCCAGATATCTGCCTGAACTTGCATTTCCAGAGCAGAGTCAAGCAGACAGCAGTCCCTAAATGACTGTCTCAGGAACTTCAGGGGATGCTCACAGCTCAGTGAACTGAAAGAATTTCAGTGAGGATGAAAAGCATATTGACAAGCTGACTTTGAAGATGCTTGTGTTTTCTCATGTTTTCCTGACTGAAATGGACTGCATGAAAACTCAGATAACATTAACCTTGGTATAAGACTTTGGGGGGTATTATAACCCATTACAATTACTGTTAGATGATCATGTATCATGCTGTGAATTAACCAACAGGAAAATATTATGAAAATTTGTAATTTGATACTATATCCTCACTATTGTTTCAACAAAATTAATCATCATCAAAGGGGGTCACCTAAGGTCACAGATAACCTAACTCTTGTCTTAAGAAAGCCTACCTCACCGGGCGGTGGTGGCGCACGCCTTTAATCCCAGCACTCGGGAGGCAGAGCCAGGCGGATCTCTATGAGTTCGAGGCCAGCCTGGACTACTAAGTGAGTTCCAGGAAAGGTGCAAAGTTACACAGAGAAACCTTGTCTCGAAAAACCGGAAAAAAAAAAAAAAGAAAAGAAAAGAAAGAAAGCCTACCTTGCAAGATCTCTATAATTTTATTTCCTCTTTCTACTACTTGAACAGAAGTCCAGTTGAAGTTTTAGTCGGGTTTCAGGCTTTCTTGTCAGTTTCTGTGCTGGGTCACCCTGGATGTCCCCATTGATACAAAATTCCTGGAGTTTTGTTGTTTTGTTAGTATTGATGGCCATACTGTTCTCTCTGTTGGGTACATCTTTAGATGATTTATTCTTTCAGCTGTAACTTAGAATGCTATTTCCGGAACTGTTCTGTGAAGTGGTCTGCCATCTCATAATAGTTTCTGAAACTTGGTGCTATCACTGTAAATGCTGCAGTTTAACTACCCATTGGCCTCCTCCTGTGCCCTGTCTGTGTCTGTCTCATATTTATATTTGACTCTTAGCTATACCTAAAACGAGGGTTTCAACACATGCTGAGAAGCGGGAGCTCATTACTCCCAGGACTCTCTACTCCTGTTGCTGTGGTTTCATCTTCCCTTGCTTATATCCTTACTAATATTCTTCAGCCTCCCCTCCCCTAGTCCCTACCCCAATTTTCTTCATATGTTTTTAAAAATTCTTGTCTTACTTTTAAAACCTTTATGTGACTATAAATTGATTTGGAAAATTTTAATATTTCTTAAAATATGTCAAGTTAATAAATATTGCTATTTTATTAGTTCCTTGCCAGTCACTTATTATTTAGGATTACATGTGTGTAGGCTAATTCCCTCTTGGCTAAATTAGAAAGTTGCAGAATAGAGAAAAATCTTAGGATATTATTGGGTTGTTAAGAACTGAAATGCATGAACTGAAATGCGTACTGATAGTTCATATTTCCATAAATTATTAAAAATTCTTTTACACCCCCAATCCATGGAAGCAACAGAGCATGGAGAGCATCAAAGGAAGGTGGTTTTGAGAACACAGACACCCAAAGCTCTTCTCCAGGGCAAACTTTGGGCCTGGCTTTGCTAATTGAGGTTCCTGGACTTAGCATTAAGTAAGGAGTCAAGGTAGAAGAGATTCTCCTTGCTCACAGGTCCACAGCCAAGGACAGCAGAGGTTGGGGATGTCCTTATATGTGCCTTGTATATTGGAACTGATAGTGTGAAAGACATGTCATTCTTCTAAATGAAAGAGTTTGTGTCTTTTGTACTGTATTACAATTCCTTTATAGGTCTCAGAATCAGGTGTAGAAAATACACCATTCTCAAGAGAAGAGTGATAAAAGATATAATACAATGAAAAGCTACAGTTTTTCTAGGTTACCTGAGCATCTGATGTACACAATTTAAGTAGTCTTAATCTTAGAGTGAAAACCTGGATTAGTTTTGAAACATCAGATTTCTGTCTTCTTTCTTTCTTTTTCTTTTTGGTTTTTTGAGACATGGTTTCTCTGTGTAGTTTTGGTGCTTTCCTGGATCTAACTCTGTAGCCCAGGCTGGCCTTGAATTCACTGAGATCCGCCTGGCTCTGCCTCCTGAATGCTGGGATTAAAGGCGTGCACCACTGACGCCTGGCTAGATTTCTTGTTCTTCATAAAGTGACCTGTCTCTGTCTCTGCCTCTCCCTCCCCTCCTCCCCCAACATGTACACACATATGTATGTTAAACATATATATGTGTTTAAAATATGCTTTCTGTGTATATATTTTAATTCCTTCTACATACATATATATGTGCATTGATTTACATGTGTGTTGAAATACATTTCTGTCCTTTCAAAATTTTATTTTGGGTGGTATCAGGGATTGACCATGGGGCCTTAAACATATTGGGTAAGTGCTATTCTGTCACTGAGCTACATCCTCAACTCTGTTTCCATTTTCAGGGCCTTTAGAATGGGGAATGGAGCTGAGGATGTAGTTACTTCAACTGTGAGTTGAAAGAAACCCTATCTTTTTATCTTATTTCAGCCTCTTTATTGCCTTTCATTACTTTTATTCCTAAACCATAGATTGCGTAAAAGGTTGCTTTGTTTTCCAACCTTTATTCATAGTTTAATGCTTAGCCTGACTCACTTCGCACCCCAGCTGCAATTATAGCATGGATTTTGTGTGATAATTGGAATCGCCTAACTGTTGAACAGGCAGGCATTACATATACTCACAAACAGTGCTGTATTAAATAAGAAAATCGAACAAATACACAGGGTTTTTATTTTGCTGTAGCAGAACAAAGTCACCACTCTTCCTGACCTCAGGCCAGTGTGTCTAGTTACACGGCATGTGTGATAAGAATGATTGACTGAAGTTGGAGAGGTGACTCAGAGGTTATGAGTTTGTACTGCTCTTCCTGGGGCCCCAAGTTCTGTTCTCTGCAATCAAGTTTAGAAATTCTCAGCCACCAGTAACTCCAGCTCTTGGGGACCTGACTCCTTGACTCTCCTCCAAGGGCACTACACTCATATATACAAATTCATATAGAAACTCATGTACATAATTATAATTAAAAATAAAATAAGACTTTTAAAAACATGACTGCCAATAGGAAACATTTATTTAGTTATTTGCAGTTTGTTCAGTGCGTGTTGAGTTTAGGACATCTTCTCTCTTTAATACTCGCTGGACTATGGACAGTGGTCCATTGCCATCTTGATGAATACCTGATTGTTTTCTCATTTGTTATCCTAATGTCATGAACATACCTGTGAACTAGGGTCAGTGTATTGTTCTATATGTAGGTAACTTGGGAATATTTTAATGAAAATATCTTCCATATGCCTTATTTAAGCAACTGGCCATTTCCCATCATAAAATGCTTTAAAATTTCATATTCTAAAACAATTGCAAAATGATCATCACAAAGTTAATCTTGTTCTACATTCTTTATTTACTATTATATAGTCATGTAGTAATAGCTTAGAGTGCCATGGCAATCATCTTGACAAAATAAACTGTCGCATCAAAGTATATTTCCTTTTCGTGGTTCAAGAGACTAAAGCCAGGACTTCATGCATACAAGGCTTATGCTCTGTCAGTGAAACATACCTCCAGTCCCATGAATGCATGTTAGGAATGTTGTTTTGCCTTGTGAGATCACAATGACTATTTCATTGACTACTTCCAGTGTTTCTTTGATAATATCAAACTCACACGTTGACAAGACCACTTAAAAATGAATGGATTCTGCCTGCTACTGAGTTTGGGAAATAATTGACCTCTTACTGATGATTCATATTGATTATACAGACACTTTGCCAAGAACAGCTTTAAGATGAACAATTTTAAATGACTGAGAAAAATGCACTGACAAAGGAGTACTTAAAAAACCCAGCACATTGTTATGTCAGAAAATACAGAAAAATAGGAAATTTGTAAAAGCATAAAGAAATTGAATCCAGTTTCAAAGGGATTCTGCAAAGAACTTTAAGAGAAAACAGCAAGATTTTATTAGACCACAGTGATCTGTTTTTGGAAAACTTTGAAGTTAAATACCCCTAAGAAACTTAAAAAAATTTGCAGTGCAGAAGCCAGAAGAAAAAAGTGCATGGGGCCTTAGTTACACATACAGATTTTTTATTTTGAACTGTAAAAGAAAATAGTATTTTGAATTTATACATAGTTCAAACTAAAACAACAGACTTGAGAAATTAGTGGAGCTTGAGTGTTGCTGCTTTTCTGTCTGAAGTTTTATCAGATAAAACATGACCATCCCTTTAGTAGATGAGGACACATACCAGACAAGCATGGAATTAAATCTCCACAGCACAGCTCATGGCTTGTATGGCCTGAAGCAAATCACTTAGTCCAGTAGAGTCTAGGAGGTCAGATCTGAACTGAAGTTAGCAATCCCTGCCTTCCAGCATGGATGAAGATAGAGGATGCTAATAAGGCTGCATGTTTGGCATGGTATCAGACATACAGCATGTCTTCATATATCCCCACTAATATAACTCTTTAGATTGGAAATTTCACAAATAAAACAAGAATTCTAAAAATGCACCAGTCCTCATAGACAGCTCCAGAATTCTCCCTCACTAGATGTTATTTTTCAAGGTAATGTGATGTATTATGGAAAGACATTTTTTCCTTGTTCTATCAGACTCTTTCAGAATTGCTTCCCTTGTATTTTGAGATGTGTTGTATATATTTATATTACAAGCTATTTCTTTAATAAGATTCTCAGTTTAATACACAAAACTACAATTTTCAGCTTTGTAGTTTGCCAATTTGAAAAAGAAAATAAACTCCAGGAAAAGTTTTACACTCATCACCCTTAAAAACTATTTAAATTCGCCGGGCGGTGGTGGCGCACGCCTTTAATCCCAGCACTCGGGAGGCAGAGCCAGGCGGATCTCTGTGAGTTCGAGGCCAGCCTGGGCTACCAAGTGAGTTTCAGGAAAGGCGCAAAGCTACACAGAGAAACCTTGTCTCGAAAAACCAAAAAAAAAAAAAAAAAAAAAAAAAAAAAACTATTTAAATTCTTTTGTAGGGCTTCCTTTCCCCTTTCTTTATCTATTTCCATAACGTTAGTTTCATGTTGGATTAGCCATCTAGTAGAACTAAGCTAGGAACAAGCATTTTGAGTGTTCTATTGTTTTGACCCCACCTTCACATTATGATGGAAAGGTTTTTATTCCAGCTGACAGTTTGTGAAAGTGTAGAGACACGACATGACCACATATTGCAAGTTTGTGATTCCCATGGTTTTCTTGCTGCCTCCATACAGTTGGGATTAACTTCCTTCTCCCTCTCCCTATTGCTCAATTTCCGTTCTGTGTTGTCCCCAACTCCCCTCCCAGGTTTCTATTGCCTTGGAGACTTCCGAACACACATCATTCATCTGGTCATTCAAGTAAACACACACACACACACACACACACACACACACACACACACACTTATAAATAAATGTAATAAAATATATTTTTAAAAACTTGAGTGGATAGGAGGTGAAGGAGTCAGAAGGCATTGCCTAATACATTGTCTGCTTTTTTAAAAACATTGCCCAAACTTGGACTAAAGAAATGTGGACTAGGTAGTCAATATCTTTCCTTTGTTTCCAGAGTTTATTCCATGAACATTGAGTTCCTTTCTAAACATTGTGACCCAGATTCTTTGATCTGAAGAGCAGGCAGTATAAAGCAGAAGTTGTGCCACTGACATTGAAACCAGGTGGAGAGTTTGAATTCCAAGTCTGTTTTGTGTTTGACTTGCTGCCTATGTTTAATCCTTTAAGCTCAAATTAATAATTACTTAGTTTTTCTAAGATGAAAATTAACTCTACTTAGAAAAAGAATAGCCAGTACATAAATAGAACATAACAAGTTCACATACCAGTTACACGGGAATGATTTTGATGTCTAGATATTCCTCCTTCCTTAATCATAAAATTCCAGAAATATTCCAGGCAGCACTTGAATTCACTGTATAGACCAAGGATGGCCTTGAACTTCTGGTCTTCCTGCCTCCATCTCCCAAGTTCTGAGATTATGTGCCACCATGTCAAGTTTATGTAGTCCTGGAAACTGAAACTAGAGCCTTGTGATCTTCACGCCAGCACACTGCCAACAGCCACATCTCTAGCCACTAACTCTGCTACTCTTCAAGCCCAGTTTGTATCTTAAACTGGAGACCCAAAGAAAACATAAACCTCAGAGGAAAAGGGAGTGAGGAGAGAGGGAGAGTTTACCGAGATCTGTATGACTGCCTGACTACTAATATTTATAAATATTTCTTCATCTTAGTTATGAAAGTGATATTTCTCCAAGGAATACTGTTGTGGGTGAGGATTTTAAAAATATATATTGTAGTGACCTTTCTGCTTCTAAAGAACACTAGGAAAAAATCCATTTGTCACAGAACCACAATACAATAACTCACTCTATCTCTCTGTCAAACAGAAAAACACAGTTTATAAATCTTCGAAGAACTTTCAAAATATTTCAAAGTTTAATACTTAATTTTTTGTCCTAAGAGGTACAAAGGCTTAGGGTATAAAATATTTTCTTATAAAATAGTCATATTATTCATTATCTTAATAAAAGGTTGGTGTTATATATACTTTAAAATGTTGATTTGTATGAATGTATACATTGAATTTACCCAAATCAACATTTTGTTACTTATCATTTATATCCCAATAATTATTAGGAAGGGAAACTTCAGATCTTTAAATGCCCAAACACTTACTGTGTATATACTGGATACTATTAGAAGCCTGAATATAAAAGTAAAGAAACCAATCAGCAAGTCAACATATACAGTGCTTCCACAGTACTGCATGTTATCTTATTTCAGAGCACTTACTACACAATATTGTCAGGAAATGTTACTGTGTCTCTTGCATACAATGAGTGAATATGGAGTCTTTTCAGGCAAGATGTGTTGCTTTGTTGTTGTGTTTTTATAACCATGCACAAAAATGCACTTAATGCGTCTTTTTGGAGGGTAGGGAGTATGAAATATTGAAGTAGCGTTGAACAATTTGCTTGTAAGAATAAGAATAACTGAAATTCTTAATGGGAAGCTCTGAGTATATCTAAAATTGAATAATAAGGACTTAGTTTATGCTCCTGACCACTATAGTAAAAAGAGAGAAGTATAACAATTCACTGCTTAGTGTACCAGATAAGGAGACAATAAACCCCAAGAGATGAGAGACAAATAAGATGAGGCTGAGAATAGGATGAGCAAGTTCCCAAGATGCAAAGAGGAAGCTGGCAAGAGCCTGGGGGTTTCTTTGACTTGAAGTGGAGCAGCAAGGTGGTGAGATAGAAGCATTACAGAGAGGACTCGGCTGTGCCCAGGGCTCCCTTGACTGTTCTGATTGCTGCTGGTTTGTGAAGGGATTACTAAGTAGCTACAGCCAAGGGAGAAAACACAGCCTACCTTTGTAAACTCTGGGTTAATGCCTCTTCTCAATAGTGAAAGTGTGAAACCTCACTCACAACAGAAAGCCAGCAGGTAGAGTAAACAGATTCTTGCCTTTGGATGATGGCTAAATTACTCTACACTAAGTTAGGCCATGGGATGAACCTAACGCTTTTCAGGAAACTTCTTCTTATCTCATTTCCAGCTGATGAGACTGTTTACAGGATCTGATATGCCAGGTGACATGGCTGTCAGCTGAGCTCCCCAGTGTTCAGACATCTGTGGAATTTCCTCCCCCTGAATGAACAAAACCTCAGCCATCTCAGACAGCCTTAAGAGAGTTCTTTCAACACCCTTGACATTCCGGAAGCACTATCTTTCCTAATCAAACAGATCAGAGTGGAGCAAGGCAGTACCTGGAATGCAGCCTGTGTGCTGCTCATAACTGCTGAAATTTGCCCGGTGCCTGGTGCACAAAGGATGGTAACATTTTCTGTTTCCACCTACTAAATTTGTAGTAATTTGGTGTACCAAATAGAAAACTAATGTATTTGAGCTGCATGTGGTTATAACAGCCTGTAATTCCAATGCTTGATTTGCTGATGCAGGAGAATAGCTGACTTTGCCATCAGCTTATATAGAGAGTACATGGAAAGGACCACCCATAAAGAACTACATAGAAAGATCCTCCCTCAAACAAATGTACAAAAGCAATGACAACAACAAGACATGCACATAAAAACCAACCAACCAACAACCGATTAACTAACCAACCAACCAAACAAGGCAGAAGCAAGAGAAAGCTAATGTATCTGAGATCTAAAATTTACTTCTACATGCAAATAAGCAATAACATGACCCCCTCTGATGAGGATAATGGTCAAAACTTCAGAATAAAAAAGGTAAGATAGTTAATAAGCAATGATTTTGATGATATTTGCATGCTGAAGAAGCCACCAAAGACTGAACACGATAGATATAAAAGTAACCCAGTTGGCTCTGTAGAGGTGAAGACCACAATGCACTTAGTTGAAACAGATGTAATTAAAAGTTGGTTATCAGTAGCAGAGAAAAAGTTTGAAGAACTTCAAGAAATAACAGTAGAAAATATAAGAAAGAAAGCATATAGAGTGGGGAAAAATCTGGCAATAAAATGAATAGATCTTCGAATGAGTAATCTGCAGTATTGTAACACACATGTTTTTAAGACTCCAAAGAAACATGTTTTTTCCTAACAATGGTGGTAGGAGTTGGTCACTGATAGGCTGCTGTTTGCATAGGTCCCAGGGGGTCTTTCTAGATATTAATTGGTAGGTCATCTCTGCCTCTGAATTTTAGTTATTTTCATTCATTCAAAATTATTAAACTATAGCACTGTTAATGTAAGGTACAGACAAGTAAGGTGGATGGCTCTATTTCTGTAGCACTCTTGGGCTGTTACATTGGTTCTCCAAACTTAAAACTTGTTTTAACCCTGTTCGTAGATTTTATTGTTGTCTATCATTTCTTACTCTTTTCTAAAATATCTTTGGGAAACACCTGTTTTTTCCTCTTTTCAGCCCATTTGACTGTGTGATTTGAGTCAAGTCCTCACATCTTCAGCTGTGACTGCCTGTGCCTCTCTTAGAGACTGGCTCAGAGATGGTGGTGGTCTAGGTTTAGATTCATGCAGGCCTTACTAAAAATCTTTGTCTTGATTAGATGAATTTAGCTGTTTCCTCACTAGATATAAAGGTGAGTGAACTTGAAATGGGTGACTGCCTCAGCTGTCTAATAAACAGAAAGTGAGATGCCATGTAAGAATAGGGAGAGAAGAAGGGACAGAAAGAGAATGAAAGTGATAAAAAGGCTAAATTCATTGTATAATAAGTGGGGCAATAAAACAGTTTTAAAAAATCCTGAAAACTATTTCTCAAAAATTCTGAGAGCTGAGAAACCCAGATCGTGAAGTCATCAGATTCTATGCCTGGTGAGTTCTGCTCTCTCATAGACAGGGCCTCCCTTCTCATCCTTTCCTAAAAGGAGCAAGGCGCTCTGAGCCTACTTCTTTGAGGAGTAATGATTCCAGACAGAAGGGATATGTTCCACTGTATACTGAGCTCCTAAATACTCACTTCTTAACATCAGAAGTGCTGATTAGGCTTTGTATATAAATTTTGAGAGAACAAAAACTCTGAGAATGTATGCAGTAAATACAATGCCTTACTGTGTTTAGTTTGTATTGTGTATAATTGTTTTCTGAAAGAGGTGAAAATGAATAGTTCTATATTGCAGAGAGGCCTGGACTTATAAATAGCTTTGCTCATTTCTCCAAAGTGTTCAAGCAACACAATTAGGAACAGCTATTACTTTTAATTCAAGCTATTTCATATTATACAGTATAGGACTGTGGGTAATGAGGGGATGTTGTCTGATTAGTATGTCTGTAAATTGTTCCACAGGACAGTCTCCTGTTAAACTGAAATAGTGTGCACACAAACAGCTTTGCTCATGGGTTCTACTCATTCATCTAAGGACTTTTTCCAGGAAACCAGATTTCCCTTAATGTCACTGTCTCATATCTGAGCTACAGTTATGATTCTAATATCTCCCATAGTTATTTTATTACAACAAAGCCAATAATTCAGGAACTTTTAGAAAATATATTTGTTCTGCATGCACATATCATTATTTTACTTTACAACCTTGGTGCATTGGTGAGTGAACAATTTCTGAAACCTTAACAGAAAATGAACAAATAAAAACAACATTGAAACTTACAGTACTTAATCTGTAGTTAAGTGAAGCAATGGGACTTGACAGGGAATTCTCATTTGTCAGAATTCCAATATGAGTATTTCATAGAATAATCTATGTTTATTTCATTTATAGATACATATCAAAACAATAATCATCTGTAGCTAGAGAGTTTTCACTCTGGTTCCCGCCAAACCCCGGCAGTCCAACAGCCCACTTATAAAATAAACACACAAATGCTTATATTATTTAAACTGTTTGTCCTAATGTCTCAGGCTTCTTGTTAACTGTTTTTATATCTTAAATTAACCCATTTCTATTAATCTATACTTTGCCACATGGCTTGTGGCTTACTAGTACATCTTCCTTGTCATGGTGGCGGCTGGCAGTGTCTCTCTGACTCAGCCTTCCACTTTCCAAAATTCTCTTCTCTGCTTGTCCCGCCTATACTTCCTGCCTGGATACTGGCCAATCAGCATTTTATGTATACAAAACAATATCCACAGCACTTCCCATTTTCTTTTTTTTTCAAAAAGGAAGGTTTTAACTTTTATATAGTAAAATTACAGATAACAAAACAATTATCAAGCAAGAATTACAGTTACAATATCTAGTCTATTTATAATATCTAATCTATTTGTATTTGGCAATATTAAAGAAGATATCCTATATATCCTATATTTGTGAATCTAAGGTTTTGTATCTAACTTATCTTTTATCATAACTAAAGAATTTGTAACTATCTAGTCTTCAACTACATCAAAGACCTCAGAAGGATATAATATTACCTGAGAAATGGGAGAAGGACGCAAGCAACTTTAGGGAGTCTTGTGAGAGTAGACAGAGACAGCTGGCAGCCTGGACAGTCACCTAATGTTCCTTCGTAAAGTTGGGGCATCTGTCTTCAGCTCACAGGCCTAGAGTCTCTCAGTCACTTCTCTCTGTGTCCTGTAGAATGTCTGGCAGTTTCCTCTGTGAAGCAGGAACCTAAAGGACCATTTTAACAAGCAAAGTTCAGTGGTCACCTTCCCATGGGTCCTGCATGTCCAGTCAATCAAGCAGTCCAGGCAAGAACAGTATCTTGCCCAAATGGCTATTTTTGCCAAGACAAAGATAAACTCCATATAGAGTGTCTTCGATGCCCATCCTCCTCACTGAAGTAAATCTGGTGCTGCCAGGAGCAGATATGTCTCACTGTCCAGAAAGTCTAAATTTTTAAAACATTTTAAATGCCATATTATGTAGGTCTTTGAAGTGTTTGAAGATTACCTATCTATCCAAAATATATCTATGTATACCTAGAAAACTTAACATGACTATAAGTTTGACTATCATAGAAGACAAATTATTAATCTGTATTTTTAAATTATCTACTACAATCTAAATGAGTTACATAAACATAATACCTCCAGAGAGAGTAGAAATATATATACAGTATAAAAAAAATTAAATTTAAACTTGTATCAATAAACTAAAATCCATAGCAATGTAAAACGTTTCTAAACAAGTTGTTACTCTTTAAAAGTAGGTTCATTAATCAATTCTTTCATCCTGTCATATCTATATCATATCCCTTTTTGATCTTTAGAAAGAAATCGCATTTGTAATCAACCTGATTTAAATAAAAATATTGGTTTTTTCTCTGTCCCACACCAGAGAGCTCTTCTGATATGGGACAAAAGAATCTCTTAACCTTTTTTTTTTTTTTTTTTTTTTTTTTTTTTTTTTTTTTTTTTTTTTTTTTTTTTTTAGCAATATGTGTGGGTTTAGAGAAGGAGTGAGCCAATTCCATCTCCAAAGCCAATTTGGTATATTTGGAAATTTGGGCGTAGCTTTTCTTACTACTTCTTGCTGGAGGGGGGCGCTGTATCTTATGGGGACACAAAGAAAATTTTAGGATTATGGAGTAGTCCATGAGGGTGTATTGTCTGAGCCAGTTGTCTTGAAACTGTTCTGGATGTTGGATCATCTGTGCCATGGTGTCATCAGAGACCTTTCGGGGGGTCTTGGCTAGTCAAACCTGATGTATCTTAATCTGGAACAAATCTATAGCCTCTGGCTTTCTGTGGAAACAAAAGCAGAGCCTCCTTTCCAAAGCACCATATCCTTAGATCCAAATTTTGATGTCAAGGTATCTTTAAAATATACATATTGGTTTAACTCCACTGCCTTTACAATCAAATATCTCTCTTCAGTTAAAAATCCCAAAGACAACACAATCCAGATTCTCTGTGTAATATCCATCTTTATGTGGCTTATTTTTTATACTACCTTTGCTGTCTCTTTAAAGACTTTATTTTTAAAAACTATGTGTTTCTTTATATAACTGTATATATTTTCTTTTTCTCTCTTTTCCAAACCTACATAATTTTTACACACATTGTAAAGCATTTAAAGTCTTGTTCCATCTGAATCTGTCTTATTGTAAACCTATTGCTTTAAACTGCAGCATTTGTAAGACTGAAATGACACTGTGGCTGATGGCTCCACCCCTGTCAGCTTCCCAACATGGCGGTGGTACAGTTTACCACCGGCTCTGGGTCTGGAGCCGTGTGTACCATCAGCTATCAGAAGCAGTTCTATTAAAGCAGCGTGTAGCTCAGAAACCTTTTTTTTCTTTTTTTAACTAGCAAAAACTATATCCAACACACAGCATAGTGCGCAGCTTGGAGACACCTCTGTGTAACATAGCATAAGTCAAGCCCGCATGCACGCCACGAACCCACCATAGAGTAGCTCTCCAGCAACAATCATCTAAGTTGCCTTTATAACCTTGGATTTTTATGTTTGAATCTATCTGCCTGTTTATTCTATGTACATGTGTGAATGTGTACACATAATTGTAATTCTATAATGTCCAAACAAATCATATCATCAATTTTCATACTTTTCTAATCAATGTCCCAACTTTTAAGTTGGAGAAATCTGACACTAGTAACTTAACAGCATGCCTAAAAGCTCTAGAACAAAAAAAAGTGAAGTCACCTGGGAGGAATATATGCCAGGAGATAATCAAATTGAGGACTGAAATCAATAAAATAGAAACAAAGAGAACAATATAAAGAATCAATAAAACAAGGAGTTGGTTCTTTGAGAAAATCAACAAGATAGACAAACCCTTATCCAAACTAAGCAAAAAGCAGAGAGAGCGCATCTTTTTAGAATAGATTCAGTTATCTACCATTTATCTTATTATTTCTTTATCTTTTTTCTCAGGGTAGATTCAGTGATCTACCTCATATCTATAGTCTCTTCTTTTTTTCCTTTTTTTTTTTTAAACAAAACCTCTGAGTCTAATCTCCATGATCAGCTTTTTTCCTGACCACTAACAATTAACAACTTGTAACCAACCATTGTAAACAATGACAATATCCAAAACACATTAAATGACCAAAAACCTCCCATCCCACCTCTTGGGAATGTGGGTGTCATTTTCTTAAAATTACTTCCTCTTTCTAGGGTGAAGGCATCTTTAGGGGATTCTGAAAAGAAAATTTTGGGGTTAATTGTCAAGTCCTGTATCATTTGTCCATTTGCTGCATAATGAGAAAGTACAGGGCTTGTTTCAAGTCCTTGTTCAAGTAGTCTGTCAGACTGGATCATCTCAGCTAGCCATCTCAAAATTGTCCTGAGTAGTTTGTAGTCCAGAGTCAATCTTTCTGTGGTGTTAATCAGCTTAATGGCTTTACCATAGTCCATGTGGAATCATCCTTTGTGGGGTCCCGTCATCCTTTTGAAGATTTCAAAGTTGCTGTTAGGCATGGCCATGGTTCCCTGCATACCAGATTTTCAAAGAAGAGCTAATCAAATACTCTTCAAATTGTTCCACACAATAGAAACAGAAGCAACATTACCAAACTCCTTCTATGAGGCTCTAGTTACTCTGAAACCCAACCCACAAAGATGCAACAGTGAAAGACAACTACAGACCAATCTCCCTCAATAACGTTGATGCAAAAATACTCAATAAAGTATTGGTAAATGGACTCCACGAACACTTCAAAAACATTATCCCCTGTGACCAAGAAGGCTTCATCCCAGACATGCAAGGATAGTTCAACATATGAAAGTCTGTCAATGTAATACACCATATAAACAAACTGAAAGAAAAAAACCACATGATCATTTCATTAGATGCTGAAAAAGCCTTTGACAAAATCCAACACCCCTTCATGATAAAGGTCTTGTAGAGATCACGAATACAAGGAACATACCTAATATAATAAAGACAATTTACAGCAAGCCAACAGCCAACAGCACATTAAATGGAGAGAAATTCAAAGTGATTCCACTAAAATCAGGACAAGACAAGGCTGTCCACTTTCCCCATATTTATTCAATATAGTATTTGAAGTTTAGCTAGAGCAATAAAACACATAAGACCAGGGAACTCCTACAGCTGATAAACAACTTCAGTAATGTAGCAAGATATAAGATTAACTCAAAATAATCAGTAGCCCTCCTATATACTAATGATAAACAGTCTGAGAAAGAATACAGAGAAACATCATGCTTTACAATTGTCACAAATAATATAAAATAAAATACCTTGGGGTAACTCTAACTAAGCAAGTGAAAGACCTGTATGACAAGAACTTAAGTCTCTGAGGAAAGAAATTGAAGAAGATATCAGAAAATGGAAAGATCTCCCATGCTCATGGATAGATTAGATTAACATAGTAAAAATGTCAATCTTACCAAAAGCAATTTACAGATTCAATGCAATCCCCATCAAAATCCCAACACAATTCTTCACAGATCTGGAAAGAACAATACTCAACTTCACATGGAAAAACAAAAAAACCCAGGATAGCTAAAAGAATCCTATACAACAAAACCACCTTTGGAGGTATCACCACCCCCGACCTCAAGCTCTACTATAGAGCTATAGTAATAAAAGCAGCTTGGTATTGGCATAAAAACCGAGATGTGGACCAATGGAATAGAATTGAAGACCCTGACTGTAGACGAATTTCTAAACAGTCTTATTAAATAAGAAACACAGAGCCAAATACAGGGGAGATCAGAGCAATATCTGTCAACTAACCTTAGCTAACCACGTCGCATTAGCTTCCCAAGAGAGCTTCTTCCTGTCTAACCTGTGCATTTAATGCCTTCCTGTTCTGCCTTCTCATTGGCTCTAAGCCTAGCCACATCACTTCCTCATCACTGCCTGTCTATACAGACCTCCAGGTCTCTATGGTTAGTACTGGAATTAAAGGCATGTGTCATCACGCTTGGCTGTGTCCTTGAACACACAGAGTCTCTGCCTGCCATGATCAGATTAAGGTTGTGTGCTACCACTGCCTGACTCTGTTTATGGCTGGCTATAACCTCTGATCTCCAAGCAAACTTTATTAACATAAAAATAAAATATTACATTTCAGCACAAATAAAATATCACCATACCTGACATTAACCCACATGCCTATGAACATCTGATTTTTGACAAAGAAGCCACATCTGTACAATGGGAAAAAAAAAGCATCTTCAACAAGTGGTGCTGGCAAAACTCGATGTCAACATGTAGAAGACTGCAAATAGATCTATATTTATCGCCATGCACAAACCTCAAGTCCAAGTTGATCAAAGACCTCAATATAAACCCGGTTTCACTGAGCCTGATAGAAGAGAATGTAGGAAGTAGTCTTGAATACATTGGCACAGGAGACTACTTTCTAAATATAATACTAATGGCACAGACCCTGAGAACAACAATTAATAAATGGGACCTCCTGAAATTGAGAAGCTTCTGTAAGGCAAAGGACACAGTAAAGAAGATAAAGTGGCAGCCTATAGAATGGGAAAAGATCTTCACCAACTCCACATCTGACAGAGGGCTGATATCCAGAATATATAAAGAATTCAAGAAACTAGACATCAAAATAATGAACAATCCAATTAAAAAATGGGTTACAGAGCTAAACAGAATTCTCAGCAGAAGAATCTCAAATGACTGAAAGACATTTAAGGAATTTCTCAACATCCTTAGTCATCAGGGAAATGCAAATCAAAATGACTCTGAGATACCACCTTACACCTGTCAGAATGGCTATGATCAAAAACACTGAAGACAACTTGTGTTGGAAAGGATGTGGAGCAAGGGGAGCACTCCTCCACTGTTGGTGGGAGTGCAAACTTGTACAACCACTTTGGAAATCAGTATGGCAGTTTCTCAGAAAATTGGGAATCAATCTTCTTCAAGACCCAGCTATACCAGTCTTGTGCATATACCCAAGGAATGCTCAATCATACCACAAGGGCACATGCTCAACAATGTTCATAGCAGCGTTATTCATAATAGCCAGAACCTGGAAACAACCTAGATGCCCCTCAAACGAAGAATAGATTAAGAAAATGTGGTACATACACACAATGGAGAACTACTCAGCAGTAAAAAAAAAATGACATTATGAAATTTACAGGCAAGTGAATGAAACTAGAAAATATCATCCTGAGTGAGGTAACCCAGACTCAGAATGACAAACATGGTATGTACTCACTCATAAGTGGATACTAGATGTAAAGCAAAGGATAACCAGACTGCAACCCACAGATCCAGAGAAGCTGGTTAACAAGGAGGACCCAAAGAGGGATGCATGGACTGTCCTGGGAAGGGGAAATAGACGAGATCTGAATGAGTAAACTGGGGATTATGGGTGGGCAATGGAAGATAGGGGATGGGGGATAAGAGTGTAAGAGAATGGTATGGTGGAGCTGGAACAAGGATTGGGTGGGAGAGCAATGAAAGAGATACCATGTAGAGGGAGACATCATGGGGGTGGGGAAAAACCAAGTGCTAGGGAAGTTCCCAGAAATCCTTAAGGATGACCCCAGCTTATACTACTAGCAATAGTGAGGGTGCTTGGCTTACCCCAGTAATCAGATTGGTGGATACTCTGCCATCATAGAGCCTTTCTCCAATAACTGATGGCAGCAGATGCAGAGATCCACAGCCAAACAGCAAGTCGAGCTCTAAGAGTCCATTTGAAGAGAGAGAAGAGGGATTCTATAAGCAAGGGCATCAAGATCATGATAGTGAAATCTACAGAGAACAAAAGAAAACTAGTGGAACTCATGAAATTTAGATCATCAGCTGTGGAGCTGGCACGGTGAGGCAGTTGTGTAGCTTGTTCTCCTTAAGGAGGCCACTGGCAGTAGGGTCAGAATCCATCTCTGGTGCATGAGCAGGCCTTTTGGAGCCCACTACCTATGATGGGACACCTTGCACAGCCTTGAGATAGGGGGAGGTGCTTGGACCTGCCTCTACAACATGTACCTCCCCATGGCAGGCCTTACTTTTTTGTAGGAGAGAATAGGAGGTGGATTGGGAGGGGGAGGTTGGACGGGTAGGAGGAGGGAAGAGGGGGATCTTTGACTGGTATGTAAAATGCATAAAAACTTTTTCTTAATAAAAAAGAAAAAAAGATTAATATCAAACTCAATAAAAAGAGTTTTCTGAAAAAAACTTAAGTGTCAGCAAAGGTGGTTTTCTTCTTCTATAATGTAGATGAATTCTTTTTCTACACTGTAATGGGTCCTGACTGCACCTCTGTGACCTCTCCTACAGTCTTTATATGGATTTGCTGATTTCCTAAGTACATAAACCTAGTTGATCTTCCTGTTGTTTGCAGAAGTTATAATTTGTTTTCCTCAAAATACCAGCATTCAGCTACCTAGCCCCATTTATTGAACACATTGATTTACTCCTCAACCATACACCCTACCTACTGTATATCAGACCAAATACAATCCCTCAGTTCCAAGAACTTTCTGCTTAGTGTGGGAAGGCAAGTACATAAACAAAAATGATTCAGTTTGCTACAAACTGTATAGACATATTCCCACAATGCCCAGAAAGTCCATTCATCTTTCTGATTCTCGTGAAATGCTCTCTTCTGGACATGGTTACTGCTGGACATTCTCAGCAGTCGTCAACATCCAAAGGCAACTTGCACACCACTGGACTCACTGAAATTCCATAGTTAAGTGAGAAGGGCTTCATGAAACCCCCGTTTCGACAGATGATATGGAGGAAGACATTTATTCTGTGGTATAGCCACTAGTAAGTGTCCTACATCCCTGTAAGTAATTAAACTCATTAGTTCACCACCCCATGCTTGGCTGGAATGGTTTCTTTGGTCTGTAACTGGTGTCCTGCCTGGAGTGAACAGAATGTGGTCTTCATAGTAAAAGTTTACCCAGTACTCTAGTGAGCTTCTACCATAGTGACTTCAAACGAGTCCATGCTAGATGATGTCCTGTTTTAAAGTTCTCCATCCCTTCCTCCTAAGCAGACAAACAAACAATTACCCAAAGCAAAACAAAACAAAACCCACAAGCAATTGACACATTATCTCCATTATTTGAAAAAATAAAAAAACAAAAGGCAGTGATCAAGGGTGCACACAAATCTGCTTGAACCCTTAGTTCTACTGTCTCGGCTTGTGGATCTCGGCATGCTCACTGTGGTGGTTTCCTAAGCAGAGCCCTGATGAGAGAATGTTTGGGCCATCCTCTACATCTAAATATTCTTTTCTTCATCATCACCTACATGTTAAACTTCTTTTTTTTTTTTTCTTCTTTTTTTTGGTTTTTCGAGACAGGGTTTCTCTGTGCAGCTTTGCGCCTTTCCTGGAACTCACTTGGTAGCCCAGGCTGGCCTCGAACTCACAGAGATCCGCCTGGCTCTGCCTCCCGAGTGCTGGGATTAAAGGCGTGCGCCACCACCGCCCGGCTAAACTTCATTTTTTTTTTTTTTTTGTTTTGTTTTGTTTTTTTCGAGACAGGGTTTCTCTGTGTAGCTTTGCGCCTTTCCTGGAACTCACTTGGTAGCCCAGGCCAGCCTCGAACTCACAGAGATCCTCCTGGCTCTGCTTCCCGAGTGCTGGGATTAAAGGCGTGCGCCACCACCGCCCGGCTAAACTTCATTTTTAAAAAAGTCACAATGAGATGAAACTAACAATATTGATAATGATTATTTGTAAATTGTGTAAGTTTTGTACGCACGAATTTGAGTGAAAAACATTTTAAATTATCCTCTTTAAACAAACTTTGTTGCCAGACCATTGTGGAAAGTTTAGATTTCCTATCATATTAGATGCTAAGATATTGTTAAGAAAACAAACTTGTTGGGGCATTTAATTTCCAACTTTTATGATGCCATAATGATGTCATCTACACACTCTCTCTCACTGTATTACATACTAGTTAGGGAAATATGATATTTTCAAAATTATTACAGTTATCCAAAGTTTTTAAAAAGATTGTTATATATCATACAGAAATCATTAATTAACAAAGATGACAGAAATAAAATTATCATAAAATTTGAAGACCATGAAAAGCATTTCAAAAGTATATTTTATAAATTTATTTGGATATTAAAGTGCAGTGATGATTTTCTGTTAAAAATCTCAGCTCTCTGAATCTGACTTTAATCCTTTAATATGAGCTGCTTCTTTGCAGCCTGTCCAACAGAAATTACAGGAGAGAATATTTCACTGGAGGTGCACGAACACTGATATCTCCAAGCCGTCAATCTTCCCTTCATCTTCTCTTGTCACTCGTTTACATTCATAAATCACCAAAATGTTAACATAGGTTATTATTGTCTAATTTAAAATGGATCACCACTGAATATTTCCACAAAATTTATGGCTTTCTACAGAAAGAAAGGAAATGTGCTAAGGAAAAATCTAAGCATCTTTTACATCAAATTGATTGGTATTTAAATAAAGAACCTGCCAGGAAGGAAAGTAGGAGCTTAAATGAAAAATAACACCTTGGCTGCCTTTTTGGAGCCTGGGGCCTATGCTGGGACACTTTGCTCAGCCTAGGTGAAGGGAGGAGGGGACTGGACCAGCCTAGGCTGAGTCTACCAGGCTGGGGTGACGCCCCAGGGGAGACCTTGCCTTGGAGGAGGTGGGAATGGGGGGTGGATTGGGGGGGAGGGTTGGGGGGTGGGAGGAGGGAGGATAGGGGAATCCGTGGCTGATATGTAAAATTAAGTTAATTATAAAATGAAAATATTAAAAAAAAAAGAAAAAGAAAAATGACAGAGGCCACTGTAGGACATGTGAAAATGTAAGTCTCTGATAGTCAATTGTAAGTGTGTGTGTGTGTGTGTGTGTGTGTGTGTGTGTGTGTGTGTGATATCCTCTTTGTTGTTATTTTTTCTTTATCAGCAGAAGTATAAATTATTGAATTTCATCAACTAAAACTTTAGTAAGAGCCAAGAGGTCAGAGAGGTCTGCAGTAAAAAGATGTCTTTGGAAATGACATAACCACTACACTAATGAATAAGACTGGGCCAACAGCCATTTCATCATGGGTTAGGTTATCCATGAGTTCACACTCCTCCCATAGGGACTGTTGGCAACTGATAGCTGTTGAGGAGTGGTATCATTTTCTTCAGGAATGTACCTGCTGGTAAGTTGACCTTGCTCCAGTAAATACTATCCTGTCCATGCTTAGGCAAGAAAATCCAGTTAAAGTCTGTGGGTCACACACAAAAAGAAGACATTGCATTAGAAGGGGTCTTGTTGAGAAGTGTTCCAGCAGGAAGAAAGGGGCAAAAGGGACAGGGATATAGAGTGAACTACACAAAAAAATGAAAAAGAATAAAACCATTTTTAAAATCTTATCCTGATCCTAGATTTTTGAAGAAATATGTAGGCACTCACAAGTAGTTGTGCCAGATCAAAAACCTTTGAAGCAGCTGCCTTGTACTTGAGCTTTGGAGTCACCCCTGGCATAATAAGTAGACTGTTATACAATCTTGTGGCTATCTGAGTTTTCACTGTAGAACTCAAAACTTTCTAAAAGTGATTAAGTTAGAATGTTTTCTTACATGTTTTATTCCATACATTGACCCTCCTTTTGTTTACTACTGGCTAAATGTCAGTTAAGAGTCTGTTAAATGGCTCCGTATCCCTCACTTGACCACAAGTGTTCAGTTTTAGTCCTTTATTTGCATCCCTCTATATCTTGATTTTCTTTTCTCTTTCTTCCCTTTTTTTTTTTTTTTGGTTTTTCAAGACAGGGTTTCTCTGTGTAGTTTTGGTGCCTGTCCTGGACCTCATCTGTAGACAAGGCTGGCCTCCAACTCGCAGACATCCACCTGGCTCTGCCTCCCGAATGCTGGGATTAAAGGCATGCACCACTGCCACCTGGCCTATATCTTGATTTTCATGCCATAAGTAGATATTGCTGAATTACAGCACCCCAAACAGAGTGAGGGGATATTGTTCAACTGAGCTTATTACTTACTACACATCTATAGGAATGCCACATGAATTTTCACACTATGCAGTAAATTTCTCCTTTCTTCTCCAATCATCACCTCATCACAGTGAGACATTAATGTGATTCATTATAACACAAGCCTTACATGTCAACAACAAACCTCTTCAAACAAGTAGTATCCTAAAAGATTCTCAAAATACACAGATGTTCTAATGTACTTATAGGAATGTGGAAGATACAGTTGAGGCAGAGTATCAAATAACAACATAATTTGATTATGAAGTGTGGACATATGCATTTATGTGAGATCCTGAAAGATCCAGTATACAAAACAGCAATCCTTAGAAGAGCAGAGAAGACCCCTGCTGTGCCTCCTGTTTAGTCCACACAACTTCACTTTCCTCTCATAGTTCTAAGACCTCACAGCAGCTTCTGATTCTTTCAAAGGTTCATCACTGATTTTCTGTGCTCATCTTTGTGATGGACTGCATATTTTGAGTCCCTGATGTTACGTTTAGAAATCTGATGGACCAGGGTGATGATATATGCATGGTTTTTGGAAGATCCCTTAGGAAAATAATTAAGTCTCAACAGCTATATCCCAGGAATGGCATCAAGGCCAAGAGAGTTTCATTGCCTTTCCTCCGTGGGAATACACAGAGAAAGCACTCTCTGGCAAGAGCCTTAGAGGGGAGATAGCCCATGTCATACCCTGATCCTGTGGTTCAGGGTCTGATATCATAGTGGTTTTTCAGCTTCTAGTGCTGTGGGGAACAAATGTATTCTGCTCATGTGCTACACAGTGTGTGGGGATCAAATATGCACTTTAAGAAAATTTCCTTAAAACTTTTTGAGTATCTATTCTGCAAAGCCTAAAACATACAACCTTGAACACTCATGTGTGTGGGAACATACCTAATGAAGATACTATCTATAGAAAGCAATCCACTAAACTCAGCTCCAACTTCAGCATTTATGGCACGAAGAAACCAAAATGAAAACATCATGAATGTTATCTTATAACATATTTTCTTTTGAAATTTAATCATCTTTAAAGTTTATATTTTATTATCATTTTCATTTTTAAGAAAGCTAAATGGCACTATGGTCCAGCAAATATTTTTGTTTTAATATCATTCTGATTCTTCCCATTACAAAACTAGTAATACATATTTCATAATATGAAACTCTTTAATATATTAGCATGTATAAAATGTACTTTATTGTTTTAATTAATGTGCCTGTCAAATTCAGAATAGTCTGATGCACTTTCAAAGGTTCTACAATATTAGCAACAAAAATAAATAAAATATTCATTGTTGTATTTCATTAGACCCCAGAAAATGAATAGAAAAGGAAATTTCCATAAACCAATGCTTTTTGTATCCTAAGATCAGTTCTTAACTGAAGCCTTTAATTTTCCAACTTGACCATTTATTTAACAAAATAATTTACTTATATTTTAATAAGGTCCCAATAAGAACATTAAGAACCACAGAAACTGAAAAGGAAACTGTGTATGAGTGGTGTGCGTGTGCGTGTGCGTGTGCGTGTGCGTGTGCGTGTGCGTGTGCGTGTGTGTGTGTGTGTGTGTATCTGTATGCATTTAGAGTGTGACCTGTCTAACACAAGAGGTTCTCTCAGAGAACCTAGATTAGAGATTTTGTTAGGACAGAAGCCCTCTGTACAGGTGTTACTTCTACCTGGAGCTCGGTAAAAGGAGGAACGTAGAGACTGGAGCCTTTGCTACTCTAGCTGATTAGAGGATGTGCCTCCTACCTCAAACAGGAAAAACACCATTGAGTTCCAGTAGACTTCTCACAGGTGCACATAGAAATGACCTAGTGCAGAGACCTTTATTCACTCCTTATTCTTTGCATTACTAACAGCTATATTTTTAATCATTCCAACCCAGCTCATTTCAACTAAGAAATAGTAATGCTATAAAGGAAGTGTGATATTGTGTACAATATACTATAGCTAAGAATTAATGAATGGAACTAAAGAAAGAAAAGCAGAAAAGGGTTTTGAATGGTTAGGTGTATTTCAAATGCTCAGCAATGTGTTCTCATTTATAAAATGTATAAATACTTCTATGTAATCCAAATAAACACTACAGTGATCTAGAAATCAATGTATAAATTTCAATTTTAACTTTCCTTTACTGAAGAGTCATTATCTCAGACAAGATTTTCCCAAGGAATGTTTGTGGCTTTTATTTGCTAGAAATCATTAAAGTTTAGGAAGACATATAGATATTTTAAACACTAGATACACATTTAATTCTTCAGATATTAGAATATAATATAGATATAAGAACAACTTAGGTAGGTTGTTCACATTATAGAGAGAAAGAAGGAACAAGAGAGTCATGAACAAATTCCTTATCTGTGAGTCCACTTGTCACTGGCAAAGACAGCCAGCTATGTAAGATTTCACATCTGCTGGTATTTTAGCATTTGATTTATAACCACAAGCACAGTATGATATTAACATAAACACAGATTTGACAATTTTGCTTCGAATTCTCTTCATAATCAACTTGATCAACTGGGAGTTTTTGATTTCTTCACTTTTAGTAGTTAATCCTCTTCTGCACATTATTGTTCCCTAAGGAGCAATTTTAAAATAGCTATTCCAGGGTTTCATGTAGGAGTTTCTGAGATTTATCTGAGATAAGCCTGATGTCATTATAGTAAGGTCTGAAAGAACATCTAATACACAGACAAGACTGGAGCCTCAGTTCCTTTTAAGTGTGATTGCATAAAGTCCCATTCAATCCTCAAAATAGTTTATGTTTTGACACAGCTAAATAAGTACAAATGTATAGCACTTACAATTTTTTTAATTACCTGGAATAGTAAGTTACATTAATTTCTATTTAATTAATTCTATTTAATTTCAATATAAAAGGATGAAAACTTTTGAGCATCTGTGGATAAATAGTGTATAAAAAGGAAATACACACTAAAAAAAGAGAGAGAATTGTCTTGATGTTGGGGATGCTGAAAATGATAAAAGAAAATGTGGTAATGAATGATTTTATAATTATCTCATAAGCTATTATGTGTGTGCTCAAATCTCCTTTGAGGGGAGGTCTCTTAAGTTCAGTGTGGATGTCCACTAAAGATCTAGTTTGTTCTTACCACCAAATAACTAAGTCCAACTGTATTGTGTTTCCAAGTTTTAGAGTCCTAAGATGAAGATACTTCCTGCACTTCTTTTAATGGAATTATTCTGTGGATCAAGAAGTAAAATACATATCCATTTAGAAATAGATAATTAGTAAGCATTTACATTTGATTGCACACTAGTACAATGGTCACACAAAGCTTGTAGGAGTAACCAACCAACATCTGATTTGACTTAAAGCCAACTCCAGAAGATGAAACCCATACATGACACTGCTTAGATGACCAAGGCCCTGAAACTAGATAGCCGAGGGACCTAGGGTAAAGTTCAGTAATACTGTTTAAAACAAAAACAAACAAACAAAATCAGAACAAAATAAACAAACAAAAAACCATAGTAACATGACTCCTAATGACATTCTGCTATACTCATAGTTCAGTGTCTTGCTCAGCCATCATGAGAGAAGATGGGATCAAATACAGAGACCCACAGCTGAACATCATCCAGACATTGAGAGAACTAGGAACATTCAGCTCTAAATGGGATGTCTCCATCAAATTCTTCTCCTCTGGGCTCAGGAATCTCTGCAGAAGAGGAGGCAGGGAGAGTGTAAGAGCCAGTAGAGATGGAGGACACAATGAAAAAATGTTCCTATAAATCAACAGGATCAACAAACATATGAATTCACAGAGATTGAGCCAGCATGCACAGGGCCTGCACTGGTCTACACCAGATGGGGTCCTAGACCTGAAAGAAGTGAATATATGCGTCCACCCCTAACCCAAAAGCTATCTCCAATTGCTAACCACTTTCAAATGAAAATGTAGTTTTCTCCAAGGGAGAGTCACTAGGGAAATAAACTACTCTTAAATGTAGGCTGCATGCCCAGCAGTAAGTAGATGGCCAACAGAAAACTAACACAAAGGCATCTTTGGAGGTTTCTTATCTCATAATGTTGTGTCAGGGCTCTTTTAAAAATTATACTTGTCTTATTTTTTATTTTTATCATATATATGACATGTATATATCATACACACATATACATATATAGATATCATCTCTCTTCCAATTTAGTATTTTGTTATGGGATTCCTGAGTAAAAAAGAGTTGGTCTCTGCATCTATATGTTTCATGTGCCTTTTCTTGGACTCTTTTTCTTTCTTTTTTCTTTTGTTGTTGCTACTGTCTCCTATTCCCATGTATTAGGTTTATTTTTTAGATATTATTTTATTTTTATTTTACTATTTTTAATAGAATCCTGTTTATTTTCTAATAAGATACAGAAAGGGGGTGAATATGAATGCAAAGGAAGGTGAGGTAGAAACTGGAAGGAGTAGAGGTAGGTGTATCAGGATGTATTCTGTGAGAAAAAAAGCTATTTTCAGTAAAAGGAAAATAAGTAAATTAAGTTGGCTTCACAGGTAATTCTGGAAACATACATGTAACTCAAATTGCAAAACAGTATTATAATAAAAAACCTGGGAGCCTAATGTTGGGGTAAAAGCTGAAAGATCAGAGAGACAAAAGAACAAGCCACTGCCTTGTCTTACCTCTAGGACTCCTCAGCTTGCAAAGGCCTCTAGTTCCTGTTTCCTTGTCTTGTATACCTTTCTACACTTATCCATCACTTCCTGGGACTAAGGCACGTGTGCTTTCCAAGCAAAGGCATGAGATCTCAAGTACTGGGATTAAAGGCGTGTGATTCCCAAGTACTGGGATTAAAGGTATGTGCTGCCACTGCCTGGCTCTGTTTCCTCTCCTAAACTGAGTCAATCTCATGTAGTTGAGGGTGGCTTTGAACTCACAGAGATCCAGACAGATCTCTGCCTCCCAAGTGATAGGATTAAAGATATGTGTCACCACAGTCTGGCATCTATGTTTAATCTAGTGGCTTGTTCTGTTCTCTGATCTTCAGGCAAATTTTATTAGGGTACACAATATATCACTGCATTTCCCATTTTTTGTCTAAAATAATAAAAGAAAATTATAACTAATATAAGAAAAACTATATACAAGAAGTACTATAAGTATATGCAATGTATATAATCAAGACTTACATTAATCATGTCCAGTCCATAAACATTTGACAAATTCAGAGAAAATACTCCCTTATTTATCCTATTTTGGTGAGTCCAAAATGTTGTACCTAATTCACTTTCTATTCTAACTTGTATTACCAACCAAAAACTATATTTTGATGTCTGTCAAACTTACATACTTTACACCTCTTCAGTGAGTTTATTTTCTGAATTTGTTAACAAGGAAAATTATAATGGTCTAGTCTTCAACTTCCTCAGAGACCTGAGAAGGAAATAATATTACTTAAGTAAGTAGAAAGTACAAACAAGCAACTTCTAATGTGAGAAATGGCAGAAACAACTGGCTGCCAGGACAGTCACCCAAGGTTCCTCTGCAATGTTGGGGCATCCATCTTTGGCCTACAGGTATAGTATATCTGACAGACTTATCCAAGAAGCAGGGTTTTCTAAAGGGCTGACCTACTTTGTCATGGCAAGGTTTGGCAATCCTTTCTTTTGTTTCCTGCTTGTTTATTTGAACAGCATACTGTCAGCAGTTGAGGCAAAGGTACTTTCTTGCCCAGTGGCTAACTTTTGCCACAAAGAAAATAAACGCCATATGGAGTTTCTTCAATTCCCATCATCTTCTCTGAAGTAGATTGGTACTGTCAGAAGCAGACACGTCTCATTGTTATAAAAAAAATCTATGTTACTGAAACATTTTAAATGCCATATTCTGTAGATCAATGAAGTATTTGAAGATGACTTGTCTATCTAAAATATATCTCTGTTTGACCTTGAAAACATACCTAATATGACTACAAGTTAAATTTTAATAGATGACAAAATACTAACTTGCATTTCTTTATATCTTAATTAGTTGGTAATAACTTTCAAGGACTAGTAATATGCATTACATTGTTAAATGAATTGTATAGTTACAACACCTTAAACAAGATTAGAAACATATGCACAGTATGTTCTAACAAAAATAATCTCAAATTTGTACCAGTATACAAAATTTGTATAAATATACAAAAATCCAATCCAATATAAATGTTTAAAATTAGTAGTTGCTTCTTAAAAGTAGATTCAATAGTCTACCATTTTATCTTATCATATTCATATTCTCCCTTTTTTCAGAGTACATTCAATAATCTACCCCTTTATCCTATCATTTCTATATTTTTTCAGAGTAGATTCAATAATCTACCTCTTATCTCTATCCTCTTTTTTCCCTTTTTTTTCAAACAAGAACCCTCAATCTAATCTCCTTTATTTAGCTTTTTTTCTGATCATTACCAATAACAACTTGTAACCAACCATCCTAAAGAATGACAAATATCCATAACTCATTGAATGACCAAAAACCACCCATCCCACCTTTTGGGAATGAGGTCATCATGTCCTTAAAATTATTTCCAGGTATTTGGGGGTGAAGGCATCCTTAGAAGATCCTGAAAAGAAATTTTTGGGTTAATTGTTAAGTCCTGGGTGAGGTAGCTGTATCATTTGTTGACCAGTCTCTGCATAATGAAAAAGTGCAGAGCTTGCCTCAAGTCTTGGCTATACTAGTCTATGAGGCTGGATCATCTCAGCTAGCCAACTTGAAATTGTTCTGAGCAGTTTGTAGTCCAAAGACAATCTTTGGGTGATGTTTGTCAGTTTAATGGCATTATCATCATCCTAATGGAATCATCATTGTGGGATCCCACCATCTTTTTGGAGACTTCAAAGGTTGCTGTTAGACATGGTCATGGTTCACTGCAGAAAATCTTTTTCTTGGGGAATTTTATTTCTGGATAATTTGTCCTTTTCTTTTTAGATGTCTTATTTGTCCAGTGTTCTTCAGATTCTTTAGCCTTCATTCTCCTGGAAGACAAAAACAAAAACCCTTCCCCAATCCTAGCTTTGGGGAGGTTCCCTTTTGGCAAGTTATATCTGATCAAATGAAAAGTTTTGTTAGTCCTAAAAATTAACTTAAAATGAATAGTCCTGCTGGTTGATAAACTATCACCTCTTCTAATTAAGAGATCTCTTTTGTTCAAATCAAACCTCTGTCAATTTTGATGGTATCCACAGCTTTTCCTCTCCAGTGGAAACAAAAGCAAAACCTTGTCCCCAAAATAACACGTATCCTGGTTTCCATTATGAGGCCAGCACATCTTTAAAGTATATAGGCTGATTTAACTCTGTAGTTTTTTCTATTATCCAATATCTTTCTCCAGCTGTTGTTCCTTTCTCATCAGCACTGAGGAAATTCAAAGTTAATAGAGCATTATGTAATCAACTTCTAGGTTTTTTTGTTACCCCTTTCTGTTTATTTAGCATATCCTTTAGAGTTTGATTTGACCTTTCTATGGCTGCTTGGCCTGTAGGATTGTATGGTATACTTGTAATATGCTTTATATTGTAAAAAGCAAAAACCTGTTTCATTTTACCAGAGACATATGCTGGAGCATTGTCAGTTTTAATTTGTACAGGTATACCCATGATGGCCATAACTTCTAGCAAATCTGTAATTACAGAATCAGCCTTTTTCGATTCAGAGGAGTTTCCCATTGAAATTTTGAATTGGTATCAATAATGTGGTGTACATATTTCAATTTTCCAAATTCTATGAAATGAAACACATCCATCTACCAGATTTCATTCCTCTGAGTTCCCTTTGGTTAAAGACTGCTGGTAGTAGAGTTTGATTATAAAAGAACAAGTAGGACATTGCTTTATAATTTCCTTGGCTTGTTGCCAGGTTATAGAAAAATCATTTTTCAAACTGTTACTATTGACGTGATTTTTTTAAATGAAATTCTGAGGCCTCCAACACATTTCCTATCAATAGTTGATCAATCTCATCATTACCTTGTGCTAGAGAGCCTGGCAGACCCATATGGGATCAGATGTGAGTTACATATAAGGAATGATTCCTATTCCTGATTATATCTTGTAACTGAATAAATAACGAAGTTAATTCTGACTCATCAGGGATAAATTCATCAGTTTCAATGTGTAAGACCACTCTTTCTGGATACTTGTAGAGAGCCATGCATGGAAGTGCTGCAAAGATGGCGCCGGCGTCCGGCTTCCGCCTTCCCGATGGCAGGTGTTCTCTGTGATAAACAACTCCTTATTTGGCTTGGGCGTGGAGTCTGGCTTGCTTGTGTATGTCTGATTCTATCGGCATTGTCCACGTGGCACTACGGGGTTGGTTGCCCAGTGGCTATAAAGGGCGTGGGCTGGCTTTCCCCAGAGTGAGAAGATGGCTTTCCCCGGGGTCAGAAGATGGTTCAAGGTTCCTGAATAAACTGCTTGGAGAAGAGCCTGGTGTTGTGTCTTCCTTGCTGGTCGAGGTGGTCGAGACACATACTGAGAGTTAGTAATTATGATGAGAGTTTACATAAAATCCATTAATACCATCAGAATGGCATATAATTCTGATTTTTTTGGACAGAATTATAAGGACTTTAAACCACTTTACTTAAATTTCCTGATTTGTAACTTGCCTTTCCTTTTTGGTTTGCAACAATATAAAATTTAGGGACTCCAGATATTGGTGTTTCCTGCACAATTTGAGGCAGATCTCTATAAATTTAATTCTATTGCTTTTGGAATACTTGTTGCTAATCTCTCCCAAAAAATTACTGCAAGCTCTTTGCCAAAGTTCACAATCTTCCCATAATTTGTCAATTTCATCATTAGTTAATGGTACTACAATTTCTGCTGGGTCTATTTCTGCTAATTGACAAGGTCAAAATTTTTCTTTTAAAAATCAACCTCAGAGATCTTTTCCACATAAGTTTTTAATTTTTTACTCTGTTTTTTTTTTGGTAGAAATATCCATTCCAATGTAGTATCATCCCTCTGCATTAAAATTCCTGTAGGAGAATGTCTAGAGGGTAAAGAAACCAAAATGCAATCATGCTTTGGATCCAAATGATCCACATGTGTGGATCCTTTCCACCAAAGCCAATTCTCTCTCAGCTTCAGCTGACAATTTTTTTGGACTACTTATGTCCTTGTCACCCTCTAATATTTTGAACAAATTAATCAGGTCATCATTTTTTACCCCAACAACAGTTTATAGATGGGAAATGTCTCTGAATAATCTTTGAAAGTCATTAAGAGTCCGTAATTGAACTCTCCTAATTCGCACCTTTTGGTGTCTAATTTTTTGTAGACCTATTTTATATCCTAAATAATTATTAAAATCTCCTTTTTGTATTTTTTCAGGAGCAATTTGTAATCTCCAACAAGGCAAAATTTTCTTTACTTCTTCAAACATTCTTTCTAAAGTATCTACATTTGAATCAGCTAGTAACGAGTTTTCCATGTAATGGTAAATTACAGATATGGGAAATTGTTTACATATTATTTCCAATGGCTGGTGTACAAAATATTGGCACAGGATTGGGCTATTTAACATTCCATGTGAGAGAACCTTTCATTCATATCTCTTAACAGGCTGAGAATTATTATAAGTAGGTGTCATGAAGGCAAATTTTTCTCTGTCTTTTTCTTGTAAGGGTATTGAAAAGAAACAGTCTTTTAAATCGATAATTATAAGAGACCATCCTTTAGGTAACAGAGTAGGTAAAGGAATTCCAGATTGTAGAGAGCCCATTGGCTGAATTACTTTGTTAATTGCTCTTAGATCTGTTACCATTCTCCATTTGTCAGATTTCTTTTTAATAACAAATACAGGAGAATTCCAAGGGCTGGTTGATTCATCAATATTTAACTGCTCTTGTACCAATTCTTCCAAGGCCTGCAGTTCCTTTGTTGTTAAAGCCATTGCTGAACCCATACAGGCTTGTCTGTTAATCATTTTAAAGGTAGGGCTGTTGGTGTCTTTGAAAGATCAGCAGCTGTTGTGCCCTGTTCTTATCCAATCTAGATGTTTGGTGACTACTCTTTATAATAACTTCTAATATTTTTCCTAAAAACATATGTTAGTTTATGGTTTGTTTCTGAGGTTGGAGGAATGTTAATCTGGGTATTCCATTTTTGTAACAAATCACAGCCCCATAGATTCATAGCTATTTCAGCCACATATGGCTTTAATTTTTCTCTTTGTCTTTCTGGTCCTATATATTCAACCCATCTAGTGCTCTGTTTCACCTGGGATAATGTTCCAATCCCTAAAACCTGAACATTGGCTTCTGATGAGGTCAATTTTGATGCCAAAATTCTGTTACAATTATTGTTACATCCACATCTATGTCTATAAGACCTTTGATGACCATATTTATTTGTATTTTTAATTTTGGTGTTTGTTCATTTATAGAAGTTTGCCCAAAAAAATTCACTTTATGGTTTCTCCTGAAATTTTTGTTTTCTCTTCTATAGCTATTCTATCACCCTGAGCTGTATGGTTTTTTACAATAGGCATTAGGTTCTTTAATTGCTCTGGGAGGGAGTTTCTTCCATGATAACAGGAAAGGATTGAACAGAATTTGATATAGGCACCTGCAAGAGGCCTCTCAGGGTGTTTCTCAATGGCAAAAGATTGCTTTGAGTTCCCCTTGTTGATCTACATTCATTAGACAAATGTCTGCCTTTGCTAAACCTGTATAATTCAGAAGGAAGGGACATTCTGTTGGGATTAGTCTTTGAAAAAATATTGTTTCTAGGAATGCTCTGTTTACAGTCCCTTCTTAGGTGACCTTGTTTATTGCAATTGAAACATCTAACATTTCAATATTTCTTTGAACCTGTAGAAATCACATCTCTTATCCAAGTATCATCATGGTCATGAGATTCAATATTAATTATATCTTAGATCCATTCTTCCAAGGGTACTGATCTTGCCTTCAATGGCCTAATTACCCCTTTGCATTGTGCATTAGCATTTTTAAAAGCCGGAGATTCCATTATTATTTCTCTAGCTTCTGAATTTGTTATCATTCTATTTATTGTTGAATTCAGTCTTTGTAAGAAATCAGTGAAGGTTTCTTTTGGGCCATGTATAACTTTTGTAAATGAGTCAGTTTTCTTTTTTTATTTCTTCAATTCTTTTTTTTTTCAAGCAAGAACTCGTTTATTGATAGGCAGTAAGCTTTTTTTTATATACCAGAAAACCTCCAAACCCTAGGAGGGGGTGAAGGAACAAACCAATTATTTTAAAGGGCACCCTATTTACAAGTTGTTTATGTCCTGACACTATCTCTTGTTTTTTAGTATCTTATCTTAGCATAAATAACTAGAACTAACTTTCTCACCATTTGTATCCACTCTCTGCATAAACACCTTAAAGCTTAAGCTCTATTTTTTTTATTTAACTTTTTTTTTATTTTTATTTTGCAATACAATTCAGTTCTACATATCAGCCATGGAACCCTTGTTCTCCCCCCTCCCACCCCCCTCACTTCCCCCCACCCCATCCCCCATTTCCAACTCCTCCAGGGCAAAGCCTTCCCCATGGACTGAGATCAACCTGGTAGACTCAGTCCAGGTAGGTCCAGTCCCCTCCTCCCAGGCCAACCCAAGCGATCCTGCATAGGCCCCAGGTTTCAAATAGCTGACTCATGCAATGAGCACAGGACCCGGTCCCACTGCCTGGATGCCTCCCAAATAGATCAAGCCAATCCACTGTCTCACCCATTCAGAGGGCCTGATCCAGTTGGGGACCCCTCTGCCATTGGTTCATAGTTCATGTGTTTCCATTTGTTTGGCTATTTGTCCCTGTGCTTTATCCAACCTTGGTCTCAACAATTCTTGCTCATATAAACCCTCCTCATTCTCCCTAATTGGACTCCCAGAGATCCACCCGGGGCCTAGCCATGGATCTCTGCATCCAGATCCCTCAGCAGATGGTTGAGGTTTCTAGCATGACAATTAGGGTGTTTGGCCATCCCATCACCAGAGTAGGTCAGTTTGGGCTGTATCTCAACCATTGCCAGCAATCTTTGTGGATTTCTGTGGGCCTTTCTAGCACTTTGCTTCTTCCTATTCTCATGTGGTCTTCATTTACCATGGTCTCCTATTCCTTGTTCTCCCTCTCTGCTGTTGATCCAGGAGGGATCTCCCACTCCCCCAAGCTCTCTTTCCTTCGACCCTCGCCCTTCACTACTCCCTCTCATGTCCGGGCTGTTCATGTAGATCTCATTCCATTTCTCTGTCATTGGGCGATCCCCATGTCTTTCTTGGGGTCCTGTTTTCCAACTCAAGGGCACAGAAAATATATTCAACATATTTCTTCAATTCTGTCCCAAGCATTCAAGGCTGCCATTTGGCATCATTATATAAAGATTGTCTTTGTATATTAGCATAATCATCTTCTCCAAGATGTTGATCTTGTGAAATTTCCATACCTCTAGCTCTACTTAATTGTTCAATGGTCTTAGCCTCATCTTTCTACCAGTTCCTCCATTTTAATTAGGGACCAGCCTCTAAGACAGCTGTAACCAAGTCTCTCCAGTCTTGAGGAATAATTGTATTACAAGTTGACCATGAGTTTAACATCTGCTTCACAAAAGATGAGTGGATTCAATATGAGACTATTGCTTCTTTGAATCCCCTCAAATCTAACACACAGCTCTTATACAACCTTGAGCAGAGCTATCACTTGGCAGTTTCTGTGTGGTTATTGGATAAATTAAGGTTGACTATTTGAAAACCTTAGGCTGTATCTCTGTAACTTTATAACGCAATGCTGAAATTGGTTCTTTACATTCCTCTGTCTGGGTTGGAATGGCTCTATGATCTATTTTAGCATGTTTTTCTGAAACTTTTATCTTGGCAGTCATATTAACCAACTTTTTAAATAATAAAACAAAAAATGATTAAACAAATAATATTTATAATTCACATTACATAGATCCCATCATTAATTATCTTCACATTTAATTGTTCCATTTTCAGACTGTCAATCATATTATCAAGCAGAGACCAAACTCCCTTTATTGTAAAAATGTTTCCCAATTTTTACTGTGGGGAAAAAAACTTTCTTTTAACTAATTCCTCACTTTAAGAAATCCAAGTTGGCTCACCAAATCTGCTGACGATGATGATTCAGATGACAGTGTGGCAACAGCCTGAGGCGGGGGCCCAGAGAAAGACAACACCAACCAAGAGAGGAAAGAAGTGAAAGATCCAGCCATCTGCAAGGTAGAATGTGCAAAAGCAGCTCACTCCTGTGGTTTTTGGAGCCCCAAAACCTATGGAGTTTGCTGCAGAGAGGCTGCAATAAATACTTAGCCAGCAGCGTGGGGATTCTGGCTGTGTGTAGCTCCAGCCTGAGCTGGTGAATTCATGAATTCATGCCCCAAAAGTTGGACACCAGATGGAACTCAAATTGCTAAATAGTATTATAATAAAAAAACCTGGAGCCTAATATTGGAGTAAATGCTAAAAGATCAGAGAGACAAAGGAATAAGCCTATGTCTTAGCTCTAGGACTCCTCAACCTGAAACAGCCTCTAGTTCCTGTCTCCTCACACCTTATATACCTTTCTCCACTCAACCATCACTTCCTGGGATTAAAGGTGTGTGCCACCACTGTCTGACATCTATGTTTAATCTAGTGGCTTGTTCTGTTCTCTGATCTTCAGGCAAATTTTATTAGTGTACACAATATATCACTACACACACATTTCCAGATAAAGAATAACATAGAAATCTTTACCATGTGACATCCACCACAAGAATGTACCCAGTGTAGCTGTGTTTGAATGCTGCATATAAGGAGGGTTATACATAATATATAACAATATATTATGGTTATTGTAATGCATTCCTGAATACATCTTCATGCTGGTCTTCTGAGGCATGTCTATGTATGTGTTTCTATTGTGATATAATTCCTTTAAGAACAAAGCATGCTGATTAATGAAGAGTATGTAGTGTTCTGTTAGGTTCTTACATATACTTTAAAAATAATGTCCGTGTTTCTAGCATCCATAGGTCAAAATGCCCAGGTCAATATTTCTTGATTATTTTGTTGTCATAAAGACATATGAAATGTGGAGATTCTACCAAGACACTACCGAGATCTGAGAGAGAAGGGAGAAAGATGATGGACACCTGAGAAGGCTGGCCAGCATTTTAAAGAAAAAAGGTACGGGTGAATTGTATTGAAATGGGTACAGCTAGCTCACAGTCGCTCCTTGAGGAACAATTAATTGGACTGTTGAGGTCGCAAGGCACTATCATTAAGAGCAAGATGGCTAAAGATTTTATTCAAATCCTCCAGAATGTTAGTCCTTGGTTTCTGGTCTCTGGAGGATTTAATATACCAGATTAGGAACAGGTCAAGGTTGACTTACAAAAATATTTGCATAAAAAAGGGCCATCACTGGAGTAATGAGTGCCAATCTAAGGTTGATGCTCAGGGAAATATGTTACTGCCATCAGGAAACGGGCAGTGGGGTCCGCTCCAGACCCCCTGAAGCCAGGTGTACAGAGCCCTGGATACACCTGTCCCAACCCCAGTTTCCCACCATCCCATCCAGTTCATTCCTCAAAGGAATCCCTTTCTGTCCAAGACCTTATCAGAGGCACCCCCAGAAGCACAGGATTGGACCTCTGCTCCTCCACCAGAGCAGTATTAACACCTCAGATGGGACCCCAGGTTCTCAGTACTAGAATTATGGGTCCACTACTTGCAGGGTCTTTAGGACTGATTCTGGGCAGGAGTAGTGCTCTTATGCAAAATATTAGAGTAATTCCAGGAGTGATAGATGAAGACTCTGTAGGAGAAATTAGAATCCTGGTTGAGGCTGATAAAGGGGTGACAATTATTCCCCAGGGTGCTCGCATAGCACAACTGCTTTTGATGCCCTGCCTTCATATTAATAATCCTTTTTTTAAACCACATAGAGGTGAGGGTGGATTTGGCTCTACGGGCCCTCTAGCATACTGGGTTTCCACCTTAGAACAAAGACCCATGCTAAATTTAAAAGTAATGATCACAATTTTTGGGGTCTTTTAGATACTGGTGCTGACACTTCAGTTATTTCTTTAAAACATTGGCCTGAAGCTTGGCCCCTTAAAATTTCTACCTCTAACCTACAAGGTATCAGCACAGCTCAGACACCATTGCAGAGCAGGCTACTTTTAAATTGGAAGGATGAGGAAGGTCATGCAGGAACTTTTCAACCCTTTGTGCTACCTGACATTCCAGTGAACTTGTGGGAACGGGATGTGTTAGATGGTATGGGAGCTGTGCTTACTACACAGCCTGTACAACAGACACTGAAGAGTCAGGGCTACTACCCGGGCAGAGGCTTAGGGAAAATGTTGCAAGAAGACCCACTCCCTGTGGCAGACAAAAACTGTGTCACTAGAGGTCCTGGGGATACTAGAGAATTGAGGTCTTTTCCATAGGGGTCACTGCGCAGCAGCCTTCGATTATACAACCAACAAAAATCACTTGGAAATTGATGACCCTGTATGGGTAGAGCAGTGGCCCCTTACTAAAGAAAAATTGGAGGCTGCGAACATATTAGTTAAGGAACAGTTAAATGCTGGGCATATCGTTCCTTCCACTTCACTTTGGAACTCACCTATATTTGTTATTAAAAAGAAGTCAGGAAAATGGAGGCTATTACAGTATCTTAGAGCTGTAAATAAAATCATGCTTCTCATGGGAGCAATACAACCTGGTCTGCCTGCCCCTGTGGCAATTCCTAAACATTGGCATTTAATTGTGGTTGACTTGAGGGATTGTTTCTTCACCATTCCTTTGCATCCCAAGGACAGTCCTCGCTTTGCTTTTAGTGTTCCTTCAGAAAATCTTAGAGAACCTTATCAAAGATATCAGTGGGTGGTATTGCCTCAAGGAATGGCCAATAGCCCTACTATATGTCAAATTTATGTGTCTTTGGCCCTAGCTCCAGTTCGAAAAGCTTTTCCAGATGTTTATATAATAATTCACTACATGGATGATATATTAATGGCTGCTAAAGATAAAAAACTTGTTTTTGATGCCTTTTCTAATTTACAAGAGGGTCTTAGCCTGGCTAATTTACAGATAGCCCCAGAAAAGGTACAGGTATCTTTTCCCTATCATTATTTACGTCATGAATTGCTACGCACGGGCATATGTCCACAAAAGATTACTCTGCGTACGGATCAGCTACTTGGGCTTAATGATTTCCAAACCTTTCTGGGGGATATTCAGTGGCTTTGGTCCACTTTAAAAATTCCAACAGGTCAGCTTTGCCCTTTGGTATGATGTCTTAAAGGGCAACCCTGACCCTTTATCTCCCCGTAACAGCTGAAGGACATGTAGCCCTACAACGAGTGCAAGAGGTCCTGGAACAGGCTTACATGCAGTATATAGATCTTTTTTCTCCCTTATTGTATTTGATATTTTGTTTTACTCATTCACCTACTGGAGTGTTTTGGCAAACAGGTCCTATTCTATGGGTACATTCCCCAGCTTCTCCAGCAAAAACCATTACTCCTTATCCACAGGCTGTTGCTCAGATTATATTTAAGGGAATCAAGATCAGTGTTCAAACTTTTGATAAGGAGCCAGATATTGTGGTGACCCTATACACCCAGTCTCAAATAGCATGGTTGCAAGCTAATGATAATGATTGGACCATATTGACATGCTCCATGCAGGGTCGGTTTGATACTCACTACCCCTCTAATGATGTATGTCATTTTTTTAAATTGCATCCTGTTATATTTCCCAAAATAGTACAGATGACTCCTATTCCTCAGGCCTGTGTGGTATTTACTGATGGCATTTCACGTGGTTTTGCTGTGGTGGTTTCTGGTAACATAGTAAAGAGAATGAAAGTCCAGGGCACTTCTGCCCAGATGGTGGAGGTACAGGCACTGTTGCTTGCTTTACAGATGTTTTCTGATGAGAGTGTAAATATTTATACTGATAGTCAATATGTGGCACATGCCATTATGTCTTTGGAGACAACAGCCTACATACCATCCATTTCTCCCATTCATGAATATTTATTGCAAGTGCAAAGACTTATATGGTCCCGCTCACATAACCTTTATGTGGGCCATATTAGAGCTCACACTTAATTGCCTGGACCTCTGAGTGAAGGTAATCAGAGAGCTGATGCCATTACTCATATGGCTGTCACATTAGTTTGTTCTGCCTTTGATAAGGCTACTCAGTTGCATCAACGTTATCATCTTAATGCTGGATCTCTTCGTCATCATACAGGCATAACCCAGGAACAAGCCATCCAGATAGTTAAATCGTGTCCTATTTGTGTTGAATTTTTACCTGTTCCTCATTTGGGAGTTAATCCCTGAGGACTTTTACCTAATCATGTGTGGCAGATGGACATCACACACATGCCTTCCTTTGGAAAATTACAATATATCCATGTGTCTATTGATACATATTCTCTAATTTTTGCTTCTGCCCACTCAGGAGAAAAGGTAAGGATGTAAAAAATCATTGTCTTCATGCTTTTGCTTACATGGGAGTGCCAAAATGCATAAAGACTGATAATGGTCCCGCCTACAGCAGTACAGAGTTTCAAAATTCTGCCAAGACTTTTCTATTGTTAATAAGACTGGTATTCCTTATAATCCTCAAGGACAGGCTATAGTAGAATGCTGCCATCGTACCTTAAAAACATATATTGCTAAAGTAAAAAGGGGGGAGCTAGGGGCTCATCTTTCCTCTCCACATTCTATTCTTTCCCTTGTTTTATATATTTTAATTTTTTTTTTCTGAGACAGGGTTTCTCTGTGTAGCTTTGCGCCTTTCCTGGAACTCACTTGGTAGCCCAAGCTGGCCACAAACTCACAGAGATCTGCCTGGTTTTGCCTCCCGAGTGCTGGGATTAAAGGCGTGCGCCGCCGCCACCACCGCCAGGCTTATATTTTAAATTTTTTATCGGTGGATTCTGCTGGAGTATCCGCTGCAGATAAGCACTGGAGGGCTCCTGTTGCAAATCATCCTCTAGTGCGATGGAAGGATCTTTCTACTGGCACTTGGAGGGGACCAGATCCGGTGTTGGTGTGGGCCCGGGGATCTGTTTGTGTCTTCCCACAGGACAATGAGGTTCCTCTTTGGGTTCCTGAGCACTGTGTGTGCCCTGTGGCTGCTGCTGAATCTCAACATGGCAGAGACCTATTGGGCCTTCGTGAAGAACTCTCCCCTTCTGATGCCAATGGGGACTGAGAGCCCAATATGGCCAGCCTTGGCAAGCATTAACATAAGCCTAAGAACTGTAGCCATGCGGTTGGATTCTTCAGAAGGTAAGGTATGGTAACTGTTTTCAAAAATGTTGAGAATGTGTCACCCAGACACCTTGGAGATTAAGGATAACTCTGAAGGTCAATGACCTTCTTTTGTTAACAGTAGCATGCCAGCTAAGCCTTTTCACATTTTGCAACCCTCTTCAAGCTGGTGTAGTACCTACTTTTCAGGAATGGCTCTGTGCAACATTTATTGGCCTCCTGAAATTCATCTAGCCCTTTTGAAGATACATTAAAATTTGTGAGCCTGAATGTAGCCATTAATGAGACCATTAGTTCTGCTCCTTGTTTGCTGTTTTTTTTTTTTTTTTTTTTTTCTTTATGGTTCTTAGTTGTTCTTTTGCAGACCTGCCAGCCTAAGTAGTGCTGGGATCAAGAAAAATGGGCCTTGGTGGTTCGTGTTCCTGGAGCTGCGTCCGTGCCAGTAGACAGTGGCAGTTAGACACAGATGATGCTCACACGTTCCAGAAGAGACTCTGACATCACTGTTGCCGTTGTTGCTGTTATAGCGGTGGTGGCCACTGCTGCTATTGCTTTTGGGATTGCTATTTTATAATTGGTTACTATAGCTAGCACAATGGAGACCCTGGCAGCAAAAGTAGCTACCACAGTTAGTTAATCTTTCATCTTATTGGGCATGATAAATTTAATTCTACATTTATACATTTAAATTGGCTTTGAAAGTGGTAAAAATTATTAAAACTCAAGTTCCATTTGCTTATGGGATACCACCTTACAAGGACTCCAATTTGCAGTAAGGCTCGTTTAAGAAGGGAATGGCTCAATTGCCTTTAGCCTCCTTGCTATGGGTGGGTTAGGACTTCTGTTGGTCTTTTCTGTGTCGCACAGATTGCAAGCCCAGCGCCACTTTGAGATCTTTGGCAGCAGTCACTCTACAGCTCACATAGTTGAGTCTGTATGATAATGAATATTCAGAGACGGATAATACTTGGAGGGCGGTCATCAACCTAAGACAGAGCACTTGTTTGGCCTGGGCAGATGTCTCTATGATGGGTAAGGTGACCTGCTGATGTCCCATGCAACCTAAGTCAGAAGCTCATTTTTTAGTAAAAAGGGGGCACCTGGGGGCCCTGGCCTTCCACTGTGAGTGGCTGCCGCCTTGCTTGCCAACCTTGACCAGATGTCCTCCCTGTTCAGATTCCCTTCTCACCTAATGTTCAACTGGAGGTTCTTTGTTCCTGTATCCTGCATTTGGTGTGAACAGCTTAGATGCAAGAATGTATCGAACTTCTGCCCTCCAGGGATCCGCCATTGTGCTGTAAGCCTGTATTTAAGGTTTCCTCCCTCTTTCAATAAACGGCATTCGGCATTCAGCTATGGCGACTGACTCGCTGTCTTTGTCTCTATGTTTTAATCCGCAGTCCCTCGCTCGGACATGGTGAATGGGTATCGGTAATGTGGGTGTTACCGCTACATTTATTCATTTGCATATTTACTTTTTCAAGATTGTATCCCTAGAGGAGGTAAATTAACCATTGTTTGTCTTCTTTCCTAACAAACACCACTTTAAAATATCAGAAGGAAAAAAATTCAGCATGCTTGGGCTGCACCTACATAGTCTTGATTTTCAAATTGTCAGTTTCCATTGTCTGTGATTTGTATCAAGAATCTATACCTTCAAGAAAAATAATAAATCTCTTTATTTTCCATTTTTTATTGAAATAAGGCTGTATAGTAGAAACACCTAAATCAGACTAGCTCTTTGCAAAATCAAGTGTGTATTAGAAATACAGAAACCATTTTATTGACAGAGGTTTTAGTGTAAGAATAAAATAATGAAATTTAGCTTACGTTAATATAGAGGAAATCAAATGATCAAGTGTTAGCATTTTTTTTTCTCTTACGTGGTTCCCTGAGGATTTTCTTTGTGATGAACTCAAGTGAGCAGGAAGCTTATGCTCAGAACCACAACCAGCATTGGCAGCTCTCTCAAAAGCACTAAGAGCTTCCTTTCTTGTCTGCCATTTGAGTCAGCCTAGCCAAACACAGTTTTCTTAGACTTTATCTTTAAAATTAAAGAAAGGTGACCCTGTTTAAACACAATTGCTTGTAGGAACAGAATTTTCTTTTGAAGGCAGCCTTTTAACAAATGATATGAACTCCCTACTCATGTAAAACTGTGAAGGAGCAGTTGAGCCTGAGTACGACAGATTTAATTTGGGAAAATCAATGCATTTGACTATAGAAGAATAGAAATTGAACATTGAAAATAAAACTCAACGTCTTTCCTAAGGGTAGTTCTGAGAAATATTCACATCATGCTTTGTACTAAATAACTGTCTTAGCAGAAATTTTATTAGTTAAGTCACTTTTGAATTCTATTTGTGAGATTTGAACATCAAAAACAGCTGAAATGAGCATATTTCTGAAGCATCTTCATTTATTTTAAAACATTTAAATGCAGAAGCAGAAATAGTGGGAAGAAGAAAGTACCTGGAAAAAGGTACTTGGCTCAGGGAAAGTATTTGCCCATTACTGGCAACTTTAATTTTTAAATATTTATTGTTAGTATTTTTGAAGTGTGTGTGTGTGTGTGTGTGTGTGTGTGTGTGTGTGTGTGTGTGTGACATCTTTATGGAAAAATACCAGGACGTATTTTCAGGCCTTAAAACCAGTTGTAAAAATATAACAGGAGGCTCATTGACTCAACTCGTAAAGCGTTTGCCACATGTATGAAGACTTGAGTTAGATCCTTGTAACCCATGCAAACTTTTATTCCATAACATGAGTCTTAAATCTCAATGATGCTTTATCAGAATGGGAGGTGAACCCAGAAGAATATCTATCCATTCTTGGGCCATCAGGCCTGGCACAGACAGAAATCAATGAGGAAAAAATGAGGACTCACATCTGTGTTCCTTTGACCTTCACCATGCCCTTATGACAAACACACACTTACACTCCTGCACATGAATTCCCTCTCTCTCTCTCTCTCTCTCTCTCTCTCTCTCTCTCTCTTTCTCACACACACACACACACACACACACACACACACAAAACACACACAACGTCCATCATACACACAAAAGAAATAAAAAAAGAAAATATGTAACTAAAATTTCACTTTTTTATATTCCAGAGGCCTTATGGGAGACGGCACTTAGGGTTAAAATGATAAAACTGTTTATAGTGTTCAGTGTTTGCTGTGTAAACAGAAATGAGTGACTAGAATACGTCATGCTGGTTGGATTTTATTGTCAACTTTTCTCAACCTAGTGTCACCTGGTATAGCTGAAGTTTTCCTGTGTCCTGGCCTGCCAGCAGTTGGGACAAATCTCTCTCACTCTTGTCCTCCAAGTAAACACATAGAGACTTATATTACTTATAAACTGTATGGCCATGGCAGGCTTCTTGTTATCTGTTCTTGTATCTTAAATTAGTCCATTTCTATAAAACTATACCGTGGCTCGTGGCTTACCGGTATCTTACATCATGCTTCTCCTCATGGCGGCTGGCAGCTTGTCCCTGCCTCAGCCTTTCACCTCCCAGAATTCTCCCCTCTCCTTATCCTGCCTACACCATACTTCCTGCCTGGATACTGGCCAATCAGCATTTTATTTATCAATCAATCAGAGCAACACATTCACAGCATCCCCAGCAACCTGGAAAGCAGGAACCTCCATTGAGGAATTCCCCAGAGTGGACTGGCTTGTGACCATGTCTGTAAGAGATCACCCTAACTGACATGGATGAGGGAGTGCCTAATCTACTGTGGATCGCACCATCCCCTGGTAGGTGAGCTTGGGCTGTTTAAGAAAACTAACCAGGCATGAGCCCATGGACAAGGTAGTAAGAAGCATCACTCCATACTTTCTGCTTTAGTTTTTGCCCTGGCTTTCCTCAGTGGTGTTCTGTGACCTAGAATAATAAGAAGAAATGAGACTTTTCCTCCCACTGCTTTTGATCAGTTTGTTTAATCACAACAACAGAAAACAAAATAATAAAATAAGGAATATGGATTGTCTTGGACAATACATTGTGTGCAGTAAGGCTTTGCATAGAAAATGGATTGTTGATCAACTGTAAATTAACCTGTTAAAAAATTTTCATGGGCAGGTGAGATGGTTCAGTGGGTAAAGATGCTTACTTCCAAGACTGACAACTTGAATTTCATCTCTGAATCCTCATGGTAGGAGCAAAGAACTGACTCCATCAAAGTGTCTTCTAACTTCCACATGTGTACTATGGTATGTGCACACCAACACATACAGACACACACACACACACACACACACACACACACACTATGCATACAATAAATAAGTGAAAATATAATTAAAATTTCCTGATTATGTTGTAATTATGGGCTTTAATCATGTTCAGCTTCTTTACCTTTTTTGGTGTTTAGCTATCAATGATGCATTGTCTAGGATTTAACTGGTGGAATATTTGTATATATAGTGATAACTAATCCTTTTTCCATGGATGTATTTCCCTTATATTCTGTAAGGGATTATACAATATAGCTCATTATAGGGAAACTTATTTCCTTCTTGACCCAGTGTCAAGATTTTCTTGTAATATTTGATTAAAATGATACCATTCCATGTTTACCAGTGATGGCTGAATCCCTAAATACATCATCTGATATCCTTGTAATACTTACAGCTTTAGGGGATCTATGGGTAACTTAAGAAAATAGCTGAAAGGATGGAATGGACTAGGTATTCTATAAGTTTATCTAATGGGATTTTTTTAGGGCTCCACACATTTGCCAGCATTGTTAAGTAATCCTGATGATATTTTATATAGTGTTATTAGATGTAAGTGACAGAAATAAATTCTAGTTAATGTGAAAATTAAAAGACGAACAGTGCAAGAGTATTGAGTGATAATAGACTTTCCCTGTAGGTTAAGAAAGCAGATTTTGGGATTTCTTAAGGCAGGAAAGGTATGGCTAAGAGTTCAGCTTTTGATGCCGTTAGTAGCCACTGCTGTAGAATATATTTTAAGGTGTTTTACTTTGTTTATGCTCTGGAATATTTGTTTATTGATGCAAAGATGAGTTTGATTAAATAAAATTCACCTGTGGTCAGGAGGCTGCATCAGCAACTAGCTGAAAGGAAGTGGTAGGAAGGAACCAGGTGAGAAAGGGTTTATAAGGAGGGGCGAGGGGAAGCACGAGGGCTTTTTGGAGGACTAGAGTGAGGAGAGGAGGTGAGGTGCTTGTTATTTCAGCCTCTCTGAGGAGCAGAATTCCACCTTAACCTTTGAATCTTGAGTTCTTTAGAGGGACAGAGGTTTAGTTACATTCCCATCATAGCTTTGAAAGAGTCTGTGCCTGAAAGAGCAGAATTCCCTCAGGCTGTGGCTCTTTCGGCCTAACCACTGCTGGTAGCAGTGGAATGCAAGAGCCATGGGTTAAAAAAAGGACAAGTCACCAGTTTATCAAAATCTGCAGTCCCCCCCAAACTGCTGAAGAGTAACAAGCTTTGTCTCCCCTCTCCACTTTTCACACCCCAGTCTTGCCATCTGTAACTCTACTTCAGTCTCTCAAGGTGTTATTCTGATGCATTTACTTGCCTAACTGTTCTATCAAAATCAGGCTATAGTTACTGACAGCACACCCTAAAGTTGTCTGGTTTAAACAAGACAAGTGTTTTAAAAAGAAGAGTGACCAATTAAAACCATACTTAGGTGTGCTCATATTACTGAATCCATTTATTCATACTACTTGCATCTGAAACTATGTTTTCTACCCTGTTTCTTATTTTAATTTTTCAGATGAGGTCTCGTCAAATGTCAACCAGGCTAGGCTCAGACTTATTTTTTAATCAAGTCTGGTCTAGAACACCTGGTCCCCTTGCCTTTGCCTCCTGAATGATGGATATAGGTATAAAATACTGTGAAATACCATCCTGTTGTGATGGATGATTTGTTCTAAGTAAGACCTTCCAAAAGCACTGAATTCCACACAGTCTCATCTACTCCAGGATTTTGATTCTGGGATTATGCCAAATCTTTTTGTCATTTGTTCTCTGCATTATATAAATTCTTATTGTTGTATAAATATATTTGAGAGCTATTTAAAATGAAAATAATATTTTGATTTTATTTATAACTAAATTGCTGGAGTTGGTAATTTATAAGCAGTACATTACTTTGTCTTTTTTTGTATAAAATTACTAGAAAACTATCTATGTGTGGTATGTGCTTGATCTCTTCCCAACATTATAATCAAGTGCAAAGAATTGTTTATTTATAATACTTAATGAAAATGTCCTTAACATATTTCCTGATTGCCAACTGCCACATTATATAATCCCACCACTAATATATTTTCATTTTACAGTTTCTGAAAGACCTGAACCCTTCAGGCTTACACCCCCCAAACCCCAGGAGAATAAAGAACTAAAAAGAAAACGAGTTCCAAGGGCAACCTGACTCAGCCATTATTCAACCACCCCTGCAGCAATGTAACAATGTAAAGAGATTTCTGTTAAGAGATGTGCTCAACTGTGACTGGGATAATTGCAAGTGGTCCAGGAAGGACCACTGTGACCTTTGTGTAAACTCCACTCCCGCCCTGATACGCCCTTGAGGTTTCGGGGGGGGGGGGGGGGAGGAATGTGCACACTGATGTAACTGTACTCCCTCTGTGATCACTCTGTGACCAGACCATGATCTTGTGAAATGAAATTGTATGGGAATTGTAATCTTATGGCTTTTGTGGGTTTTTCCTTTAAAAGTACCTATATGACTGTAGTGCAACGCGACTCTTGCTCTTTGGAGCAGAGTTTGCCGGACTGTACAGCCGCAACAATAAACATCTCTTGCTATTGCATCAACTGGATCGGAGTCTGGGTTCTTGGGGTGCCCACTTGAGTCCCAAGATTTTGGGGTCCAACATTCTTCACAACATTTGACAAGTACAGTAGGAATTGACTCATCTTCTTCATTTGGTTTTGCTTCATTCCACAACCTTTATCCTTGGTCAATATTGATATTTCTGTTCTGCATTCTTCTTTTTAGCCTGTGAATTTTTTTGTTTATTTTTATTTATTTATTTATTTATTTATTTTGGATTTTCGAAACAAGGTTTCTCTGTGTAACTTTGTGCCTTTCCTGGAACTCACTTGGTAGCCCAGACTGGCCTTGAACTCACAGAGATCCGCCTGGCTCTGCCTCCCGAGTGCTGGGATTAAAGGCGTGCACCACCACCGCCCGGCTTTTTGTTTATTTTTAGTGCTTTAATTTAATTACAACATAATTAAATTTCCTCCCTTCAAATTCTCCTATATACCCCTCCCAACTCTCCTTCAAACTCATAGCCTCTTTTTTCATTAATTGTTTTTGCATATGTATATGTATTTGTATTGACATATATATTTCCAAATATAACCTGTTGAGTCCATATAATGTTACTTGTATGTATGTTTTCAGGGTTCAATTTTGCAGTCTTGTGACTTTCAGCCACTAGGTATGCTTTCTTTTTCCTATCTAATCTCACTCTTGGGATATGTTATCCAGTCTCATAGCTTTCAAGACCTTAACAGAACTGAGGGTTTTCATTTACCCTTCATTCTGCATGCACTCCTTTTATTCTCACACTTCCTTATTAAAATAATATTACTCTATTAGTGTATGACTGATTCATATTGATATTGTACGTTTTTCTCGACTTCATCTTTTGGTGTACCAAACTTATACCAGTATAGTTTTATGCATGCGTGCCTGGTCCTCCCCTCTTTCTCTCCTTTCTTCCTTGTTTCCTCCTTCCTATCTCTGTTCCAATACCATACTATCAGATTGTATCTCTCTTTAAATTTTTTATTTTTATTTTTAAGTGCATTGGTGTTTGACATGCATGTCTTATGAGGAAGCTAGATCCACTGGAACTTGAGTTGCAGACAGTTGTGAGCTGCTATGTGGGTGCTGGGAACTGAACCTTGCCCTCCTGAAGAACAACAGCCAATGCTGAGCCATCTCTCCAGCCCCCCACCTGCATCTCTTGATCCTTCTTGGTTCTCTTATCCCATCTGTCCCATTGTTATGTGAGATGACTATTTAAGGTGTTGAAAAAAAACTTGTCAGGGAGGCTTTTTGCATTCCTCTTGGTTGCTACGTTTCTTTCCTTAACACCTAGAACAGTAGGTATTTACCAAATAATTTGTAGTTGGTAGCTAAGTCACTGCCTGCAGACTATATTGTTAAAATTTTTTATGCATTGTTTTCAGCTGAATAAATACAGAATGAAGCTGAGAAGTCACAGCTGTGCTTATGCAGTCAGTACAGGGACACTGAAGTCTGTTATCACAGTTGAGTTTGTTAAACAGTACACTGTAAAGATTAGAGATTCTTTGTATCTCACAAATAACCTTGCTGTTTGGTCTAATCTTATGCTGAGATCTACTGAACTCAAATCACAGTTACATTAATGCCACAGAAACAAATGTTTCAGGTAATGTGATACAACACAGCTTTAAGAACCCAAAATAAAGATACTCCTTATGTTTAAAAATTTTTTATTATATGTATTAATGCTGAGGCAAATTTGAAGAAACTCAACATTGCAGATTTTAAAAGTAAAGGAACTTAAAGCACCATGAAGGGGAGAATTCTTAATAATCGTATTAATCACACACCAAAACAACATAAATGCTGATGGCCCTGTGTTACTAAATCCAGATGGCTAAAAACACATAGCAGTTCAGTTACTGGATACATAATGAAAGGGGCTTTAAATTGGATAGTCTAGCCATCCATTATGGCACACATCAATCTTCACTGCACTTAGAAGGTAGAGGCAGGGAGACAGCAATTTCAGGGCTGGCCTGGATAAAGATATCTTGTCTTAAATAAAAACAAAACATACTATTGCCATGCAGTAAGCAGTTCTGGGGAAATAGAATGGCCTGAGCAAATGCTAAATGCTGAGGTGATTTAATATCAACAAAACAGAGCTGGAAAGATAGCATTTGCTGCTCTTGAGGAGGACTTGGGTTCCATTCCCAACACCCACATCAGTTAGTTCCTAAGAGAGATAGTCTCTTTTGTCTGCATTTTTAATTTATCTTAATAAATAAATAATTCTTGATAAATTATTCACATCATAAATTGACTTTACTTGTCACTTCCTCATTTTTCCCTTTTTTATTTTTTCCAACCCATAATACTTTTACCAAGACAAATGGATTTAAATGGACTTGAATTAAATATAAAAGGTTTGCGTGTGTGTGTGTGTGTGTGTGTGTGTGTATGTGTGTGTGTGTGCATGCATGTTTGTGTGTGCGTGTGAATGTGAGTATCACAAATGTACACAAAATAAAAGAACAGTAATCAACAGAATACATTCTTAAGTCTGACACAATTAAAGTGAAGAATTCACTTAATATAATGCACACTTCTATTCAGCACCTTCAGCTTATTTTATTTCCTGCTGACTCACTATGTTCTTTACCAATGCCATTCTTGATCCCAGGCCCATTTCATTTTAATGGACAGACCTTCTCAGCTAGATGTATTTCTGTGTGCTTTTGACTCACAAAGTGAACAAGGATGGGTAATGTACCTTGGCTGATTAAAACTGATTGACAGGAGTGATAATTATGGTTGCAAAGTCTCTCTTAGAACAAATGGCAAAATGATAAGCCATTCATGTTTAATTAATTTTAACTTAGCAAATTCAGAGGTAAATTTGTTAAGATTCATGAGAGTAGGAGGCTAAGCCGTCTGTTACCATCTACTATCCTGTTACTGTGAATAATGGTGGATTTTGAATACTACCAAGACAACTGAGTGTCAGAGAAAGCTTCTCCATGTAAACATGTTTGTGCTCTTGTGGTTGTGACATCTCTGGCTTAGAATCAACATTCTCGACTAATTCATTTACTAATGCAAATTTGATTTTCCATGCTTTCTCTTAGGTGTTTCCTCTTTTAAAATTCATGTTCTTTTTATCTGTGCTATTGATATTACAGTTACTGAATGAATTATATTTCTCAACAATACTCTACATTCTAGGAATAATAATAATAGTATTTATGAGACATGGTAAAAGTATAAAATTTTTTCACTGGATTCAAGTCAGGGTGTAACTAAGTTAATCATATTTAATGACTAAGTGACTTGGGTAAAATATGGAACCAAAGAGAACACAAACAAACTGAGAAAGTTGGCACATGTCAGACTCACATCACTTAGCATCGCTTCTCATCTAGGATCTTTCAAAGTTACTAGCTGTAGGAAAGGTAAGAAGAAAAAAGATGAGATGAAACATGAAATAGACAGAAAGTATTTTATGTATTTTTAATGAACAGAGACAGAGAATGGTAATGATTGAATTATAGGAAAATATAGATGACATTGCATGAATATATTCTCCAACATTAAACAATATGGAAAAATTTTCAATCATCTTGCAAATTCCATGTATTAATTTTTAATTGATCACTAATATTATCTAAGGGAATATTTAAAAAGACTATTTGGGTCCTCCGTCTCAGAAAAACACAAATTAGAATACCTTTCTATGCTTCTGTTTTTTGGTAGAGATTGTATGATCTTTTACTATGACAAAATGTTGTACTTTTAGAATGCAATGTTGTATCAAATGATATTTCCTTGCATGCATAGTTTGGGGTTTTCAGTCTCTTCCTTATTTGTCAATGCATGCACAATATTTAGCTGTCATTGGTGACTTAGTAAATATTTGTTGATAAATAAAGCAGGTCATGAGTGTTCATTAATCTAATCTGTACTCTCTCCCACTTCTGAATTTCATATGATATCAGACTTTTCTCATTTGACATCTCTAAGGAAATAGGAATAGAACCTAATGAGACAGGATGTGCAGAATCAATATTGACTGATTGACACAAATTGACGGATTTGTCCTTCCATGGGGCTTTCCAGCACCTCTTGGCTTACAATCTTTCCATTTATAGGATGGGTTTAGATCCACTTTCCTTCATATTTTCCCTTTTGAGCAGAGTGGACTGACAGTGATTGAAGCTGCTAATTTAATTCCATGTTTCTCATTAGAAGCATCTAAACTTTTTCATTTCCTTAATTTCTATTTCTCTTTAATCCATGGTGACAGAGTATTGTTCACACAATTACTCTCAAATATATTTGAATAGTATTATTGACTTCCATTCTAAGAAATGGATTGGTTGGATTTGCTCTCACCTTGTCCATGAAATCTGTGCCCCAAAGTTAGACTCTGAAAAGCTGTCACTAGCAATAAGAGCAGACACACACTTTTGCATTATTCCATAGTGATACTTAGCTTTATTTTCAGAACAATTCTCATCATTTTATTTCAAACCAATGGGAAAAATGATGATAATTTACTGGATGAGAGAAACTGGATTTATAATTTATAGCACATTTCAATGTACTTATTGAATAAAATTAACTCTAATAAGTATATTTTCTAAAATATCTTAGCTATGTGACATTTTTGCAATAGAATGCAAAACTAAAGCAATGAAAATATAAACTTTAAAAATGAGAATCATTGTGTTAAATTTAAACCTTCTTTATGAATAAGGCCCCACCCTACACTGGTAGGAGAGAAGAAAAATTGACTAATTTATTTCAAATAAATGTCATCAGTACTTCTAAAAATTTCAAATTTCTTATGAGAAAAATCATAGTTCTTTTAAAATTCCTATGAACTATATGCATGGTTGCATAGAGAGAGTTTCTTTTAAAAGAAGGAATGCCAGTTTGGAGAGCTGGGGAAAGAGCAATAGGAGAGGCGATGTCAAAGCCATATACACCTACAGACTCATCACCAGACTCCTAACTTCGTATAATCAGTATAATGACAAAAAGTTTCCTTGGATGAATAAAGTTAATATGGATAACCCAAAAGAAGGGAAATGGTCATAGTTATAATTCCTGGAAAAAACTGTTAAGTTTTTCAAACTCAGGTTATATGGAGTCTTATATAAATAGCATTCATTTTATTTATTTATTTATTTATTTATTTATTTATTTATTTATTTATTTATTTATCTATTTATTTATCTATTTATTTATTTATTTATTTGCTTTCAGAATTGTAAAGCAAAGAACACTGATTACATTTTATTGAGGTATTATTAAATACTAGTGGAGTGTAATTTTCATAATGTAATTGAGAAATTTGTATCCAAATTGAAAGTGTGAATGCTCTTTCTCTCCCATTTTCTCTTCATTCTTCTCAGTACATATTCACCAAAAGAACTGTGAATCACAAGCCAAAGGAAATATGGAGATTACCAAAATTTTTATCATGGTTAAATATCCCTTGATTGGTATAACTCAATAATACACTCTGTGGTCAATTGGAAGAAACATTGAGAACACAAAAACCTTTATCTTTCTAAGTCATATTTTATATGTAACTAATGTGTGTAATATAACAGCCGCACATTCTCTTTGTGTGTATGTGTGTGTGTGTGTGTGTGTGTGTGTGTGTACACTTGCATAAGAAGAATGACAACTTAAGCAAAATGTGAAACTTTGGATTTGTCTTCTGTGTTTCTTTATTTATTAAATTTGTTTTACTTTTTTAATAAAAACTTTAGTGTTTAAATTTGTATATAAAATATTGTAAAAATTATATTAAAAGTTTATTTGGTAATTTTTGTAGATGAGAGGAAAGAATATATTTGGTGACTCTGGTTTCCTTGATCTATCATAAGCAGAGTTACCAAACAGGCCCTAGGAGAACTGGGATTCATAAAAAGTCACAACACCTAATAAAGATATAAAGTGTCAACTTCTCTATCTGTTCATTTTAAAATGTTTGTGTGTTTGCATGTACAGTCCATGTATTAGTGTTGTCTGCATGTACATGCCATGTGTTATTGAGTGTTTGAGTGTATATAGACTCCTTGTAATAATGCATGTGTATATCTGTGTGCATGCGTATTTGTAAATTAAAATGTTTGTGTGTTTGCATGTACAGTCCATGTATTAGTGTCTGTGTATGTGTGTGTGGTAGTTTGAATGTATTTGGCCCTCATAAGCGCATAGGGAGTGGCACTATTAGGAGGTGTGGCCTTGTTGGAGGAAGTGTGGTTTTGTTGGAGGAGGCTGGATGACACATAACTTTAATCCAGACCCTGAAGCTAGAGTAAATCTGGACCACACCTTCTTTTGGAAGTGTGTCACTGTGAGGGCAGGCTTTGAGGTCTTTTTCTCAAACTTCACTCAGTGTGACAGTCACTCAACTTCCTGTTGCCTCTGAGTCAAGAAGTAAGAGCTCTCAGCTGCAGCACCACATCTGCCTGAAGGTCTCCATGCTCTCCGCCATGATGATAATTGACTGAACCTCTGAAACTGTAAGGGAGCCATGCCAATTAAATATTTTCTTTATAAGAGTTGCCATGACCATGTTATCTCCTCACAGCAATAGAAACCCAAACTAAGACAATGTATATGTGCATGTATAAGCCAGAAGTTGACATCTTAGGCTCGAATAATGTGAGTTTTAGTCCCACCCTCTAGTGTTGGGGTTACATAGTTAATGTGCCTAAATTTTCATGTGAATGCTGGGGATCTGAGCTCATGTCCTCATTCTTGAGTGCCAGGTACTGGCTGAGCTATCTTCCAGCTCTCCATTTATTAAGTTTTTATATTATAGATAAACATAGTCAGAGAGAAGATTGTCAATATTTATAGATCTCATTTGATTCTTTTTACTCAATAGTGTTAAGAGAACTCACAGATAATCACTAGTATTAGTATATTTTTCTTTAAAATAATGTTTAAACTTTACTTAGAGATTTTGATGTAATGGAGAATATAAACCCACAAATGGCAAAACTAAACTATATTGGAATTTTATTAAAATGACTTTGTTTTCCAAATTAAAGTTTGTGTGAACCTAGCCATACACAACTGTGCACTATACAATTAAATAAAACAGTATTAATTCATATAGCATGAAACATGCAATACTCACCTAAATAACACTATTCTGGGTTCCTGAAATAATCAGTGGTACTCTAGTTTCTTTAGGTTCCAAGGTGTGTGTGTGTGTGTGTGTGTGTGTGTGTGTGAGAGAGAGAGAGAGAGAGAGAGAGAGAGAGAGAGAGAGAGAGAGAGAGAGAGAGAGGAGAGAGAAGTATTTGTATTGTGTGTATGTGAGTATTCATGTTCAATCCTGTGAAAATATGCATATGTGCATGTGTACGTATGTGCATATGACCTGACACCCACAGAAGAAAAGGGGAGATGTGACTTAGAAGAAGAAAGGTCAGACTGTGGTGCTTCTGAGAACCACTTCACTGCTGATGTGGCCTAAACACAATACTATCTGTGGATGAGCTGAACTTATGCAGAAATGGCCTAAGAACTAAGGTTATCATCAGGTCCAGCTGTTCTCTGGAGATGCTAAAGGCAAGAATGGCCAGGCCTCAGATGTCACAGAGGATCCTGAAGGTAGTGTATCTGGAGGCTTCTCTCTGTGAGGATGGTCCACCTGTGAAGGAACATCTGAAGAATACACATTCCTGGCAGCCGCACAGTGTGATATGTAGCTTTCTAAAACCCTGAAAATGTAGCTTAATTTTAATATTAATCTTATGACTAATCTTGTGCCATTATCTGTATACAATTTGTAGTGACTGGAATATAGTTGTCCTTCATCAGAATGTTTTGTCTAAGCAAACTGTGAAAGAATTCATAAGTTGTTTCAAAATTAGTAATTTGTTTAAATCTTTATTAATAATTAATAATTAATAAAGATTCATAAGAGTGAATTATCCCAGAAACCCCTCTCTCCCTTCATTCAGAGATCAGGGAACTATGTCCTGAGGAACTTAATCACATTTGCCATGTCTAGAGTGTCACTTGTCATTAACATGCTCAAACAGTCTAAATCAATGAGCCATGAAGTGTCTGAGCAGGTTGGGAGACATTTACTATGCAATTTTAATTAATTTCCTAATTTAAAAATAATACTTGTATGAGATAATGTGTTACATTGCTGAGTGCTATTTCATAGCTGATGGACATATTTCTTTGCAACTGTGGAAAGCCCTTCTATTTGATTAAATTATATGGATGATTGGCTTTAGAGATGACTGATATTTTAATATCACTAAAAATAATATATAAAGAGGAACCTGTTTCAGTTTTTACATAAAGGTAAAAACAACTAATGTACTTTTAGCCATAAGTAAATCCCAAAACACAGTAAGCAATTCTGGCGTAGCTGTTGGAAGTGCTCTCCAGCCCTTTCCTGAGAGCTGTGGGCATTTTGATGGCTGCTGAGTGAGAAAGAACCATGCTTTACTAAGAGTGCTCCTGTTAGGAGGTTTCCCATATTCCCATATTCCCTTGGATGGTCCCTCACCCACTGCTGTGTAACAGTTTAATTACATTTATAACAAGCTTTCACAGATAAAGAGTTTATATTTCTCCCTTGAAAAAATTGTTGGTAGATACAATTGTTTAAAAAATATTTAACTGAAGAACTCATTGCTTATGACTACTTCATATAGATGGTGATTATAAACATTCACTAAATAAGCAAATACTTATTGCAAATATATAAAATGTTTATGGAAATTTATTTTAAAAAGAGATACCCAAATAAAATCATTTATTCAAAGAGTTCTTTGACAAAACCTATAACTATATTATACATTTCATGCAAAAGTTGGTTTAATAAATGCTTTCTTTTACTCACTGGACATTGGATATTAAGTATGGTTTGTCATTCATATCCTTGTATCTAGGAAACTCATACCTCTTGGGGAAAACATGAGCAATTAATACTAATCTTCACAGTATAATGAGGAAGCTTGTAGATGACACATCCCTTCACCTTTTCAATGAATGTCTGTTACAACAAGCATCATCAATTAATGTTGTTCCATGGAGAGACTAGTATCTATCTGAAAATTAGTTCTCATGTAAAGTTTGGCATAAAGTTAATTTAATGACTTCAAATGATGCTGTAGCAAGTTGACCCTGTGTATCTGGATTTGTTTTAAATCTGCTTACAAATCAGTAATTACCTTTCCATTTTGCTCTTTTCAAACCCTGTGTTGAAAGTCTACTAATCAGGAACAATTTGGTGGTATTTAATTTGAATTTATTAACTAGTATTAACAAACTGTATAAGTGAATTTTGTTAAAATAAAAATGTACCTAATTTGAATAGATATGCCTTTTTATGTCAGTAATTATGCTTGGGGTATTATTTTATCAGATTATTCTCATAAAAAAGATGAGTGCTACTTGCTGTTAAATTTTTGTGTCAATAAAGAATTGGAAACTCAGAATTTTAAAGTAACATTTCAAAAAGAATGAAAATGTTATTAAATTTTAACAACTTTGTTATTCACTAATAATTTGTAGCCCTTAAGCAGAATGGAAATTTGGAAAAAGAATACACATTGACCTTAGCCTTCTTAACAACAGAGCACTCACCCAGCATGTGGAAATAAGGTAGAAAAAGCCATCATGTGATGTACCGGGCTGGCTCTTTTCACATATTTTTCTCTTCTGTGTTTTCTCTTCCTAGTTTCTCCGACTCTAAACCTCAGTTTAGCTCTGGGAATTCACTGTCAGTCTGTTCTTGGCCTTCTGATGTTTGTACTTGACTCTCTCAGAGTTTGGCTGATGGTTATATTTTTAAAGAAATTTCCTTCTGGCTGGCCTCTAGTTCACCCTTAGAAACTAGCCCAAATTTTGTTTAATTGACAAACCTACCTATCAGGTCTGTCTTCTATTTTACCTGGCATTTATGAAGATGAGTTTTGCTGTTATTGTTGTATTCTAAAGGGAGAGGTCCTACGAGGCAAGAGTTACAGAGGCTAGCTTCTGTATGGGCTCTACCTGTATTGGGAACCAAGTTTAACTTTGGACTTTACTATCCTTAGCCCTTGCCATTACCTTGGTTTTTCTTACTTTTTTCTTTTTATAGCTAAAGCAGTCTTTTCATTGTCTGTCCACAAACTCAGTGGTACTATATTCGAACTTTACAATGATTTCACTGCTCATCTTATTGCATGTTGTGTTGCTGGCTTCCCTGACCAGTCACAGACCCTGACAAACTGCTGGTTATGGAGAAGAGTGAATCTATTATACTTTCCAAGTGAGTGTAAGATTTAAATTCTTGAAATGTAAGAAGTTACTCTTTCTCCATTTGATATTAGAAATGATCTCTTGAGAGACATTCTAATAGGAAATTTTCCTTTGGCTTATATTCTAAAAGCCGTCAGGGACAGTTCCATTGGCTATTTTTAGTTCTAAAAGAAATTCAGACCAAATGACTATCTGCCATGACTATTACATACCAAAACAAAGCTGGTCTCCATCACAAATACCTGTTGAAGACTCCATGCTGGCACCATGGCTCTTCTCAGATCTTCTCACCCTGGTGTAGTTGTTTTTTTTTTCCCCTTTGGAGGCCTGCCACCTAGCTCCCAAATAAATAAATATTTTATTCTATATGTGTGTTTATTTCCTTCTCACTCCATGGCTGGCTCTGTGGCTGTGTGGCTGGCCCCAGGCATCCTCCTCTCCTCCTTTTCTCACTCCTCGCTCCCTTCCCTAGATTTATCCTCCTATTTATTCTCTCTGCCTTGCAGCCCTGCCTATCCCTCTCCTGCCTCAATATTGGCTATTCAGCTCTTTATTAGACCAATCAGGTATTTTAGACAGGCAAAGTAGCTTAGCTCTACAGAGATAAACAAATGCAACATAAAAAAATACATCACGTCTTTGCATCATTAAACAGATATTCCACAGCATAAACAAATGTAACACATCTTAAACTAATATTCCACAACACCCCAGCCCCTACCCTGAAGGAGACCAGCTTCCTCTTCCCCTGCCCTAGGGTACTGTTGAGTGGGAGAAATAAGGAATATGCAGATCAAAATATAGAGGAGAAAAAGACAGTTGGGAACATAGGATAGCCTTGGGAGGGCCTGGATCAAAACCCACCAGCCCCTTCTGTCTCTACTAAAGGGCTTTTAAAGGAATGCCAAGGGATGGAGCAAAAGACTTCCCCCTACCACAGTCAAGTACAGACTATCCAAGACACCTGGTGACCATGCACGTGGTCCAGCCATCCCCTAATGCATCCCTGCTGTGTAAAGCAAGCTCAGATCTCAATAGGAAGATTTTGTGGGCTCCCACACTACCCTAACCTTCTCCAGCTCAAGGGCTTCCTTCCTCATGGTTTCTCATTCCCTTATAACCCTACTATTTGGGCTGTAATCTCAGTTTTGTTTTCCCCTCTTAGTCCTCCTCTCTCATTCTCCACCACTTTTCCTCTCATTGCAAAGTTCAGTCTACTGGCCACGTACAGTCCACTATTTTGTCTCCCCGCTTTGGACTCCTTCTGACGTCTCATAATAATAAAAATATATAATAAAAAAAAATCTTCCCCTCAACAATACCTTTGGGTGGTCATGTCCCAAATGTATACATCTGGTGCAAAAACCCTCGGTTTATACAGCTATAATCATGAACATTGGATTTGAAGACATATCAAGTTCTAAGATGTGAGATTGTCTATATCCTTGTTCCCTTTGAAACTGGGATCACACCAATATACTTAATACTGTCATTCTCTACATCTACTGCCCATTTTCTTTGTCTATGCTATGAACGCTATTGGAGGCCTATCTGCAGCTTATTCCTCCAAAGGAGAAAGAGTTTGTTTAGTGCATGCTATCTATGGGCACTGTATTTAGTTGGCATGTAATGGAGGCCCATGTATAATGATGTTCTTGCCACCTTTCCTGGGTATTTTTCCTCCTTCTGTTCATCTCAGCATTCCCAGTTCAAGGTTTAATGTGTTCACCTGGCTGCTTTCCTTATTTAAAGTTCTATCTCACCTTCAAGCACTCTGTACTAGAATTCCTCCCACTCTTTATCAATCATATTTCCTCTTGGATTATTGGTAGAAGAAGGTAAGCCATAAGATAGATTCATTTTTGGTATGTATAAAGGTCTATAGTAAGTTTATCTTTGGAATATCTATATTAAAAAGCAAAAAGGAAAAGAACTAGTAGTGGAGGATTTTCTGGTTTTGGAATATTTCATATAGCTGTAGTTCAGAGTATGGCTGATACCAAAGCACAGGGTGTGGCTGATACCACACCCATAGCCCATTCCTTTACTGGCCTCATTCTGCACTCTGCTTAGTTGTGAGATTAGAAAAACAAAACCAAACAACAAAAACTTTCAATTTACCAGTCATTCCTACTAAATGTCAGTTTTCAACCATCTTATATCTTCGTTTTTAATTCCCTTTTTCTTTTCCTGTTTACAGTGACAAATTTGTCTTTAATCTCAGGAATTTTAATGATATTCTGATGTTTTTGGAAAAGCTCTGTTTTCAAAGTTGCTATTGCTGGAAACTTGGAAACTGTACTAAACCAAAGTTTGAAATGTCTACTCAGCATTTCTTCATGTAATTGCTGTTAAAACCTCTAATGTCAACATTGTGATAAACGTTTCCCTAACCCTAGAGACCTATAGTTATTAAAAAATTTTAGCACATTGCTGACATTTTACTCTTGACAAAACTAATAAACATAGCTTGATTATCTTGAATTATGCAGGGATATGTTTAAAACAGTAACACAAGGTCTCTTCATGAACCAACTTCTCCTTTGGTTTTCTATTCACAAGAGCAGAAAAACTGTGTTGACAGCATAGAAGACTTTGTAATTGGGATTGCAGTTTATGGGTGGAGAGAATTCAGTGAGGTATGACAAAAGAATGACAGAAACCTGCATACAAGTGTAGATGTAACCAACCATCTTATTAAATAAGAAACACAGAGCCAATTCAGAGAAGAAAGCCAAGAGGTCAGAGCTAAGAGCCTCACCCTTCCTGCTTCAGCGATCCTCTTCAGTCAAGAGAGCTCTCCGAAAGGGACCTACTTCCTGTGTGTATGTCTTTATATAGTCTAGCTGTTCTGCCTTCTCATTGGTTGTAAACCCAAACATGTGACTGCCTCGTCACTGCCTGTATGTACCGCCCTCCAGGTCCTTAAAGGCGTGCGCCACTGCCGCCATGCACTTGCTATGGCTCTAATAGCTCTGACCCCCAGGCAACTTTATTTATTAACATACAATTAAAATCACATTTCAGTACAAGTAAAATACCACCACATTTTCCCTTTTCTGTTTTAATAAAAAGAAAAAAAAGGAAAAGGTTATAACTAACAAAAAAACTATATACAAAAGTACAATAACTATATACAATATATACAAGTAATAAATGTCTAAACAATGTCTAGTCCATTTGTATTTGACAAATTCAGAGAAAATAATTTCATTATCTATCCTATTTTGTTAAGTCCAAAATGTATCTAAGTCACTTTCTATCCTAATTAATCTTCAACTATAACTAACTAACCTTCAACTATAACTAACTAATCTTCAACTCCCTTAGAGACCCAAGAAGGAAATAATATTAACTAACAAAAATAAAAACAGGAAGTGCATGCAAGCAACTTCCAAAAAATTTGTGAGTTGACAGAAACAGCCAGCTGCCTGGACAGTCACCTGAGGTCTCTCCGCAGTGCTAGGGCATCATCTTCAGCCTATAGACTTAGCGTATCTGACAGACTCATTTGTGAAGTAGGATGTACACAAGGTCAACAGTTCAACCTCACATTGGGTGAGAGCAGTCCATGTACCAGAAACACCTGAATTCCACTAGTGTCATGTCATGATTCAGGATTTTAAATTCTGGAAATTGTTAATGGTTCTTTAATTCAGCTGTCCATTCTTCTTGGCTGTGTACATATGGCTTCATCTCAGCATCCCATTCTTCTCTACATTCCTCTATCAAATGCCAGTCTACTATTGAGAGGCGTGAGCTTAGTTATTCTTCAAGAATAACTGTTTCAGCTGCTGTTCCATAGCACATCAGAAGCCATCGGCCCACTGCCTGTTCAGCTGCCTTCGAAGAAAAGGTCACTGTACCTTTTCCGAATTGTGAAGGCCACTTCAGGGATGGTGCCATATTGTCCTGGCCTCAGAAGATGCCTTTTGATAAAGCCATAACCACACTGTTTTGGCAAGAATCGGTAGTCCTTTGTTTCATGTCCTGTCTGCCCATTTTGTCAGCAGTTGATTCGAGGATACTTTGTTGTCCAGTGGCTAACTTTTGCCACAATGAAAGTTAACTCCATATGCAGTTTCTTCAATGCCCATATTTTCTGTGAAGTAAATTGGTACTGCCAGGAGCCAACATGTCCCATAATCATAACAAAAAAGAAAAATTTTCTAAGTTATTAAAACATTTTAAATGCCATATTCTGTAGATCTCTGAAGGGTTTGAAGATGATCTGTCTAAAATATATCTGCTCAATTTTTAAAACATATCTAATATGACTACAAGTTCTATTGTAATGTCTAACCACTAACTTTCATTTCTTTATATCCTAATAGTTGATAATAATAACATTCAAGGATCAGAAAATTGCATTGCTAAATGAACGGTATAAGTACAATTAGAAATATACATATAACATTTTCTAACAATATCAATTTCAATATATATAATTTGTATACAATATAAAACAATCCAATCCAATGTAAAGTATTTAAAACTAGTAATTGTCTTTTTCTTCTTTTCTTTTCTTTCTCTTTTTTTTTAAAACAAGAACCTTAAATCTAATCTCCTTTGCTTAGCCTTTTTCCTAACCCTTGACAACAACTTGTAACCAACCCCCCTAAACAATGAAAATTATCCCAGACCCAAAACCCATTAAAAAGACCAAAAAACCACCCGCCCCACACCACCTCTTTGGGAATGTGGGCATCGTATTCTTAAAATTGCTTCCTGCTGGGTATGGGCGAAGTTATCTTTATCCTGAAAGAAAAATTTTAGGTTAATTGTCAAATTCTAGGAAAGGTAACTATATCCTTCATTATCCAGTCTGTATATAATGCCAAAGTTCAGGGTTTATCTCAAGTCCTTATTCAAGTAGTCTTTGAGACTGGATCATCTCAGCTAGTCATTTCAAAATTGCTCTGAGCACCTTGTAGTTCAAAGCTGATCTGTAGATGATGTTTGTCAGCTTAGTGATATTATTATTGTCCACGTGGAATTGTTGTTGTTGTGGGGCCCCATCTTCCTCCTGGAGACTTCAGTTGATGTTAGGCCTGGCCGTGATTTCCTGCAGAAAACTGATAAGAGACTCTAACACAAAGACATATATATGCAGCTAGTTGAAGCCTTTTTTCTAGAATTAATTAGTACTCTATATGACCATTCATATCTTAAGAAAGTTTCATAAAAAACATCATGTCAATAGTAAAGGTTTAAAAAAGGATTTTTCCATAACCTGGCAACAAGCCAAAGAAATAGTAAAGAAATGTCCTACTTGTTCCTTCTACAATCAAACACCATTACCACCAGGATGTAACCCAAAGGATACTCAAAGGAATGAAATCTGGCAGATGGACGTGTTTCACTTTGCAGAATTTGGAAAACTGAAATATGTACACCACACTATCGATACTTATTCAGGATTTCAGTGGGCAACTGCTTTGACTTCTGAAAAAGCTGATTCTGTAATCACTCATTTGCTAGAAGTTATGGCCATCATGGGTATACCTGCACAAATCAAAACTGATAATGCTCCATCATATGTCTCGGTTAAAATGAAACAGTTTTTTGCTTATTACAATATAAAGCATATTACAGGCATACCACATAATCCTACAGGTCAAGCAGTTATAGAAAGATCAAATAGAACTCTAAAGGATATGCTAAATAAACAGAAAGGGGTAACAAAAACCCCCAGAAACAGACTGCATAATGCTCTATTAACTTTGAATTTTCTTAATGCCAGTGAGAAAGGAACAACAGCTGCAGAGAGACATTGGATAATAGAAAAAACTACAGAATTAAATCAGCCTATATACTTTAAGGATGTGCTGACCTCAGAATGGAAACCAGGGTATGTGTTACGTTGGGGACGAGGTTTTGCTTTTGTTTCTACAGGAGAAGGTAAGTTGTGGGTACTTTATCAAAATTGATAAAGGTTCGATTTGAACAAGAGAAACCTCTTAATTAGAGGAGGTGATAGTTCTTCAACCAGCATGAACATCCAATTTAAACTAACTTATACCAGTAACACATGTCTTTTCATTTAATCAGATAATAACTTGCCAAAAAGGAACATCCCCAAAATTAGTCTTGGGGAAAGGTTTTTGTTTTTGTCTTTTAGGAGAATGAAGGTTAAGGAATCTGAAGACAAATGAGACAACTGAAGAAAAGGGACAAATCATCTATCCCAGGAAACAGAGTGAAATGGCATATGGGTATATATTATCTAAAAAATTTTATGTCTTCCTAAATGTTTGTTTCTGCTCTTCTCTAAAGATCTAACACTATTGGTCTTCCAATAGTCCCAGTTCAATTAAAATTTAAAGCTGACTTTGGAGTTGGAGAACGGCTCTCTCCTTCTTTAAACTCAAGCATACTGTTAAAAGGAAAATGCAAACTCCCTGTATCATGCCAGAATAAAAGAGCCATCTTCTGCTATGGGACAGGAGAAAAGCCAAATTAATTAAGGGACTATTTTATTACTAATCTCAACTCTTTGATTCTATTCTGATTCTTTAAACTTTTCTTAAAGTATAAATTTTATATCAATATTTATAAGATTAATATATATATGTATATATATATATACATCTACATACAAGAAGTGCTTATGTGAACGCAAATCCTTTTGTTAACAACACAATTGCTTCTTTACCTTGAAAATGACTACTTGATCAGTAAAACATGGACCAGACTATAAGTGGTTTCTTTGACTATAAACCTTGGCTTTGCAATGCTTGTTGAATGCTCATTTTGTTCTTAGATCTCTGGTGTTCATATTTGGTTTTCCTTAAATTTGCCTGATAAACATTGATTGGAATTTGTTTCCTGATTTGTCTTTTAGTTCTACTTTGGGACATCAACTATAAGTCTGATGAATTGACAAGCCTGTCTGTCATTGTCCTTCCATGTTTCAGTCAACTCACACAGACTACCAGTCCTTTCTTCCTATTCATTTTAGTTTTCCCTTCACTATTACTATGACATATTTTTCCCTTCTTCTTATGCAAAATTGTCTATTAGCCAATAGCTTCTGTCTGACTTAAGGCTTAACTTTATTTCAATGTTATGCTCTTTGATCTGAAGCATTTTGGTTGCACTTGACTCTAGTAGCCTCTTAAATTTTTCAGAGAACCTTGTAAAAATGATACTAGTATTGCCTCTGTTTTATACCTAAGAATTGAGAACAAGAATGTTAAATGAATTGTCCAAACTGACAACCAAATTAGAGAATTTCTTAATCATTAAGTCTTACTTGTATGGCACATGCTGATAAGGAAGAAGGGATACATTAACTTATATAGAAATAGCAGTATATTTCAGCTATTGGAAGCTATACACCAACCTGTGGCATTTTCAAAACTGTTTTACCTTCTAAATCAATAATTCACTTTCTCTTCCTTGAAAGGTAAGTTACATGTTTCTAAATAATTAGTAGAGAGCAACAGAAAGTTCGCGACATGTTTAGAAAACTCAAAAAAAGACTTGAGTGGTAGATCCAAGACCATAAGCACAAGGTATGATTGTTACCAGCACCAGACACCTCGTCAATATTCCGTGACTATTAATAAGTGAAAGAGCAAGTTGGAGATGTGATTATAAACACTAGCACAAGAATATTCAGTATTTTGGACTTAAGATAGTCATCATATTTTTACACATTGTGACATATTGATGCATTATCAGGCTCTGGATATTCTTTGAATTTTCTCTTAATGATTAGAAAAGAAGAATCTTACAGAATGCAGGCATTCATATGATAGCTGTAATTGGTAGCGTGGCTATAAGTAGAAACAGAACTATGGGAAGAATTGGTTTGGTGGACAGTGATTAACCCATTACAAAATTTTCACACTGAATTATACCCCAAGGAAAACATTATAACCGAGCTTTTGAAAGTATTAAAAAATGAATTAAGAAGGATTATATCTTTAATATTCAGGTTTAACAAATATAAAAGCTATCTCTAAATATAAAAGCACTATAAGAGATAAATTTATGTATGTTTCTCTTTGCCTTACTTCTGCTCCCCACTACCTCTTCCATGTGCTATTGTCTAGACCATTTACATTTCTAAAAGTCATATACATATATATATTATTCTCTCTGAACCATACTTTCTATTATGAAATTAAGCACTTAAATTTTCAGCTAAAAATAAATTTGTCTGGATCTGGAGAGATATGAATCAGAGGTTAAGAGAACCTCCTGTTGTTCCAGAAGATCAAGGTTTAGTTCTCAGCACCCATGTGGCAGTATACAATCACCTATAACTCCATTTGAAAAGGAACTACTGCCTTCTTCTGGCTCTGAGGCCAGAAGACATACATACAATGAACATACATACAGATGGGGAAATACTCATATACATAAAATAAATACTTCTTTAAAAAAGAAAAATTTCCCAGAACTAAAGAAAATGAATTCCTGTTTCTTCATTATTTTGAGCATGATGCCAAGTTTGCATAGACACCAAGTTAGAATGGTTTAGTTTTCCAAACTTTAGCAAATTCACATCCTGAAGAAAAACAATTGAAGACAGATGATTTAATTTTTAAATATATAATTACATAGAAAGTAAAACTATATGTAATTATAATCTTCAAAGTCAATTTTTATGTAAAATATAAAAAGACTTCTCTAACCTTCATACCATTATTGAGTAATCTGAAGAATTTATAAAGGCAAGGGAGACGGTTCAATGGACAAAATGCTGATTTAAGATCGCAGTATCCATGTAAAAACCTGGAGTAATAGTCTGTATCAGTGACCACAGTGCTGAGGAGTGGGTGCAAAGACCAAAGTATTCCCATAGCATGCTGGACAGCCAATCTAGCTAAATCAGAGAACCGAAGATGAGTAAGAGATCCTGTCTCAAAAAATTAAGATAGATCATGATTGAGGAAACACTTGACATTGGTCTCTGACCTTCACAGATATGTAAGTAAGTGTGTGTGTGTGTGTTACACACATTCAAGTATAATTCATAACTTTTTGTAGTATGTACATGGAATATATTAGGTTTAATAAAGAGAATAAATTTTAAATACATTATGTATTTTAATTATATTTATTTGTCTATACTTTCATCTTCTCATTTTCACCCTCTCCCAAATCTTTCTTCTCCCAATGTTTTATGTTTTTATGTCTCACACTCTCACTCCCCCGCCCCTCCCCCCACTTCTCAACAAAGTAGTTTCAGAACAATACAGGAGCACATCATAAAGATTACTCACCATAACCAAGCTGGCTTTATCCTGGGAATACAGAGTTGTTCAACATATCCAAATTGGTATTTGTAATAAATAATATAAATTGATTTAAAGATACAAATTCCATGATCATCTCAATTGGCACAGAAAAAGCTTTTTCAAAACCCAATACCTTTTCCTGATAAAGCCCTCAGGAGTACAGGAAACATATTTAAAAACAATAAATGCTATATAATACAAACTCATCACAAACATCCTGGTAAATGTAGAAGACTTTGAGTAAATTTTATTCAAAAGTCGGAAACAAAATAAGGATACCCACTCTCTCCAGTACTACTCAATATAATACTTAAAGTCTTAGCCATAGCAATAAGAAAAAAAAAAAGAAAGAAGAACAAGGAAATAAAAGGGATACTGTGGTAGATTGAATAAGAATATGCTGCATAGGTTCAAATATTTGAGTGCTTGGTCATCAGGAAGTGAAACTATTGTAAAAGTATTAGAAGGAATAGAAGTTGTAGCTTTGTAGGGAGAAATGTGTCACTAGGGGTGGGTGTTGAAGTTTCAAAAGCCCATGCAAGGCCCTGTCTCAATCTCTGTCTTTGTTTTTTTCTTTCTGTCTCTCTTTCTTCCCACTGCCTTTGGATCAGGATGCAGCTCTTAGCTCCTGTTCCAGTACCATGAATCCCTCCATGCTTCCTGCCATGATGATAATGGAATATGCCTCTTAAACTGTAAGCAAGTCCCAATTAAATGCTAACTTCCCAAAGAGTTGCCTTGATGATGGTGTCTCTTCACGGCAATAGAACAATGACTAAGACATTAATGACTAAGTTTGTACCAGGAGTGGGGTACTGTTGTTACAGGCCTGACCATGCTATTAGTTGTAGGTATAGGTAAGATTTGGGGACTTTGGACTAGAAAAGTGATTCAACACTTTAAACAGGTCATAATGAGCCATCCTAATAGGAGTATGGAAGACAGTGCAGAGGGAGATTTGAACTGTAGGGGCCCAGCTCAAGAAGTTTCAGAGGAGAAGAATATTAGTAAGTGGCCTAAAGACCATTATTGTGCTATTCTGGCAAAGATTGTAGCTGTTTTTGCCCTTGTCTTAAAAATCTACCTGAGGCGAGGTGAGTGACTCTGCTCATACCCAGAGAGTCCTGCCCCTAGGACACATCCCTAGGACACAGCTGGTCCCTGGGAACCCCCGCCCAACTCTGTCCCAGTTGCTGGCCAGCAGGCAAAACTCCTGCAGGATGGACCCCCGAACAAACCTCCCCACCAGACCCTGCAATCTACACACCCTGCCCCCATACCCATCCGCTTGAAACCCCAGCCACTTCCTGAGGCATGGAAACCAAACCTCCAGATTGCATTGGACCAAGAGAGGAGATGGGTAGATGTCAAGGCAAAAATACATAAAACAACATAAAGAGCAATATGGCATCACCAGAACCTAGCCCTCCTACAACAGCAAGACCTGAACATCACAATGTAGAAGAAGCAGAAGAAAGCGACCAAAGAATAGCATCATAAAGATGCTAGGAGCCTTTCAAAAAAAATGAAAAATGAAATTGAGGAAAAGACAAACAAAAAATTGGAAGAAATCAATAAATCCCTTAAAGAAAGCCAAGAAAACCATGAAAAAGCAATTAAACATGTGAGGGAAACAGTTCACAACCTGAAAAGGAAAATAGAAACAATGAAGAAGGCACAAACAGAGGGAATGCTGGAAATAGAAAATCTGAGTAAACAAACAGGAACTTCAGATGCAAGCATAACCAACAGAATTCAAGAGATGGAAGAGAGAATCTCTGATATAGAACATACAGTAGAGGAAATAGATTCGTCAGTCAAAGAAAACACCAAAGCCAAAAAAGTCATAACACAAAACATCCAGGAAATCTGGGACATCATGAAAAGGCCAAACCTAAGAATAATAGGAATAGAAGGAGAAAATACCAACTCAAAGGCACAGAAAATATATTCAACAAGATCATAGAAGACAAATTTCCCAACTTAAAGAAGAAAATACATATGAAGTTACAAGAAGCCTATAGAACACCAAACAGACTAGACCCCCCCAAAAAAAGTGCCCTTGCCACATAATAATTAAACAACTAAACCTACTGAATAAAGAAAGAATATTAAGAGCAGCAAAGGAAAAAGGTCAAGTGACTTATAAAGGCAAACCCATTAGAATAACATCAGATTTCTCAATGGAGATTTTGAAAGCCAGAAGGACCTGGACAGATGTAATACAGACACTAAAAGACCATAGATTCCAGCCTAGACTAATATACCTAGCAAAACTTTCAATCACCGTAGACAGAGTGAACAAGACATTCCAAGACAAAATCGGATTTAAACATCTATCCACAAATCCAGCCATACAGTAAGCACTAGAAGGAAAATTCCAAACTAAGGAAGTTAGATACACCCAAGAAAACACAGTCAATAGATAAACACACAGCAGTAAACCTCAAAGAAGAGAAATACATACACACTACCACCAAAAGATAACAGGAACTAACAATCACTGGTCATTAATATCCCTTAACATCAATGGACTTATAAAAAGATACAGGTTAACAGAATGGATATAAAATCAGGATCCATCTTTCTGTAGCATACAAGAAATACACCTCAATTTTAAGATAGATACATCAGAATAAAAGGCTGGGAAAAGACTTTCCAATCAAATGGTCTTAAGAAGCAAGCTGGTGTAGCTATCCTAATATCCAACAAAATAGACTTCAAACTAAAATCAGTCGAAAGAGATCAAGAAGGGCATTACATACTCATCACAGGAAAGACCCACCAAGATGAGGTTTCAATTCTGAACATTTATGCCCCAAACACAAGGGTACTCACATATGTAAAAGAAACATTACTAAATCTTAAGTCACACATAAAACTCCACACATTAATAGTGGGAGACCTCAACACCCCACTCTCACCAGTGGACAGATCTGCCAAATCAAAGCTTAACAGAGATATAAGAGGTTTAACTGATGTTATGACTCAAATGGACACAATTGATATCTACAGAACATTCTACCCCAACAAAAAAGAATATACCTTCTTTTCAGCACCCCATGGAACCTTCTCTAAAATCGAACACAAACTCTGTCAGAAAGCAAATCTCAACAGATAAAAAAAAAAATTGGAATAACCTCCTGTATTCTATCAGACCACCATGATTTAAAGTTAGATTTCAACAACAACAAAAATTACAGAAAGCCTATAATCTCATAGAAACTGAATAGTACTCAACTGAATCACCAATGGGTCAAGGAAGAAATAAAGAAAGAAATTAAAGACTTCCTGGAGATCAATGAAAATAAACTAACCCAAACTTATGAGATACTACAAAAGCAGTGCTAAGAGGAAAATTCACAGCACTAAATGCCCACATAAAGAAGTTGGAGAAATCTCACACTAGTGACTTAACAGCACACCTAAAAGCTCTAGAACAAGAAGAAGCAAAGTCACCCAGGAGGAACAGATGCCAGGAAATAATCAATTTGAGAGCTAAAAACAATAAAATAGAAACAAAGAATACAATACAAAGAATCAATGAAACAGAGAGTTGGTTCTTTGAGAAAATCAACAAGACAGACAAGCCTTTATCCAGATTAACCAAAAGGCACAGATAAAGAGCATCCAAATTAGCAAAATCAGAAATGAAAAGGGAGACATAACAACTGACAATGAGGAAATCCAGAGAAACATCAGCTCATACTTCAAAAACCTGTACTCCACAAAATTGGAAAATCTAAAAGAAATGGACAGTTTTCTGGATAAGTACCACATACCTAAGTTAAATCAAGACCAGATAAACTATTTAAATAGACCAATAACCTCTAAGGAAATAGAAACAGTCATTAAAAGTCTCCCAGCCAAAAAAAGCCCAGTACCAGATGGTTTCAATGCAGAATTCTACCAGATCTTCAAAGAAGAGTTAGTAGCAATACTCTTTAAATTGTTCCACACAATAGAAACAGAAGGAACAGTACCAAACTCTTCCTATGAGGCTACAATTACTCTGATTCCCAAGCCAAACAAAGATGCAACAAAGAAAGAGAATTACAGACCAATCTTCCTCATGAACATTGATGCAAAAATACTCAATAAAATATTGGCAAACAGACTCCAAGAACACATCAAAACAATTATCCACCATGATCAAGTAGGCTTCATCCCAGAAATGCAAGAATGGTTCAACATATGAAAGTCTGTCAATGTAATACACCATATAAACAAACTGAAAGAAAAAAACAAATGATCATTTCATTAGATGCTGAAAAGTTCTTTGACAAAATTCAACACCCCTTCATTATAAAGGTCTTGGAGAGATCAGGGATACAGGGAACATACCTAAACATAATAAAAGCAATTTACAGCAAGCCAGCAGCCAACATAAAGCAAATGGAGAGAAACTCAAAGCAATTCCACTAAAATCAGGAATAAGATAAGGCTGTCTGCTCTTCCGTATTTATTCAATATAGTACTTGAAGTTCTAGCTAGAACAATAAAACAACCAAAGGAGATCAAGGGGATACAGAAAGAAAAGGAAGAATCCAAACTTTCACTATTTACAGATGACATGATAGTATACATAAGTGACCCAAAAAAATTTGACCCTGGAACTCTTACAGCTGATAAACACCTTCAGTAATGTGGCAGAATACAAGATTAACTAAAAAAAATTAGTAGCCCTCCTATATACAAATGACAAATGGGCTGAGAAGGAAATCAGAGAAACATCACCCTTTAAAATCATCACAAATAATACAAAATACCTTGGGGGTAACTCTAACTAAACAAGAGAAGGACCTGTATGACAAGAACATAAAGTCTCTGAAGAAAGAAATTGAAGAAGATATCAGAAAATGGAAAGATATCCCATGCTCATGGATAGGTAGAATTAACATAGTAAAAATGGCAATCTTACCAAGATCAATCTACAGAGTCAATGCAGTTACCATCAAAATCCCAATACAATTCTTCACAGACATGGAAAGAACAATACTCAATTTCATATGGAAAAACAAAAAAATCCAGGATAGCCAAGAGAATCCTGTACAATAAACCAACCTCTGGAAGCATCATGATCTCTGACTTCAAGCTCTACTATAGAGCTACAGTAATAAAAACAGCGTGGTACTGGCATAAAAACCCACATATGGACCAATAGAACCGAACTGAAGATGCTGACATTAATCCTCACATGTATGAACACTTAATATTTGACAAAGACTTTACAGTGGAAAAAAGAAAGCATTTTCAACAAATGGTGCTGGCACAACTGGATGTCAAAATGTAGAAGATTACAAATAGATCCATATCTATGACTGTGCACAAAACTTAAGTCCAAGTGGATCAAAGACCTTAACATAAATCCAGTTACTCTGAACCTGATAGAAGAGAAGGTAGGAAGTAGTTTTGAGTGCATTGGCACAGGAGACCACTTCCTAAACATAACAACAGTAGCACAGACACTGAGAGAAACAATTAATAAATGGGACCTCTTGAAACTGAGAAGCTTTTGTAGGGCAAAGGACTCAGTCAATGAGGCAAAACAACAGCCTACAGAATGGGAAAAGATCTTCACCAACTCTACATCTGACAGAGGGCTGATATCCAGAATATATAAAGAATTCAAGAAACTAGACATCAAAGTACTGAACAATCCAATTAAAAAATGGGATATAGACTTAAACAGAGAATTCTCAACAGAAATGCTCAAATGGCTGAAAGACATTTAAGGAATTTCTCAACATCCTTAGTCATCAGGGAAATGCAAATCAAAAGAACTCTGAGATACCATCTTACACCTGTCAAGATGGCTAAGATTAAAAACACTGAAGACAGCCGGGCGGTGGTGGCGCATGCCTTTAATCCCAGCACTCGGGAGGCAGAGCCAGGTGGATCTCTGTGAGTTCGAGGCCAGCCTGGTCTCCAAAGAGAGTTCCAGGAAAGGCACAAAACTACACAGAGAAACCCTGTCTCGAAAAACCAAAAAAAAAAAAAAAAAAAAAAAAAAAAAAAACACTGAAGACAGCTTATGTTGGAGAGGATGTGGAGCACGGGGAACACTCCTCCACTCCTCCACTGTTGGTGGGAATGCAAACTTATACAGCCACTTTGGAAATTAGTATGGCAGTTTCTCAGAAAATTGGGAATTAATCTCCCTCAACACCCAGCTATACCACTCTTGGGCATATACCAGGAATGCTCAATCATTACCACAAGGACACATGCTCAACCATGTTCATAGCAGCATTATTTGTAATAGCCAGGAAATAACCTGGAAACAACCTAGATGCCCTTCAACTGAAGAATGAATAAAGAAAATGTGGTACATATACACAATGGAGTACTACTCAGCAGAGAAAAACAATGACATCATGAGGTTTGCAGGCAAATGGATAGAACTAGAAAATATCACCCTGAGTGAGGTAACCCAGACCCAGAAAGACAAACATGGTATGTACTCACTCTTAAGTGGATACTTAGATGTAAAGCGAAAGATAATCAGACTGCAACCCACAGCTTCAGGGAGGTTTACCTAGTAAAGAGGACCCTAAGAAAGACACAGGGATTGTCTAGCAATGGAGAAATGGATGAGATCTATATGAGCAAACTGGGGGTGAGGGGTTGGTTAATGGAGGGCAAGGGTCAGGAGAAAGAGTGCTTTGGAGATTGGTGTGTCCTAGCTGGATCAGAAACAGAGTGGGAGAACAAGGAAAGAGGTACCATGATAAATGAAGACACCATGGGAATAGGAAGAAGCAGAGTATTAGAGAGGTCCCCAGGAACCCACAAAGATGACTCCACTATAGACTACTGGCAGTGGTCGAGAGGGTGCCTGAGCTGACCTACTCTGGTGATCGGATGGCCAAACACCCTAACTGTCATGATAGAACTCTCATCCAGGGACTGATGGAAGCAGAAGCAGAGATTTACGCCCAAGCTCCAGGTGGAGCTCCAGGAGTCCAATCGGCGAGAGAGAGGAGGGATTATATGAGCCAGAGTTATCAAGACCATGACTGGAAAAAGTACAGAGACAACTAGCCAAACTAGTGGAAACACATGAACTGTGAACCAATAGCTGAGGAGCCCCCATGGAACTGGACTAGGCCCTCTGGATAAGTGAGACAGTTGATTAGCTTGAATTGTTTAGGGGGCCCCCAGACAGTGAGACTGTGATCTGTCCTTAGTACATGAGCCAGCTTTTTGGAACCTAGTACCTATGCTGAGACAATTTGCTCAGCCTTGGTTTAGGGAGGAGGGGATTGGACCTGCCTCAACTGAATGGACTAGACTCTGCTGCCTCCCCAGAGGAGACCTTGCCTTGGAGGAGGTGGGAATGGGTGATGGGTTGAGAGGCAAGGCTGGGGAGTGGGAGGAGGGAGGACAGGGGAATCCGTGGTTGATATGTAAAATGAATAGAAAGGAAAAAAAAATCTACCTGAGGCTACAGATGATGTTTCAAAGCAGTCAAACACTGACTGTGTTGTGTGGTTATTAGTAATCATTCTAACGCAGATCTACAATGAAAAGGAGCAAGCTGGACAAAGTGAGATACAAAACATATGGTTTAAGAAAAGAGGCACCAGGAAATGTAATAGAGCTAAGTTTAGTGTATAAAGAGGTTAAAAGTTTAAAGAAAAGCCTGATGCTAAATGAAAAAAAGGGAGCTGATGGCCTGATTGCAAGAATTTACACAGCTAAGCTTCCAACTAATGAAAAGGAATTAAAAGAGAGCTTAGTCAGTAAAAGAAACCATCAAAAACAGAAAGCAAATGCAAATTTAATGTAAGGAGTAGACCAACTTCTAGCCCATCAAGCAGCAGAATCTGGTAGCTTTGGTCATGTGGTTCTGACTTTAGAGTTAAGGATACAAGAAAGGGGTTATAGAATCTCTCTCCACTGCTAAGGAAAGCTGCTGAGACCAGGCATGTATCAGGGTGTTCCTGCACGGAGGTTCAGAGAGGCCAATGTTTGAAGCTGTGAAGATGAAGCCTAGATTGGTTGAAGACCCCAAAATATTGGAGATTCCAGAATTCTGGGATACTTTTTGAGGAAATCTTCTAACAGAGAGTAGAACTACCCCAAGGAAGAAGTGTGTTACAGTGAACAAAGCTGAGAGGAATTGGAATTCTAAAGAGTTCTTTGACATTGGACATGGAGATGCAGAGTTTGGAGTTTGCCATGTTGGTTTTTATTCTTGTTTTCATCCAGTGTTTCTTCTCTATGCTCCCTTTTCTCCCTTTTGGAATGGTAATGTGTATTCTGTGCCATTATATGTTGGAAGTATGTGATTTGATTATTTTATTTTGATTTTACAAAAAGTTACAGTTAAGAGATTGCCTTTTGTCTCAGAAGAGACTGGACTTTTGAATTTTAAAAAGTGTTAAGGTGTTAAGACTGTGATAGACCATGGGGAACTTTGAAGTTGGACTGAACGTATTTTTGCACTATGATATGACTACACATCTATCAGAGCCAGGGAGTGGAATGTGTTGGGTTGAATAAGAATAGGCCCCATTTGTTCATACATTTGAATTCTTAGTCATCAGGAAGTGGAATTTTTAATAGAATTATAATGATTGGGAGATACGGCCATTTTTTTAGAAGGTGTGGCCTTGTTGGAGGAAGTATGTCACTGTGGGTAGGCTTTGGAGTTTCAAAAGCCTATGCCAGGCCCACTATATCTCTGTCTCTCTGTCTCTGTCTCTTTCTCTCTCTGTTGTCTATGGATCAGGATGTAGCTCTCAGTTATTGTTTTAGTACCATGCATATCGCCGTGCTCCCTGCCATGATAAAAACAGATTAACCCCTTGAAACTGTAAGCAAGCTCCAAGTTAAATGCTTTCTCTCATTAGAGTTGTCTTGGTCACAATAAGAGAATAGTGACAAATAGTAAATTAAGAATTCAAATTATCCTTGTTTTCAATAATATATGATTCCACAACAAGAGAATAGAGACTAAGACAGATATACATATGTTGTAGGGTAGGCTCAAGGTAGGGTCAAGAAAATTGGCTCAAACCAGTTGCCAATGCATGTATGTAATGTACTTCCTTATGAGCCTACCTAGAGTCTGTCTGTGGACCTAGCAACAGGCGCTGTCCAAAGTTCCTGATCATGTGGAGTCTGCCTGAGGGCCTAGCAACAGGCACTGTGAGAGGTCCTGATTGTGCCTAGCCAATGAGGGATGTCCATGCAATGTCACTTGATTGCTGTCCAGAGCTCCTGATCATGCCCAGCCAATGAGGGACAACAATGAGGGATGCCCACATAATATCACCAAATCAGGACACAGCCTGGCTGTTGGGAGGAGGGTATATAAGGCTGTCCCTGTGACTGAATAAAAGAGTCTGCTGTATGTCTTTCACCTGACTCCTGGGATCTGTGTCATTGACTCCATTCCTTCTCACTCCCTCCCCTGAGGGAGCCATTAGGACCCAGTAACACAAATAGTAAAAAAATTCAAATTATCCTTGTTTTCGGTAAAGTATGATTCCATATGTAAGAGACATTAAACACTCCACTAGAAAGCTTCTAGCACTGATAAAAACTTTCAGCAATGTGTCAGGTTATAAAATTTACATAACTCTGACAGCGGTGGTACATGCCTTTAATCCCAGCCCTTGGGAGGCAGAGCCAATCAGATCTCTGTGAGTTCGAGGCCAGCCTGGTCTACAGAGTGAGATCAGGACAGGCACCAAAACTACACAGAGAAACCTTGTCTCGAAAAACAAACAAACAAACAAAAAGTCAAAATAAATAAATAAATACATAAATAAATAATATTTACATAAAAATTAGTAGCATTTCTACATTCCAATGACAAACACACAGACATAAATCAGGGATATATTCCCATTCAGAAGAGCCTAACAATCATAAAATACCTTGGAACAATGATTCTCAACCTGTGGGTCCCCAACTCCCCTGGAGTCAAACAACCCTTCCACAGGGGTCTCATATCAGATATCCTGCATATAAGATATTTACATTATAATTCATAATGGTAGAAAAATTATAGCTATGAAGTAGCAATGAAAACAATTTTATGGCTAGGGGCCACCACAACAGGATGATTTGTATTAAAGGGTCACAGCATTAGGAAGACTGAGAACCACTGCCTTGGAGTAATTGAAACCAAGGAGGTAACTTAAAATCTTTAAAACTATTAAGAAAAAAATCAAGGAAGATACTAAAAGATGGAAAGACCTCCCATGTTCTTTAATTGGAAGAATTAATACTGTAAAAATATATATCATATCAAAAGCAGTTTAAAGATTTAAAGCAATTGCATTTAGGACAGTTGAATCCTCAACACTGAACAGGACATTTATATGACTCCCTTAAGGCTGAAGGAATAATGTGGAAGAAAGGCAGAAAGAATGTGAGTGCTTGAAGGTAGCGAGAAAGGCAATGAAGTGCTATCTTCTGAGAATGTCATAGCCTTTACAATTATAGACGATATACAGGTATAATTGTCTATGCCGGGCCTTCAGAAGACTTGCCAATAGGCATGCACCTGCAGAGGAGGGCATTATGGGACCTCTCTCCTCCAAGTTGAGCTCTGGTTAGCCAGTCTCTATTAGATAACTCCATACCCAGGGTGCCACAGCCTTGAGTAAACTCAATGGGTCACAAAATGAAAGGACATGGGGAAGGGGCCTACAGAGAGGAAGGGAAGTTGACAGAATTGGTACTAAGATAACAGAGATGAGAGGGGTGAGAATAATCATAATGCATTACACATGAATATGAAACCCCCCAAAAAATTTTAATTAATAATGATAAATCTAGGATACACAAATGAAAGAAACGTTATTTTTCTAAAGTCTGCCTTAATTTACTTGGTATGATAATCTTCATTTCCATATTTTTCTCAAAAATCCATGACTTTATTCTTCTTTATTGCTGAATAAAACTTTATTATATTTATTATAATCATTTTTTGTGAACTTGATATAAACTTAGACATGTATGGGAAGGGGATTTTCAATGAAAAAATTACTTCCATTAGATTGGTCTATGGACATGACTGCCTTTATTGCTGATTGCTATGGGGAGTCCATCTCTCTGTGGTAGTGCCATCCTTGGGCAAATGGGCACGGGGTGAATAAAAAAGACAGCTGAAGAAACCTCTGGAACATGCCAGTAAGAAGTATTCCTTCATGGTTACTACTTGAGTTCCTCTCTTGGCTTCTCTCAGTAATGTACTGTAACCTGTGAGAGCCAATTAAATATTTTCCTTTCCCAGACTGACTTTGGCCAGTGTTTTATTATAGCCCCAGAAAACACACTGGGTCAGTGTTTATGTGCAACACTTTCTTTTTTCTGTCATCTGTTGGTAGGCACTAAGAATGTTTCCATAATTTGACTAGTGTGAAGATTGTTGTAATAAATATGAAAGAGTTGTTGTGTTCATGCTATTACAACTTAGTTCTTCATGTGTAAACAGAGATGTACTATAGATGACTAATATTGTGGTTCTGTTTTTCGTTTGTTACAAACATCCATGTTGTTTTCCATAGTGGCTACACTAATTTACAACTAGCAGTTTCTTTCCCTACACAGTCACTGTCACTTGTTATTTGTTTTCTTTATGATATCCGTATTGACCAGGGTTGTTTACCACTCAAGTTGGTGGTAGGAGCCTGGGATAGCAGGCCCTAAAAACGAGGTGGACTAAAGTCTCATGTAATAGCCAATTTTATTCAGAACATGAGACAAATTATACTCTGAGGGATAAGAGGAATCAGAAGAGTAAGGTGTTCCATCACAAGGACAAGCCACATGTAGCAAAAACATTTTTCCATAGAGACATATAAAAAACAACAGCTGATGTAAAACTCACTCCTATCTGATACACCAGGGAGGAACATGAAAACACATTCCAAGAACAATTCTGTCTTTTGAAGAAACTTGGATCACAAGACTTTATCTTGTTTTCTTGGAGTTTTCTCAGAAGCACTCAGAAGTCTCACATGACTCCATTCTTGGACTGTGTACTGACAGAGTGAGATGGAATCCTGATGTAGTTTTAATTTGCATTTTCCTGATAGCTAAGATTGTTGAACATTTTTTCTTTTGTTGTTTATTCATGTCTTTAGTGGTATTTGTTCATTTTGCTAGCCTTTTATACATTAGGTTATTAGATTTATTTTGATGTTTTGTTTTTGAGTTCTTTGTATAATTTGAACATTAATTCTCTGTCATATTTATAATTAACAAATATTTCCCCATTTCATAGTTTCAATTGTTTCCTTTGCTGTATAGAATCTTTCTAATGTCATGTAATTCAATTTGTCTTTTCTTGGAATTATGTATTATATTCTTGTAGCCCTTTCCAGAAAGTTTCTGCCTATGCTGGTATCTTGAGCTGTTGTCTTCTAACAGTGTTATAGTTTTCAGTCTTAGATTAAGGTCTCTCATCTATTTTGTGTTGATTTTTATAGCATACTTTTGTATCTTGTCAAATATCGTGTGGTTGTATCTGTTCAATTTAATTCTGGCTATTCTCTTTTATTCCTTTGATCTATGCATCTGTTTTTTTGTATAAGCATCACATTGTGACTATGGCTGTGGCTCTGCTGTAGATCTTGAAATAAGATATGGTGATATGCCCAGTGTTCTTTGTTTTGCTCAGAATTAATGTTACTAGTTAGTGTTTTCTGTATTTCTACATGAATTTTAGGATTTCTACTAATTATGTGAAGAATGTAATTGGAATTTTAATAGGTATTTCACTATATTAATTCAGATGACCCCTAAGCATAGACTATCTTCTAGTTTTATTTTCAAATTTTTTCTTTGATATCATAAATTTTTCATTGTAGATATCTCTAATTACTAGGTTACTAAGAATTCATCCTTTATGCTTTTAAAATACATGTTTATTTTCTATAACTATAACAGCAATATTCTTACAGATGATTTTGTAATCATGAAATGAAAGTATTCGGCTTCACAGTGCTGAGTTTGAGGCATTTCTCTGTTCCTGTCTCTTTATGATGATGAAATATTTCAGTGTTCTTACAGCCATTATGTTTGTGTTCCTTCAGTGTGATGAAAAAATGAAAGAGGAGAAAAAGTCATGGTGGCAGTTTCAGTCTTCTCTAGACTCCGTGGTGGATTTGTATATAGATTGGACTGCCAATGCTTGAGTCCACCTGCAGTTCCAAGGTTCAGATAAGCCTTGTGGATTAAACTTAACCTTCCTGATATCTACTCTGGCAGTAGGCAGTGAGACTGGGTGATGGAGACAAAGACTGTTCTGTACAAACAGACACAGAGGAAATGGCAAAATCTTGAATTCTGACTACATGCTTTCTAGAAAGACATATGTCTATGCTAAAGTATGCCAGGTTCCTTTGATTACTCAAATTAAAGCAGAATAAAGTTCTTGTTATCCAAGTAATTACATAATACATACTGAGCAAAACATGATTTAATTATTAAATTTGATGGAACCAATGTTCATAACATCCTAGAGATAACGATCACAAGAGATTATTAGTAGAAAAAATGTGTGTGGGCAATTTGTGTGATTGAATTAGCTGCTGATCCAATCCCATTCTCTGTTCTTACTGATCTTGATGTAGATAACATATTGAAAGACCCATTTGTTCCTAAAAGACATCATCTAGTGGCCAGAGAGAAGGCTCAGCTGCTAAGTGCACTTGCTGCTAAACCTGTGCTGAATTCAGACCCACATTATGGAAGCAGAACCTGACTTCCTCCAGTTATCTTCTGACATCTATAAGAAATAGTAACCTCACACTAATAAATAATAATTGTAAAACTAAAAGAGACCTGTCTTTCAGATGAGAGATAAACATATGAATAATGAAATTTAGGATAAAAATAAAACGTTGTGTAAGTGAAGAAGACCTCATTTATCATTAAATTGGCCCAGGTTTCTACTGAGTTGTGAACTTAAAGCTGCACTTTAAGTCAAGATGGACTTTCCACTTAAGTGTTAGAAGAAAGACCAGGAGGAGGAAGGAAGGAGATTCTTTGCTGACTTAGACAGAGTTGACCTGTGCCCAGCTGGAGTGTTTTATCAATAAATGTCAGTATGTCAAGTGTCAGTTGAGACAATCCAGGCATGGGCATCTAGCATGAAATGCTAGCTGACTCTCTTAGCCACAGTTTATCTTGCTGACTTTGGAATTTGTGCTAGGATCACAAAATGCGCAAGACAGCAGTGATCAAGATGGTCAAATGAGATCCTTAAAGCTCTATTTGTGAATTGTTTCATCAAATTAAAAAAAATAAAGGTTTTAATATATCAATTGAGTTTAAAGTTCAAATGCCAAGTATCATCAATAGGATATTCTTGCGATGACATTCTGAAAAATTGTATTGATAACCTAACTGACTGCAAAAAAACTATCATCTGAATAGAAACATAATGTCAGATGAATTAGATTAGGAAGCCTTGAGATCAGGAAGACAGGGCAACAGACAGTAAGCCTGTCATCTGTCACTGCCTGTGATGATTGATGACCCAACTTGCTGCCTAATGCTGTTCCCTTGCATTTGTGTGTGTGTGTGTGTGTGTGTGTGTGTGTGTGTGTTGTATGTGGAGGCATGAGTGCAGGTGTGCATGCATCTCTGTCTATCTGAAGGCAGATGCCAAAGAAGGATGTAGGATGTCCTGCTTTATCACTCTCAACCTTTTTCCTTTAAGAATCACTGACCTAGAGATGCCCTGGTAGCCAGTAAACACAAGTTATCCCCATATGTATGTCCTCCATGGGTCTGTGGTTACAGGATAGTGTGTAGGGCCACATATGGCTAATTCTTATACCGGTCTTATGAATTGAATTCATGTTTATGCAGAAAGCACTTTTGCCAGTGGAACCATTTCTCCAGCCTGCTTGCTCTCATTTGGTCTGACACAGGATTTTTCATATAGGCTTGCACAACAAACATAAAAAAGAACAGGGGAGAAAAAAATCCATAAAGCCACCTGTCATGGCATTCAGAATTTGACCAGTTTGCCACTGCCTGATTTGTAGATATGATCTTCCAAGCTTGTCTTCTCCTTTACCCATACCTAGCACTCCAGTGTGCAGCTTCTCAATGGAACCAGTCTGATGTGAGATATCCTTCTATGTGCTATGAATATGTATTCTTCTCATTGTTTGATAAGTAAAGCTGCTTTGGACTATGGCAAGGCAGGATAGAGCCAAGTGTGAAATCAAAGCAGAAATCAGGAGAAGGGTGGCACCTGGGTGTAGCTAGAGTTTTCCTGCCTGGCCCACAGTCAGGATGAATCTCTCTCACCTGCCAGTCCCACAGCCACTCAGACCCGACCAAGTAAACACAGAGACTTATATTGGTTACAAACTGTATGGCTGTGGCAGGCTTCTTGCTAACTGTTCTTACAGCTTAAATTAATCCATTTCCATAAGTCTATACCTTGCCACATGGCTCGTGGCTTACCAGGATCTTCACATGCGGCTTGTCATGGCGGTGGCTGGCAGTGTCTCCCTCACCCAGCTTCCTATTCTCTCAATTCTCCTCTCTGTTAGTCCCGCCTATACTTCCTGCCTGGCCACTGGCCAATCAGTGATTTATTTATTGACCAATCAGCAACACATTTGACATACAGCACCTGGGAGATGCCATCTAGCTGCCCAAGGAACAACATGCCAGCAGACCCTTAATGCCATGGCTATGTGTCGATAGTTAGATTAATAGAAATGGGCTAATTTAAATGTATGAGCTAGCTAGTAATAAGCCTGAGCCATCATTCAAACATTTATAATTAATATTAAGCCTCTGAGTGGTTATTTGGGAATTGGTGGGCAGGAGAGAAACTTATGATTACAAATGGCATACAATAGTAAGGCTTTCAAATTTCCATAGAGCATAGAGCCTGAGAAAGCTTTGGAAACAAAAGAGAATATGGCTCTTTTTTTTTTTTTTGTGGAGCAGTGAGCCCTTGAGCAGTTAGTACATTAAGTAGGAACAGAAAACTAAGTAAAAATGCCTGCCACAGTGCAAACATTGGTATTGTAGATGTCTAGGAAAGGTTTAATGCAGTTCTCAGTCACAAATCTCCAACTGTGCTGTGAGCTTTATGCTTGAATTTCACAACCTGAAAAGTGGGCGGGGATAGCCACCAAAGATGCAAAGAGGTCCATGCCACTTAGCAGTTTAAAGGTTTGCTCACATAGTCAAAAAAGACTAAAGATACACAATAAAAGAGGTCTGGATGGAAAAAACTTCCAAATAGGTTGCATTTTGTTTGATAACTGTATTTAGGCTTGGGAGAGAGAGAGAGAGAGAGAGAGAGAGAGAGAGAGAGAGAGAGAGAGAGAGAGAGAGAAGAGTATAGGCAATTGTAGAAAACTGTAAATAGTTTTATAAAATAAAGTCTTTAAAGAGACAGTAAAAATATTACAGAAAAAAAAGCCACATAAAGGTGGGAAATACATAAGGAGTCTAGATCCTGTATAGTATTGTGTTGAATTTAATTTTATTGCTAAAAAGCAAAGGACAGCTGCTAAGAGACTTGGAACAGAATGTGAGACTGGTAAAATATACTAACTTAAATATTTTTAAAATGCCTTAACTTTAAAACAAACGTCAAAAAATATATTTGTAAAATGGAGCTTAAAAGATGCATTGCTTTGGAGAAGTGGTTTTGCTTTTGTTTCCACAGGAAACAAGAGGATTTGTTCCAGGTTAAGATGGACCAGATTTGATCAAGGGAGACCTCCTGAACCTTGACAGGTGATATCAATCAATAAAGGTTACAGCCTTTCTTCCTAAGACTTGACCATTATCTCAAATTTTCTCAGGAACCCTAAAGATACTTTGTCAATAGACAGCAGGAAGCACGTTAGAGAAAGCAACATTCACATTCCCAGGAGTTGGGGGATTTGGTCTTTGATTATTTGGTGGGTTATGCATGTTTGTTATATTTAGGGGAATATAGGAATAAAGGATAAAAAGACAACTATAAATCTCAGATATTTTGCATTGGCATGGATTTTGGTATAGTGATATAAATTTAAGGTTATTTTTGGTACAACATATTGTATATATATTTCTACTCTTGTTTCAGGTATTGTACCTATGTAGTTCATTTAAGAATGTAAGGTAAAATTCTATTTTTTGAAAGCTATTATTTATTATAAACTATTTAGGATAATCAAGAAACATAAGTTAGTAGTTATTTATAACAGTCAAATATGTGATATGTTAGACATGTTTCTAGATAATACAGAGGTATATTTTAGATATATAAATGGTCTTCAAATACTTCAAAGGCTTATAGAATATGGCATTCAAAATGTTTTGTTAAGTTAGGGCTTTTCATGACAATGAGACACATCTGCTCCTGGCAGCACCAATTTACTTAATTAAAGGATAATGGGCATGGAAGAAACTCTGTAAGAGTTTGCTTTCATTATGGCATGATTAGCCATTTGGGCAAGAAACTGTTTTTGCCTTAACTGCTTGCCTGTAAGCTGTATAAACTGGACATGTAGAACCCAGAGAAAAGTGACTGCTGACCTTTGCCAAAACAAGGTAGGACAGTCCTTCAGGGTTCCTGCTTCATAGAAGAAACTGCCAGACATTCTGCAGGACACAGAGGCAAGTGACTGATGAACTTTGCCAAAATAGGTGGGACAGTGCTTCAAATTTCCTGCTTCACTGAAAAGTCTGCCAAATACTCTAGGCTTATAGACTGAAGATGGATGCCCCTACATTGCAGAGGAACTTTGAGTGACTGTCCAGGCAGCCAGATAGCTCTTTTATTTCTAGAGTTTTAGAAGTTGCTTGGAATGCAATTCCTGTTTACTCAGGTAATATTATATCCTTCTGGGGTCTTTGATGGAGTTGAAGAATTGATAGTTATAATTATAGTTTCCCTTAGTTATAAAAGATAAATATGAAACTTTAGACTCACAAAGATAGGATAGATGAAAGAGTATTTTCTTTAATTTTGCCAAATACAAATAGACTATTGTAACTATAATTTTTGCTTGATAACTATTTTGTTATATGTACTTTTACTATGTTAAAGTTAAAACCTTGCTTTTTGATTAGACAGGAAAGGGAAAAGGATGTGGTGTCCTTCTGAGTACTGTGAATACGTATTGTTCTCATTGGCTGTTAAATAAAGCTGTTTTGGCCTATGACAAGGCAGGATAGAGTCAGATGGAAAATCCAAGCAGAGATATAGAAGAGGAAGGGCAGAGTCTGGGAGAAACCATCTAGCCACCCAAGGAACAACATGCCAGCAGAACATTAATGCCATGACCACATGGCAATACTTAGATTAATAGAGACTGGTTAATTTAAATGTAAGAGCTAGCTAATAATTAGCCTGAGCCATCAGCCAAACATTTGTAATTAATATTAAGCCTCTGAGTGGCTAAGTATAAGGGGGCAAGGGAAGGCTTCACACAGGTAGTGGGCATTCGTTATGAAAGAGGACACAAAGCTAATTATTTTTCTAGTTCTAACTCTGTCCTGGGTTTTTCATTTTGGGAGATTGTTGAGTACATAAAATATCTGATGGTGAAAGTATCCAATGTAAAGCTGCACAAATGTTTCAAATGGCCACTGAAACTGTATTGAAGTTTATTGTGCTGCATAGTCTTTGGATATGGTTAATTTGTGTGTGTGTGTGTGTGTGTGTGTGTGTGTGTGTGTGTGTGTGTGATTTATTTGTATTCATTATAATAAAGTTTAAAATAAAAATATTGAAGTAGAAAAATAAAAATCATGGAACAAGGTGGGGTATAATTGATATCATGTTACTTCATGGACACCCTGTAAGTGTGAATAAAAGTTTTCAGAATTCAGCAAACATGCGCGTTATGTCAGGACATCTGTGATTAATCTAGAAACATAAAACTTAATAATTCATGAAGATTCCAAAATTCATTGATGTTCTCTAATAATCTATTGAATAAAACCACTTGGCATCTAACCCGGGAGTCTGTGATCACTTTTGGATTTAGTATTTTAGTAATAATTGTAAGTATAATAAGGTTTGCTGTGATGAGCAAGATTAATTTTCCCTCAGAGACTCTGATGCTGCATTTAAGAGGTGGGAGATAGTTGCTTGTCCTAGAAAATGTGTTCTCATCTGTCCTGTTATTGCTCTATGGATTGGTGACTACAGTATTACCCTTACTCTTGGGGAGCTTGGAGAGTGTACAACAGAATAACCTCAGGCCTCACCTCTAGTGAACTTGATTGCCACCTCGGGTGACCTTCACTGCCTCATCCCTTGGATAGTCTCTGTATTTTGAGTATAATGTACCTTAAAGGGAAGCACTTATTCCAGATGTCAACACTTGTCTGTCTAGAGACCGACACGTAGGACTGTGATCTGCAAGGTGCTGAGAGTTCAGTATTTGGAAGGTCAGGTCCTATGACTAGGTGGGAACAAAAGAGAAGGAGCCTGTGTGTTAACAATCAGTTTTTATTCCATCCCTTTTGTTTTAAAGGTTTATGGCCTATTTTAAGGCTCCTTAATGTACCCACATACATTCATATCTACACATGCTATTCTTCATAAAAGAATGCAGATCTGTCTGAGTCATGAGGCACAGCTGCCTGGAAAGTGGAAAACAAATTTCTAGGTCAAAGTTAACTTGGTAGTGCTCTACTGGACACGTCTCACTTGCCTCTGCTCTTTTATTTTCCCCGCTTTAAGCAACCAGAGTTGGTTTGAGTTTTGGAGTTTCTGGAGGAATTGCTGGAGGGGAATCAGCTGAAGTGGCTGAGCTGACTCATCCATCCCAGCTGTGTTTGATAATTGAGACTCAAGCACTGCACCAGAATAGAAACAAGACCCAATTCATCTCAGTTCCCTCTATAGTGTATGCGTTCTCTCTCTCTCTCTCTCTCTCTCTCTCTCTCTCTCTCTCTCTCTCTCTCTCTCTCTCTCTCTCTGTTCACAATCATTTGCTGTTATAATATCAGACATTTCCTTTATCAGTTCCTGAAGAGTGATTTTCTCAGAGGGTATTGAAATCTTGGAAAAAGGAAGTATAGATTCATTCCTTGTCACTTATATGTTTAGATTATGGGAATAATTTTCTTCTTCTCCCAATTCTTCTTAGCTCAGTGAAGAACTTTACTCATACTGGTGGCTCCATCCTTTTCAAGATAATGCAAATAATAGGAATTTCACTGAAGTGGATTGCTTTACTGCTTGACAGTACAGATAACTTTTTAATATCCAAGCCTCACTTTAATGACCCCATCTCTTATCCTGAGAGTTTCAGTCTTTGATTTCCTGTTGAAGTTTTTCAGTACTGTATCATTCACTTTCAGATTTATATAACGTATAATTGCAAATTATGTTCTGCTTAATGATTATATTTCATTATGTACATATATATGACTACTTATGTATGTGAATATTGTGTGCAGGGAGATATTCATGTTACGTTTCCACTCTTAAAATTATCAAGCAGTTAATTTGGCTCTCAATTAAAACTGTTCTCAGTTATATGACTAAACTATGATTATCCTTATAAGAAAACTCTTTTGTCAGGGTGGCGGTGGCCCATGCCTTTAATTCCAGCACTCAGGAGGCAGATGCAGGTGGATTTCTGAGTTCAAGGCCAGCCTGGTCTACAGAGTGAGCTCCAGGACAGCCAAGACTACTCAGAGGAAAACAAAACAAAACAAAACAAAATTCTTCTACAATTCCCACCACTGAGAGATAGAGGAAGAGTATACTAGGATATTAGGAGAGGTAAATAGTCTTCGCTCTGTTCTTCCCCAGACACATGATTGGGAGCATGATACTATTTCTGTGAGCCTTGGTTATGATATTTACCATATTCATCACAGTCTGTTCTTTCTTTGATGATATGTTAAGGATAATGAAGCTTCTCTTGGGCTTATGCATGCTTCTCTTGTGTATCCACAGTCGTGTGTGAACTCATCCCAAACATTTTGGGCTTGAGTGTGTATCCACAGTCATGTGTCAGCTCATCCCAAACCACTCAAGTGTGGCATCTGAGTCATAGATATGGAGCATTAATGTCGTTCTCTAGCAGTGGAATTGTTAGCATGGCTTGCTATGAAGCAAATGGTTCCTCATAATTAGTCTCTTTCACATATACTAGCTTGTCCCTCTTCCATCAAATCAAGTCATGACACTGAAGAAAGTCCCCTACCATATCTGCATGCCTTAAACTTCACAGTCCTTAGAACCATAAGTGAAATGAAATGTTTTCTCTATAAGTTAATCATTTTATGGATCGAGCAGCAGGAACAGATTGAGGTGAAAGCCTGCCTTTAAACGAAGTTCATAGAAGATTTTTGTATACTTCCTATGCCTATTAAAACACAAATGATTACAAAACAAATGATGAGTTGGAGTTTTAAACACTGTATCTAATTCTAATAATGAACATAAGTATTATAAAATAAAGTTATAGCCCAAAAGACCACAGTGTCAAGAATAACACCAGGATGAATTTCCCAGTTCTGTGAGCAGAGTCTATCAAGCAGCCAACCTGCTTCTTGAAATGTCAGCTCTTGTTCTAGAGTAAAAATCTTCCTCAATTTAAAAAGAAAGTTCTTGGCAGCTTGAGCCAATTAACCTGTTTCCAGAGCAAGAATACAAAACATGGAGAGAATATAGGTGAGTCAGAAGCCACAGGATTCTGGATCAGAAAATACCAATAACCATTTCCAATGCGTGTGAAATCTAATGCAGTTTATTTTATTTTGAGTTAAAATGTAGCATCTCCTTCGCAGTAATGACACCATACAGTCAGTGCTTCTCCTGTTTCTGGGTCCCACTGTGATTTTGTCAGGTTATTCCTCCATGGAGCATGTGCATTGCTACTCCCCAGCAGACTAGGTTTCCATCAATGATAAGTTGTTTTTTCTACTCGGATCTAAGAGTAGTCTTTTCGTGATTAGCAGGACAAATGGAGTTTGAAGTAGATTTTGCTTCCTGGTGATAGCTTTTCCCATGTGTCCATGTGTTTATTTGTATTTATTCTTTGCATCCAGATGTTCCATTTTCTGCCAGAGTTCTTCCGGCTACATCTGTGCAAGTCGCAATAATGCTGGCAAAAACATTATTCAATTTGTAGTCAGCATCCAGAGTCCAGGAACACTCAAGCATGATTCTGGAAAACATTCTCTCTCAGTAACAATAAGGGCTGTTAATGAGAATGTTTGTTGGAAGCTGGCAGAATGATGGATGCTTACAACCTTCTCCTTCCCTCCTTTCTTCCTCTTCCTACTTTCCTGCATTCCTATTGTCATTCCTCTCACTAAAAAATTTCAAATATAATATTTCCCTCTTGTAGATAATCTTTAGAAAAGGTGAAAAATGTAAAAAAGTAATATATTCTTGTATATCCTTTCAATATTTTTGGTAAATCTTTAGCAGTCCAGTTTATAAACAGCCAACTTCAAGAACAGAAGACTGTCTGCTGACTTTGTATTGAGTACTGGATCCTATTGGTTGTTGAATGTTCTCCATAGGGAAAAAGCACAATTAAGGATATTTACATTTCCAACATAGTCCTGCGGTGCAGACTTTACCGTTCTAGTTAAGAACTCAAGGTTTAATTCCTGGGCACTGTGACAACAGAAAATCTGAGGGACAATTAGTTAAAGAATGCCAGAATGAGTCAGAAAATCCTTTCTATTTAATACATGGTATACACAGACTTTATAACATTCATTTGGCAGCTTTCAGATGTGTTTAGGCACAAAAAAATGAACATACCTTGAGCCCTCAAAAGAACTCTATGGTTAGCTTATCAGATCCTGAGAAGAAGCACATTAACTGATTCTAAATGATGCAAATGGTTAGCCTTGCTCCATAGTCTTCCTAAGCAACTAAGTTCTAGCCTGTATAGAGGAAAAAGAGGTTTATCATAGGAATACATATCCCTTGCATACAGGGGATGCAGTGAGATTTGATGTAACATTGAAACTACGTTCTCAAAGGCTTAAAACTGCAAAAGTTTCTTGTGTGTATCTAGACCTTATTTGAATGGTGAAAGTCCATCAATAAGGCCACAAAGGATTAAAATTAGTTTCATTTAAATCATAAAATTAATTTATTTATTAATATTATATCACAAATTCTATTCATTGATCACTTATAATTTTCCTATTGCATTATTATGAAGTTAGATTTTACAACATGGGAATTACTGGTAGACATGGTTTTTACCCTTCCTAGTAACTATCAGAGCTGAGAAGCCCTGAGAATATACTGAAGACACTGTGAAAATAAAACTTTTTAAAGTTCCAATAACTTTTATATTGAGGATACATTGACTTGTGGTTTTTTGATATATCACACTACATTATATACATATTATTAAAGTTATTTTGTTTCTTCCCTTTGATATGTGGGTATAGATACTAGAGAAATTTTAATTACATGAAAGATGCATCATGGCTCTCATGTAGGAGGATACTCTGGATTTCTCTCTGCTTCCTGCACAGCTCCCTGATATGTGGAAAGAAATGGAGCAGTATAAAAGGGTATAGATCACTGAGTCACTACAAGTTCTTTTGGCTTACGAGACAGAAACAAAACTTTTAAACATTTCCCAATTAGTAATTCTATTATTATTACATTCATAGAAGACAGGATATCAACAGCATAGCAAGTGTCTTGAATTTGACTGTTTAATGGTTTTCTCAAGAGAGCACACCCTGTAATAGATATCTTGATGACATTATCACCCATGTATTGTTTTACTTTGTTCTAACTCACTTTCTCCTCCATGCTCTCTGCTTATGCCCTCTGCCTACATCTGGCTGTTTCTCCTCCTTTACTTCAGTCACCCTTCTGCTTTCATGTTCTTCACACTTATGCCTTCCTCCCAGGCCAGGCGGTGGTGGTGCAAGCCTTTAATCCCAGCACTCGGGAGGCAGAGGCAGACAGATCTCTGTGAGTTCGAGGCCAGTTTCAGGATAGGCTCTAAAACTACACAAAGAAATCCTGTGTTGAAAAAACAAAACAAAACAAAAAACCCAAAAGATGTCTTCCTTCCTTCTTTTAATTCTGATATACGTAGAGGTATGACTTGTGATACATTGTATGTAATATGGTGCTTAGAGAGGATCTTCACAGTATCATAAGAGTTCTTTAGAACCTAATTTAGCATCAGTAATAAATATTTGGATTCCCTAAGAAGCTAGACTCTTCATCTCTGTGTCACACGCGGAGGGTAAGCTCTCCCCTTTAGCTAGTTTCCCCATCACTTTAGGATGACTGCCATGTTTCCACAAATTCTATGTACCCAAAAAACTAAAGAGGCCTGTGAGGATCAGGGGACATGTCTAGTTTGAATTTCCATCTAAAAGCAAAGCAACATTTAACAGAAGACATGCAACAGATTCTCTCTCACATTTCAATTGTAGGAATTGTGTCAAAATTTCATGACTGAACCGGGCACTATCTAGAACAATCATGGATGGCTAAAAATGTGAAGCCATACCGTCAAAGAGTACAAGCTACCTTCTGAGAAGCAACCGGACTTAAGGAGAAAAAGGGAAGAAGGAATCAGAGTTTTGATACTAAAATGGAGGTGAAGGTGGGCAGAGGTGAATGTGAGCCACAAGAGTAACTTGATTTTTTTCCAATAAGCACTTTTAATTTTTAAATTCTGAATGTCATTCATCAGGTTAAATTAATTTCAGACATAGTTTTTGAAATAGGAAATTCCTGGTTTTATTTTTTGATGAAGTATAATTTTTCAAGGTTTTTGATATTCAAACAAAATATCAAATGTAAACAATATCAAATTTATAGTTGTCTGCCAATATATTTTAGTAATTTTTAAGTCAGGTACTTAAATATTATTATGAACATTTATAAAATATTTGTTTTTTTTACATAAAAATACTCATGTAACTAAGGCACAAAGACCCCCAACTCCCTCTTTGTCCTTATTTTCTGTATAGTGATTTTTTTGTTTTGTTTTGTGTTTTGTATTTTTCAGAGAGCTAATGCTTCATCAAATCAGTTCCAGTGTAATTTACTTAAATATTTGACTTTATAACCAGAACAATTTGGTCTGTGTTTTGTATCTGTATTGTGTAAGGACACATATGATCAATAATGAATCTGATCAGAAACTCAAGTAACAGAAGAACTGGGAAGAACCTCTCAGATGGTGAGTTCCTGCTCATTTGATACAAGTGAAGGGCCAGGATTGTGTGTGTCTGTAGTAATATGTATTCTTACATTATGTCAACAAATGTGGTGGTTGAAGGAAAGCAGCCTCCATAGGCTCACATGGAGTGGCACAATTAGGAGGCATGGCCTTGTTGGAGCAGGTGTGGTTTTGTGGAGGAAGTGTGTCACTGGGTAAGGGCTTTGAGGTTTCAGAAGCTCAAGTCAGGTCTGGTGGCTCATTGTCTTATCCTGCTGCCTTTGGATCCAGAGGTAGAACTCTCAGCTACCTCTCAGCACCATGTCTGTCTGCATGCCACCATGCTTCCCATCATGATGACAATGGACTAAACCTCTGAACTCTAAGTCAGCCCCAATTAAACGTGTTTCCTTTGTAAGAGTTGCTGTGGTCATAGTGTCTACTCACAGCAATAGAAACCCTAAGACAGCAAGTATGTGCTGAGTGCTGTGAAGATACACTGTGAAGATACAGGAGGATGGAATAGAAAGACAACAAACAGGACATTAAAATGAGATAGTTATCAAGTAAACAAAATAACCTATACAGAAATTAAAAGGACAGAGTGTCTGTGGTTCCTCAGACCTTAAGAATGAAGATGAGAGGAAAATCAAATTCTTGACAGATAGAAAAAGTCCAAACATCTAAAAGTCAGGAAAAATAATCCCGGAAGTCAATGGGACAGATGGTAGCTGAGTGCTCAAGGTAGAGAAAGAGCTAAACTAACATCTCGAACAGAAACTAGTGGGAAATCAAGAAGGGCAAACTGAAGAGGTGAGGGACTTTATGCAGAAGAATCATGTGATGTATGTTTTTAATGTCACTCTAGGTCAACCTGTTGAGTTACACGTTGGTAAAAGAATGGTTTCACTGGGCATGAAGATGTCAGTTAGCATATGCTACAGTAGTTGAGGAAAATGTCATGGTGACTTGAAACAGGTTTATCTGTGTAACATCTATAAAAATGAGGGTATTCAAGTGTTTTAAAGGATATAGGAGAACAGAGTGATAACTGACTTTAATCCTAGCAGTCTGGAGTTCGAGGTAAAGGAGTCCCTCTCATGTCACACAGACTATTCCTGGTCATTGGGAGCTACAACAGTAAGGCCCTATCTCTAAAAGCAAAGGTCTGGGAGTAACTCAATGACACAATGCTTGTACAGCTTGTGTTAGATCAAAGCACTGAAAAAAAAGAAAAAAAAAGAAACTACAAGATTGAGCTAAAGAGCCATAAATGGGATGGACAAACAGGATGGGACACATTCTCATACCCTGGACTTTCTGTGATAGCTAAGGTAGTATAAGATCCAGCAAATGTGTTTTAACATTATGAAATTGTTATCTCATATAACAAATATTTTAAGTTATTCAGGCTCTCTAATTTTACCATATTCTATTTTAAATATGTAAATGAAAAGTCTCAAAATACATGTTGATATATTTAAATGAGAATAGAGTTGTAGGTATTAATAAGCCTGTAAATTTTAAATATTTCTATGTGATTACATTTTTGGAAACAGACATTTGCACACTAGTGGTTCTGTGATTACCAGACTTGCCTGATCTTTAAGGGAGCATTAAAAACTGAATTTGATATTTCGTGGGGTACAGCATTTTGGAAGTGTTCAAAACTGCACTCATTAATAAAAACTCAGGAGTTCTGGTTGGTATCTGTTTCATATTATGGGTTCTCTTTAAAAAAAAAACTAGATGAAGCTGAAAGTGAAGAGAACTCATTGGATATGATATGGTCCTTCACCTGAATAGCTGTGGAAAGTGGCATTCAATTTTGTACATTTCAAGAATTCATTGCTTCTTCTAGGTAGTGTAGCCTTTTTTAGTCAGTTTTGTAATTTATTTTTAAATTAGAATTTATTTTGATAAGCCTGTTAGTTACATATAATGAAGATCATTGTTATATTATGTCAGTTTAACTTAAGTTCTGGATAACCAAGGTTTATTATAAATTATATTTATTATACAGAAGAAGAGAATGTAATTTATCTTTCCACACAATTCATGTTTCCTTTATTTAAACAACTTTAACTTCATTTTTCATGGGTGTATGGGGTGGGGTGCATTCCATGACACATATGGAGATATGAGGGTGACTGATTCCCTCCTAACTTTACAGAGATTCCGGGACTGGGCTTACAGAGCAGCCGCCTTATTTCACTGATCCAATCTTTCTTTTCTTTATGGGCAAGTCCAGTACCCCAAGAATGTCCTGTAATGAAGATTTTTGTATAATTGAGTTAAACAGCAATGACAGATCTGGACCACGCAATAAACACTGCTCAGGGCTAAAACAGAAATCATGAGGATCACAGAACTGGGGGAGGCTTAGAATAAGCTGAGAATGGAAAAGAATAACTGCATCTCTAATCAAACTGTTCACTGTAATAAAATGTTTGTTTTTGTTTTGAAATCAAATATAAACAGTAGTTGTAGGCTCCAATTCCTGTTACTTAAGAAGCTGTATTCTATTTGAAAACATTAAGTCATAAGCATGAAATCTATTACTGGCCGGGCGGTGGTGGCGCACGCCTTTAATCCCAGCACTTGGGAGGCAGAGCCAGGCGGATCTCTGTGAGTTCGAGGCCAGCCTGGGCTACCAAGTGAGTTCCAGGAGGGGCGCAAAGCTACACAGAGAAACCCTGTCTCGAAAAACCAAAAAAAAAAAAAAAAAAAAAAAAAAAAAAAAAAAAAAAGAAATCTATTACTGGGCCTGGTAAATAATATTTCTAAAACTCTCTCTTTTCCCATTGTCTTAGGTTGAGAATGGGGTTCAGAACTTGTTTTCTTAGAGTTCTAAGACAAAGTTAGTGGGCATTACAATCGTGCAGGTGACACATGGTTGTTTATTCCTGTAAAGTGGAGAAATTAAGCAATACACTAAGATGTGCCTGTCACAGCAAAGACTGCCAGAAGGGAGGGCAGAAAAGGAGACAGATAGACATCAGTGACTTTTAAGATACCTGGAAAGTGTGACATCTGTGGAACCAAGAGAAGAGAAATTCATTTCTAAGCATTAGAATGTTCGTTTAGCAAGTCAAACATTTGCTTAGAATTTTTAAAACCAATTTCAGTGGAGCAGGAAGGTAAAAGCCAAACCCCAGCAGGATAAAGAGTATAATGGGGGATTAGAACAGGAAACTGGTCGTTGAAGATGAGATAGACAGTAAGGAGAAGACTGTGGCCTAGGTGGGGTGAACTGCCAATCACAAGGGGGAGAGAGACACATACTACACAACTGCAGTTTGTGATTTTGTCTATGCCACAGGCTCTAGGGACCATTTCCAATTTAAGGTCTTGAATAAATCAGGTGTTTTTTCAATATGTAAAGAGAGGAGGTGCACTGTCTATTTTGAAAGAGCTGAAAAATTAGATAAATAAGCAGTCAAGCAAATACCGTACTTGGCATACTTACAGGGTGAAAGGTGGGGTGGTTCTGTCATGAGATATGGCTAGTAGCCTGTTTGGCAAAGCTGCCATAATACTGTCAGATATGAAATAGTTAAAGGCCAGGTAACTAGAAAATGGCAGTAATAGGAACAGTGTGTGACAGGTGAGTACGTAGAGGACAGCAATGGTCTGGACAGCCTAGAAAGTGGCATGAGAGATTGACTGGGCTTTAGATGAGTGTAGTAACCGAAGCACACCTAGCAAAGCCAGGAGTTTTGAAATGATGTAGGGCACGACCATTTTATCGGGGGTAGTGTGCAGGAGAGAGGAAGGAGAGGAGAGTGAGAGATGAACAGTTCTGTGTTTAGGGCACTGAGGAAGGAAGAAAGAACAGAGGCACAGTGGTTATTAAATGGGCTGGGTTTTATAGGAAATGACATCATCCAACACCGTTGAAGCAAATCTAGATTCTGCCTCCCTCCTGGTGCTTGCTGAACTAGCTTCAGGAGGTAAAACACAACCTTCTGTGACTATCAGCAGACACAATGTAGAGAAATTGGAATTATATGCCAAGACCAGGCTGTTCTTCAACTTTCTTAAATGACCAAACAGTTAGAAATGGAAATAATGTTTATAGGAATATAGTTTAAAGGCAGAACATATTTTAATAATTATCCACTAGTTTACACTCTATGTAGGAATTCAAGTCCCCCCTAACATGCACTGCACTAATGGAACAATAACATCAGAGTATCCTGGCTTCTATTTTTATGGTTTATATTCCTATAGTTATAGGAAAAATAAACAAACTAAGTTTTGTAAGTATTACATTATTGTAAAATTTCAACAAACATCTCTTATCTTCTTACTTCTGTGTAATATGTCCAAAAATGGGGTGACATTTCACTTTGGGCAGACCTGAAACTGTTGAACAAATTAGAGAAAAGTAAGTGTATTAAAACCAAATCTAATATTTTTGAATAATGCATCTGTCTTTCTTCTATGTTTATTAATCCCAGAAACAGTCAACACAGAGCTTCAGTTTTGTAAGATTTCGTCAAACTCTCTTTCAGAGTAGAAATACTGTTTTCCCTTATCTTTAATAATGAATTAGAGCCCTTGGTCTCAATGTCAGAACATGGTAAAGTTTAGGGTTTAGTGTTAGCATTTGTTTCAGGCAGTCAGTGCTCATATGCTGAGCATTCTGATGGATGTATAGCACATACTTATTCTCTTTGAGCATTGCATTTTCCTAGTGATATGGAGAAATTTGCACTTACTTGTCATCTACACATCTTTTTGAAGCAGGTAACAATTAAATCTTTAGCCAAATTACAAAAATAAACATATATTGTCCTATGAAATGGCAATCATCCCCATTGATATTTGCTTAAGGACCTTGAAGATGGAGGCCCTTGAAAACACCTGCACATAAATGCTTACAGCACATTTCTTTATGATTGCTGAAACACAAGAGGCTTCAATAAGAGCATGAATAAACTGGTGTAGCTACACAGTGTACTATTATCATTACATGGGGAAATAAATATTAAACTAAAACAACAACAATTGCAAAGCAAATTTAAATGCATATTACAGAGTGAAAGAAGCCAACTGAAAGTGGTTATGCATCGTGTCCCTACTACATGAAGTTCATGGAAAAAAAAAAAAACTATACCAAAAGTAAAAATGAGTCAGAGATTACTGGGACGAGGAAGAAAGAAATGACCACATGCAAGATCCACTCAGTGAAAACTTCTGCATGACAAATGGTGAATCCATGTCACATCTGTCTGAACATATAGAATATGCCATACCACAGGGAGTATCACCTCCTGACCTGTAAGTGCTTGCCATGTGCGAATGGAAGTTATCCACAGTAACAAACGTACCCCCGTGGTGGAGGAATAGAGAATTTTGGCAGATATGGACTTGTACAGCAGAAAGTATGCAGGAAATGTTTATGCTTTCTACTTCATTTTGCTTTTGACTAAAAGTGCACCAAAACAATGAAGTCATGAATGAGTCGCAGTGAAAAAATTTTATCTACTTGGAATAGATTAAATCTACCATGTATTGCTAAATTTAGTCCATGGCTATAAAAATGATTACCTAAAAACTAAGCTACTGATTTTAATTCCCAAAGTAATGCATCCAAGGAAGTAAATTCTATAGACCCAAGATCTTTACCTTTTTTTGTGAATGATGGAATTTGTATGTATTAGTTGTCCTAGAGAGTAGGTTTTCAAATTCATTAAATTTCCAAAGAAGTTCTAGAAATGTTAAGTAAAAGCTTTAATTCTCTTGCATAACAAATGGCTAGCTTAAAAATGAATGTAAAAGGGGATTTTTAAAAAAATATTTAGCAGTTATAAAGTCTGTATTCTTGCTTTTCTTGTTACAATAATCATGTATACATTAATAAATTCTACTTTAGTAGATTTCTACATTTTACAATTATCTACTTGTATAACTAAAATATTAATTTGTTCCTGCAATAATAATTATCTCCCAACTCCACAAGATTCCTAATCATTATTTTTCACAAGATTAGGGCCTTTATCATGATATAAACTAAAAATAAAATGAATTTTTATAAATAACAATATATTGAATATTATATATTAGTCTTTTGTTTATACACACATATACATTCATGTGATTTTTACTTTTTCTCTAATTCCATGCTGTCATAGTATTCATTCATGAGTATGCATTTGTCAACAGTGTAAAAACTGACACAGAAAGATGAAACACCTTGCTAATAATTCATGAGGTGGCTCTGAGGCACGGACAGACAGGATTGCTAAAGCATGCATAGAATACACAGATGCATTTGAATTTCAGGTGAACAGTAATTATTTTCACTTAAATAGACTGTATAATTTACATTACATATAAATAAAGTATTCAAAGATAGGATTGTATTCACATTAATCTCTTTTCTTTGTTCTAGAAAAAAATACCCTGACAACAGGAGAAACTGTTTGTTCTGGCTTACAGTTCCAAAGGGACACAGTCCATCATGGTGAGGTAGGCATGGAGGTAGGAGCAGAGGCTGGCTTGTCAGGTTTCATCTGTACTCAGGAGGCAGAGAGAAAACAGAAATGGAGTCTGGTTTTAAAATTGCAAAGCCACCTCCTGTTGTATGGCTTCACCTCCTAAAGGTGCCATAACCCCAAACAGTTCCACTCACTGTGCATGATGTTCAAACAAATGAGCTCGTAAGGATTTTTCACACTCCAACTACACAATATTTACATTTACCTGGATGTTTCCTTCAGTTTTATTTTCTGAATCTGCAGCATTTTAGGGATAAAGGTCTTTCTTTCTGGCATAGATTAAAGGAAATGTGCAAAGACCACCAGTTACAAACCCCACCAGGTACGTTGCCAGCATTAAATATTAGGCTCATGTTTCTCAGCCAATTTTGGGTTGTGTTAAAAAAAAAATCTCCCCATAAATGAGACACAACACCTCTACATCGTAATCTTTTGCCTGGAATCCCAGTTCAAGGAAAGTGCTATCAAGGAATTATTACATTTTGGATAGCTTGTAAAGACAAAAATCACAGCATTGCTTCTAAATGTGTTACAGGGATGGCTGGCTCCTGCAGTTTGTCATAGAATCTCCCCTGAGCTGCGTGGGGCCATCTATGCTCCTGAGTGACTCTAGCTCCTCCCCATCATGCAGTCCCACTGGCACCTGAACCTAAGTGAGGCTTTTCTGTTGTTTTTATCGAATAAATCTATTTTCATGGGTTACACATACTTTGTTTGGCTTATTTAGATCTGTATTTATCTCGTTTGTTTTCATTAGGGCAGTGGCTTTCCCTGCTCTTTTATCTGGCCTGCCAATGTCTGGTATTGAGTAAAAGATAAGTATTTCCTAAGTGAAAGAAATAAATTCCATTAAAGACGATCTTACAAATTTATTTTTCTTAATTCTGTAAAATCTTTAGAAATTTTGGTGAAAAGTGTCAGACACCATCATTCATCAGATAACTACACTCTATTTCTAGGAACAGTGCTACAAAGTTTTAACATTTCTTCAAATGATTCAGCACCTTCTCTGAGTTAAGAGAGGGAAAAAAAATCACTGAATAAGTAGTAGTCAGAACTGGTACATCTATTTGCCTATTCATTTTCCATCCATTTCACTAATCAAAGAGAGTAGAAAATGCTAACTGCCAGACATAAAACCTTTGAAAATGCAACTGCAAAGCTGAGAAATGCAAGATATGCAGTTTTGGTTCAATGTGTCAGCTTGCAGGAACTTGTTATTTAAATGTGTACTTGTAATTATTAATTGAAAAAAAAAAGTACATCTTGAATAGAGATATAAAGTTTGACAACCACCAGTCCTAAGTAAAGAAACAAAGTGTTAAATGACATGTCAACACACAACAAACCAAAACCCACAAGTCATTATCAACCCATACCATTCTGGCCCATTTGACTTTTCTACATTTAGACCAGTTTTTCTTTTTATAGTTCTATGACTTTCTTTGACAACGTTCACTGTACTCTGTTGATAATATTTATTCTTAAAAACCTTTAATTGTAGTACTTAATACAAGGCATTAGTCATAATTAGTCTTGTAAATTTCTTTAAAAGTAAGCTGGGGGCTGGTAAGGTGAGCTTGTTTGGAGGGTGAAGGTGCCTGCCACCAAGCATGAGGAACTGAGAATCATTCTATGTAAAATAAATAAATGTAATAAGGTAAGTAAAAACAATTAAATAAAAATTCTAAACCCAGCATGGCTGCATGTCCTGTGATCCAGTGTTTGGGAACTGATCATCTTTAAAATGGAGGAAACACATTAAACAAGAGATTAAATACTATAAAACACCATACAGGATAAATGTAAAGAATCATAAGATCAATGTTCCAAAAGCAAATGACAGAAGAAAGTAAGGAAACTCCTGAAACAGAAGAATGGAATCTTACTTTCAAAGAAACAAAACATTATGTGGATTATTGCAGAAATGATAGAAAACACACTGGAGTGAAAGCTTCAAATTTCTGAATAAAGTGTCTTCAAACCTGAGTGATAGGGAGATGACAGGGTGACAGTGTGATCAGAGAGAAGGCTTTGCGGCTGGGATTAGTACTCATAAAAACGTCACAGAGCTCATTGTCCTCTTCTTTCCTGTGAGGACACAATTAAGTGGGCAGTATCCCTTCACCAGTGAGCATGTAGCCACCACTCAGAACATCCACAAGTACTCTGTGCACTTATTAGTCTTTAGAAGTATAAAGTCATGATTATAAACCACCTAATTTATGGGTTTTGTTGTGCAAACTAAATACAATATATTATTGACTTAATTTTTTCTGTAATTAAAGTATGTGGAAATAATAGCACAAAAGAAATGAGGTAGTTAAAAGAGAGTAGACTATCTTGAGGTCATCACAATTCTGGAATGTGAGGCATCCTAATTTAGATAGTGCTGTTAAGACAATAGGACATGTTGAAATATTATTTCAAAGTAAAATAGGCTAATAGCAAAAGATGTATAACTAAATGTCTAATAGTGGTATAAAACCTAACAGTAATAACATTATATTTGATTAAAAAAATATCAAAAAAGGATAAAATTCTTAGAGCAGATAGAGAAATTAAAAATTAGAAGCAAAATAGAGGTATAAATGCAAGTAAAACAATAATTGCATTTTACCATTTTGTTTTTTAATTTTCCTTTTATCAAAAATAGATTATTTTCTCATCAATATATCCTGATGAGTGTTTTCTCTCTCTCTACTCTTTCAGTTCCTCCCCACCTTCCCTTCCCTCAAGACCTACTCCCTCTCTTTATCATCAGAAAAGATCAGGTTTCTAAGAGATCATAACCAAACATAACAACATAAAAAATAATATGATAAAGCAAAAACTGTCCTATCGAAGTTGAACTGCAACCCAACATGAGGAAAAGAATCCCAAGAGCAGGCACAAGAGTCACAGACTTACTTGTTCTCAGTCAGGAGCTAATAGCTATAACATATATGCAGAGGACCTGGTGCAGACCCGTGCAGGCCCTGTGCTTGCTGCTTCAGTCTCTGTGAGCTCGTGTGTGCCTTGCCTAGTTGATTCAGGGGCCTTGTTCTCCTGGTGTCCTCCATGCCCTCTGATTCTTACACTTTTTCTGTCTCAGCTTCCATGGGATTCCCTGACTCTGAGGGAGGGATTTGATGGAGACCTCCCATGTAGACTCTCTCCACATATGTCTGGCTGTTGGTTTCTGCATCTGTTCTCATCTGCTGCTTGAGAAAGCCTCTCTGATGATGACTGGATAAGACACTGATCTATGAGTATAACAAAATATCATTAGGAATCATTTTATTGATACTTTTGTTTTGTTTTGTTTAGACAAGTAGTGCTTGGTTTTTTTCCTAGGTTTCTGGATAAATATTGTTTAAATTTGACTTTGTCATGAGACATCTTGTTTTCTCCATCTATGGTGATTAAAAGTTTTGCTGGGCCAGGTGGTGGTGGTACATGCCTTTGATCCCAGCACTCAGGAGGCAGAGTCATGTAGATCTCTGTAAGTTCCAGGCCATCCTGGTCTGCAGAGTGAGATCCAGGACAGGCACCAAAACTACACAAAGAAACCCTGTCTTGAAAAAAAAACAAAAAAAAAATTTTTTTTTGTTGGATTTAGTAGTCTGGGCTGGCATCTGTGGGCTTTTACAGTCTGCAAGATATCTGTCCAGGCCCTTCTGGCTTTTAGAGTCTCCTTTGAGAAGTCAAGTGTAATTCTGATAGGTCTGCTTTTATGTTACCTGTCCTTTTTCTTTTGCAGCTTTTAATATTCTTTCTTTGTTCTGTATGTTTAATGTTTTGTTATTATGTGGTACAGGGACTTTTTCTGGTATAATTTATTTGGTGTTCTATAAGCTTCTTGTACCTTCTTTAGGTTAGGAAATTTTTTTTCTATGATTTTGTTGAATATATTTTCTAGGCCTTTGAGCTGGGATTCTTCTCTTTCTTCTATTCTTATTATTCTTAGGTTTGGTCTTTTTATAGTGTCCCAGATTTCCTGGATGCTTTGTGTTAGGAATTTTTTAGATTTAATGTTTTCTTTGACCAATGAATCTATTTCTTCTATCGTATCTTCAATGCCTGAGAGTCTGTCTTCCATCTCTTGTGTTCTCTTTGTGATGGTTGCATCTGTAGCTCTTGTTCACATACCCAGACTTTCCATTTCTAGAAATCCCTCAGTTTGTTTGTTGTTTCTATTTCCATTTTCAGGTCTTGGGCTGTTGCCTTTGACTGTTTTTTTTTTGGGGGGGGGGCGGTGTTTCTTGGCATTCTGTAAGGAATTTATTGATTCCCTCCAGGTTTTTTTTGTTTTGTTTTGTTTTTTTGTCTTTTCCTCAATTTCTTTAAGGGATTTTTTTCATTTCCTCTTTAAGGAGCTCTATTATCTTCATAAAGTTAATTTTAATGTTGTTTTCTTCTGCTTCATCTGCATTGAGATGTTCAGATCTTGCTGTTGTAGGCCCACTGGGTTCTGGTAGTGCCATATTGCCCTTTCTGTTATTGATTGTGTTCTTATACTGGCCTTTAGGCTTCTGGGTTTGGGATGATTATAGGTCTAAGTGTTGATTCCTGAGTTTGTCTTTGTTGAATGGGCGTTTTGTTTGTTTGTTTTCTCTTTCCTCTCTGGTTTTCTGGATAAGTGACCTGGGGTTCTGGTGACTAGTAAGTCTTCAGATCTAGTAGGGTATCTCTGCTGGGGATTTTGTGGCCTGCAAGACTTCTGGGGATTTGAATGCCAATGTTGCCTCTCTACATCCAAATACCTGTGTGTCCTCTAGGATTCTGGGAACTAACTTGGTCTCTGGGTTTCCTAGTATCACATGGTCTCCAGTACAAGAGAAGTTTTCTGTTGTGTTTATAGGCTGGAATATGGAGTTCAGGAGAGTGGGGAAGCTGGGGTATTTTGGTCCACCAGCTTTAGAAAGAGCTGTGGGTAGTGTCTTACTTTGGGTCTCTGGGACAGGCCTAGCCTCAGGTAAAGCAGAATTCTTCTGCCAACTTTATGGCTGGAATATGGAACCCAGGGGAAAGGGCTTAGTCTGGGGCTGTTGGATTGGCTTTAAGGACTGTTAGCACAGTGAGTAATGTCTTACCTGGGACCAGTCTGGCCTCTGGTAAAGCAGCCAGAGTTGTGGGCTGGAATATGGAGCCCAGAAAATGCATTTTCCATGATGCCTAAAATTTCAAAGGGGCAAGAGGATTCAATACATACTGGAGTAAATGAGCATTTCTGCTGCCACAGAAGGGAGCAGATTCTACTCTCTGGCATCTGGAATATTACAATGGAGAGTAAAACTGCCTTTGCAGTGGTTGTACTCAGGGTTTTGAGAAGAGGATATTTTCCTGGATGGTGTGGTTTAAATCTATGGTAATAGCAACATCACCGTAAGAGAGAAAGATGGAGAACAGTCAGTCAGAAATTTTTATATGATGATAGATGAGGAAACAGTGTTAGGAGTGTGCAATGCAGGGTGTCTAGAGGCAAGGAAAGTCAGAGGAAGGAATGCTACACTGAGGCTCAGCAAGAACACAGCTATCATCTCTTTTAGATTCCTTACCTCCAGAAATGGAAACTCATATGCACATACTATATTAAAAATGTTTGTTTATTCTAATTTTTTGCATCATTAATGAGAAAAGAATGGAAATGGTGATGTACTTTTGTACTTTTGGGGGACTTTGAACAAAAGAAGCCAGAAAATTTGTACTCATGACATAGCAATGTCAAAATCAAGTTATTTTCCTTAAATAGTAAGTTATAGTAACATCAAAAAGTACAAAACAGATGCCAAAGGGTCCCTTCCCATTTTAAATTATGATATAATTCCAGCTGTCATTAGGCATGGGTATAAAAAGCAATGTGGAGCTATCTGGTTCATCACCAAGGCAAATGGATGTTGTTATTTCAACTCAAAAATCACTGGTCCCATCTGCTTCAGTTATATCCTACTGGGTCTTCATGAGCTTTCTCATGTTATCTTCCCCTCTATTCTGGTAACAAAGCATTCTTCAGAAATATGAACTTCCTTTTGCTTCATCTCTATTTAAACCTTCATAGGCACACCTGTATTAAGATAACTACTCATGTGGCCTTTATAACTTTGTATGACCTGTCCGTACTTTCTTGATAGCTCCACTTTCTGCCCCATCTCTAATTGAAGAGGCATTTTATTTTACCCTCCTTTCTTTTTCTCTGTGTCTGTACATCTGCCCAGGTGGGTCTATTTCCTGCCCATGCACCTCATGTCAACTGGTTAATTCTTGCTGACTATTCTGAATTCTGCTCAAAGGTATTGAATTAGAGAAGCCTCTCTTCTCTTTCCCTTTCATTTTTCATTTTCTTCCTCTCCTCTCCGCATCTTTTCCTCTCTTTTCTATCCAAGGATTAGTCCAATCTTTCTACTTTTTATACTATTTTAGAGCACACTGACCTAAGTAATATTCTCAGGAAGTAGAGAATGATGATGAAGAAATTAGTTGCAGAAATCAATGGCTTAATTTGTTCTTCCTTGCTAAAGCTTGGGCTTCATGGATTGTAGAACTTAGTCTTGTGTCCAGCTCTATTTCTTCAATACTTAAAACAATGCCACATGGGGGAAAGCATTCTGTCCATAATTGGTTTACTGAGTATGTTAATGACAAGATTTTGAGTTAGACAAACCTCAGTGTAGACTCTGTCTATTCATTTGTAACCTTTACTTTCTTTATGCTCTGTATCTCTCTTGTGAGCTTCAATTTTCACTATCTGTAAATTGAGAACAACTACATTTTCTCTTTTTAGGTTTTATATGTTTGTCTTAATGAGTGTCTGTCATATCAGTAGTTCCATAAACTTGAATACTTTTTTTCACAAACTATGATCAATATACTTTTAGCTCACAAGTATCCCAAACTCTACTTCTCAATTTCAGATCAGTTACTTCTAGAAGCTTGTTACTAATGTGAAATTCCAAGGCTCACTTCAGGCCTTGACTAGACTCTGGTTTTAAACAAGATTCCTTTTAACCACTCATGAAAAATTTAAAATAACCATATTGAGATTTTTTTACCTTGTAAAATATTGGTTGATGCATAGAGATTTTTCTTAATTTGTTATCTTATCTAATTTGATTACACAAAAGAAAGGGAGTGGAGAAAATTTACAGTCATTCTTAGGCCTTTGGTCTACCATTTTTTATTAAAAAGTACCTGTTTTAAAAATTAATCTTTATGCTATATCCAGGTAGATCAATTACCCACAGTTTTGTACTTGTTTGAAGGAAGTTCATTTTTGAGGGTTGAGGAGATGGTGAAGTAGTCAAGGACACTTACTACTCCATTAGAGGACCTGTGCATGGTTCCCAATACTACCCACAAATTGGTAGCAACCATCTTTAACACCAGCTCCAAGGGATCCAGAGTAATCTTCTGAGCTGGGCAGAAACCTGCACACACACACACACACACACACACACACACACACACACACACACACGTACACCCCCTTCTATAGATAAACATAATTAAAAGTCTTTGCCTGTGCGCTTAGGATATGTGTTGGATGTGACCAGAAAGGTTCACATGTTGGACAATTGGTCCTGTGTGGCAATGTGAAAGGCGATTTGACCTTGCAGAGGTGGGGCTTAATGTGTCCCTGTTCTTAGGTCATTTGAATCAGTGTCCTCAGAAGGTATTAAAGTGGCTTTCAGGGGACTGCTGAATTCTGTTGAGAGAAACGTTGTAAGAGTGAAGGTAACCCTTGAAGTCTCTCCTGGCAGGTCTCCAGCTATTGGACCTTCCCTGGAGCCTAGACTGTTCTTGTTTGGACTTCCAAGTCTTTCATACTGTGATTTGAATAAACCTTTCTTCTTTATACACTAAACTGCCTCAGGTATATATCATGGGAAAGAAAATGTGGCTAATAAACTTTTTGAGAAGTATTGGTGTTTACTTCTAAAAATGGAAACTTTTTTTCTGCACTATATCTACAAGATTAGCATCAGTCAGCACAGCTCAAGCAAACGATGTCCTTAACAGAACCCCTCACGGGTAAATGCCAAATCAGTGATGTAGGCAACACAATTACCACTTCTCAAATATGACCCTGTTTTCCTGAGATGTCATAACATAAACTTCACTGTTGAAGTAGAAACAATATCATGAAATAATGAGGCCCAAGCATCTTGAGGTTAAGGGAAGTTGTTAAATAAATGCAATTTTATGCAGGGCAATAGCATATTTTTTGTAACATTCAGCTGTCATGTGGAAATTTGTTTCTAGTTTTTATCTCAATGTTTTTGGTCTGCATTTTGTGTTGCTCAGTGTCCCTGCAGAGCTGAACCAAGAAATAAAGTCCCTTTGAAGTTAATGGGAGCCCTGTACTCAAATTTAGCCCTACGGGATTTGTCTGGTAAAGCAAGAGCTGTGCCTTTTATTTATCTTAGTGTTTATGTAATCACCAGGGAAACTGCTATTACTCAGCTGGATGGCTCTTACAGCAGTGGAAATATTTGCAAATTTGAATCTGCTTTAGTTGTTTTTTTTTTTTTCCTTTAGTTTTCACTGATTCAGAGCTAGCAACATGATCTAAAAGTGGCATGCCTACTTTTGCAGGGTGTATCACATGGAGAGTTAGGTCACTGATGATCTAGTGTTAGTGGTAATACTTAACTATGTATGTTAGTAGAAGCCACCCTCTGGATTCTAAGGGAACCAGACTAGTTAATCATCAAAGACCTTTGTGCAGAAAAATTCTGTGATTCAAGATATTAAATTAAACTATTTATTAAGGAAGAAAACACACAGGAACATTTCCTTACAGCAACATAAGCATGGCTTTCTCCTTGGTAGTGTCTAGGGTTCTTCAGATTTTTACATGGGTCTTTGGCCTTCAAATCACAGTGATTATTTGAATGGAAGCTTAACAGACTTTGTGAAGTTTTATTTTTAATGTCTTAAATAAAAATATTTCTTAATTTAAAAAATGTGTGTGTAGTGTATTTGTGTTCAAGTGTCTGTGAAGTAATAACGATATGGGGGATCTTCACTGATCACATTACATCACATTGAGGTAGTGTCTCTCAGTTGAACCAAGAGTGTGCTGATAGAGCTAGTCCAGCTGCAAGTCTGCTCTGGAGAGCCCTTGTCTCCATCTGTCGGGGTGCTGAACTTGTGAGGAGCACCCATAGCTACCTGGCATTTGCCTACTTTCTGGAGAGCTGAACTCCAGTCCTCATGCTTGCTGGGCAAGTGCTGTATGTGCTGAGTCATCTCCCCAGCTCCCATATTTCATAAATTTTGAAATGATGAAGTCCTCTTACACTATAAACACATACACTGTGCACACATACAGAATGCATATATTCACAGTGTATATGTGCGTATCCCATGCTGGGTCAACATTTTAAACTTTTCTTTAGTCTGGCTTGTAATCTACTTAAAATTGGTGCTTTAAAATGCTGGTTTGGATGCAGCTCACCATTTGTGGGAAAATTAGAAATCTATAAAACACAGTCAGTTTCTGCATTAGAATTGTGAGGATGGTGAGCTATTCTGCAAGAGAACTGTTTTAAAAGTGCAATTTTACATAACTGAAGAACCCTTGACAACTGCTTTAAATTTATTCCTTTCATATTTCTGCAAAATTGAATTGCACCAAATGCTATACATATTCCTAAAAAAAAGTGGCTTGTCACAGCATCCTGTTTTCTACCCGGTGGAGAAAGAACATCTGAGTGCAGACATGTCTGGGCAGGCTCACTTGCCTCTCACAATCTTCCTAGGAACTATCTTCTGAGATCAGACCATGTAACTTTTTTGAAAGTGATCAGTATGTTTTATGAAAAGATTTTTCAGCTAAAGTTATGTTGACATTGTCTAAAATCTTACTTTTTCCAAATTTGTTGTTTTAATCTATATTTCATTTGGGTATGAACAGAGGCATTTTGATTTCAGTAAACATTGCATTTCTGTTTATTTGTTAACTGCATCTTTAAATCAAGATGAAACAGATGGAAGCTTTGTTTCTTAAACAGAGACTAACAGCAGCGCAGCATGATCTCCAGAATCAAGGGTTTTTATGAGGAACTTAAGAATTCCAGAAAAAATATTAACTCTTTTTTTCTAGTGAAACAACCACAACTACATATTTTGCTATACAAAATAGTAGTATTTTTTCATATCTGTTCCTACTGATCTTCAATTTTTGTAATATGAAGGAAAAAACAAATACCATTCCTTTTTTTTTCCCCCGAGACAGGGTTTCTCTGTGTAGCTTTGTGCCTTTCCTGGATTCCACCTGCATCTGCCTCCCGAGTGCTGGGATTAAAGGTGTGCGCCAGCACTCCCGGGCAAACACCATTCTTAGCTCCTAATAATGCAATATTCTAGCTCCCAAAAGATAGCTTTAACAGTTGCCACTCTGAGAGTTTTGTCTGATATTTTAGAGGGCATTACTGAAGAGGAGTCAGTTTTCTATGTCCCAGAAAACCAGGAGCATAAGTGCTGTCACTAGGAAACGATGCCAGTGAGGGATGAGGACCCGAGCATGTACTATTTAGGATCCAGAAACCTCACATCATTATCCTTTTTGTTGTTGTTGTTGTTTGTTTATTTTTGAGATTGTAATTCAATTCTTCCTCCCTTTTGTCCTCCCAAGTCTACTAATCCACGTTCAAGGACATTTTTCATTTCAGAAGTGATTTCAGATAAACCCATATAACCTCTGAGAAACAGAACTAGAACGCTGACACTCCCTGCCAATTCTTATTGAGGTAAGACCCTTCATTCAATGCCTCAGGTGAGGATGATGCAAAGCCTGCTCATGTCTTTGGGAGCAAGGAAGACAACTAAAATATTTTCTTAGGTGACTCATTTTAAAATGTAGACTTCGTAGGTAATTTTTTCCTTTGGCTGATAATGAAAGTTCCTGTCCATTTATCTACAAACACATGATGTTATATTCTCTCAGAAGGAACACAGTATCAATCCATTGAGATGGGTGATGGGAATGGTCCTATGCTTCTGTGAGAGCAGCAAATAGAATCTCTGTAATCTAGTTATGGGCTACAACGACACCCACATTAAAGTGCTTTTAAATGATTTTTCCCTGGAAAATATGAGAAAGTTTTTCCTTGTTCTTACTCAAGGACTTTGCTCCATCTAAATGTTTATTAAATATCTGTAGGACTGTTTTTGATAACTATTCGATCAGCCAATAAATATGTTTTCAACAAGAACTAAGTTCTGTTTTTAGGCATGTGCTTATTGTTATTAACAAGACAAAACGTCATATTACTTATAACCATTGGGCTTACATCTATGATACCGTATTTATGTGCACATTTCCCCTTCATGGAGAAGTGGGATGTTCTGGGAAACAGAAGCCCTAGAAAAATGAAGTGGAAGCATCCTGAGTGCTGCAGGGTAAGATCCTGGCTGCCCCTGTGTTCTTCATCTCCTCCTCCTTTGACTAGCCCATTTCCGTTCAGTCTTCCTGCCTCAGCACCCCTGCCTCACAGTAACACTTCTGCCTGCCTTGTAGACTACACATTTCATTCACCACAGTTATCGGTTGACATTCATATTATTCATATATTCCATTTATCCAGGTTTTTAACAGGAACCCCACTCCTTTCTTTATCATATCCTTCTGACTCATGCCCCTCTGGCAAATAGCAAGCATGTTTGAAGAGACAACATGTTCCATAATAAGTGTAGACACTGTGTTATATAAGTTCCTTGGTAACTCTGTGACTACTTGGAGGAAATTACCGTATCTCCCACCATACAGAGGCAGAAGATGAGATAGATACTAAGGAATGAGTGTGAGCTTGCACAGCTGATACGGGGCTAAACCTCTATATAGAAGTTCATACATTATCTTTAGACTTTTCATTCTTCATTATGATTTACCACATTTTTTCTTTATGAAACAAATTCATACAATCATTAATGAGCTAAACCAACAAACACTGGAGTACCTACCCTGTGCTAGCAGTCACAAAGGCCTGAGGAAGAGAAATCATGACAAGGAGGCCCTGTCTAAAATCAGTGGGTATAATGCTGGGAGGAGAAAGAGAAGTTAACTGCTACCTATTATTAAATCAGAACCCAGCAGAGGGAGTTGGGGAAGAACAGCCAGTATGGAGATTGAAGTGATACAGTACTGTTCATCAAAAATCAGGTATGATCTCTCCAGCTTAAGGGATAAACATGGGGATATAAATTTGGGATTATTTGAGTGTTGGCATAGGCATCTAAGGCAAGACCAACAATTAGCAAGGGAGTTTGTCCAGGACTTGTTCTGATAAAGCACATTTTTTTCTATTTCTTAGTTTCAGATTTTGAACACAAGACAGAGAGGTTGTCTTTGTCCTGCAAATCCTGCCATTGTGTTACTGACATCAGATGTCCAGAGGCACAAGAATGATTGATTGACAGATGAAACTAGAAACCAAAATATCTAACTTTAAGTTCATTGTCTCGAGCTGGAGTAATAAGGAACTTATGCATACATTGTAGTTTGACCGAGATAGAGGGATCAGAACCCAAATACTGTGTGATAAAAATGTAAGTCGAATCAGTAATAAAAAGGAAAGAATTTCTCTTCACTGTAAGAATTTTGAGAGACTAACACTTCTTCTAGAAGATGTTTTTCTAGAGTAATAATAAAGCATAGTTAGGATGCTGTGGGATGGTCTGTATGTCAAATGTGTTGCTGATTGGTCAATAAATAAATCACTAATTGGCCAGTGGCCAGGCAGGAAGTATAGGCGGGACTAACAGAGGAGAATTGAGAGAACAGGAAGCTGGGTGAGGGAGACACTGCCAGCCGCCACCATGACAAGCCGCATGTGAAGATGCCGGTAAGCCACGAGCCATGTGGCAAGGTATAGATTAATAGAAATGGATTAATTTAAGCTGTAAGAACAGTTAGCAAGAAGCCTGCCACGGCCATACAGTTTGTAACCAATATAAGTCTCTGTGTTTACTTAGTTGGGTCTGAGTGGCTGTGGGACTGGCGGGTGAGAGAGATTTGTCCTGACTGTGGGCCAGGCAGGAAAACTCAAGCTACATTAGGATTAAATTTTTTCAAGATAATATCTTCAAGAATATGAAGCTTAGGGTGTACCCATTCCTGATTCCAGCCTGGGAGCTTAGTATTACCCATCCATGCATAGTGATTCAGTGAGATGTTATATAATAAGGATGCTTGTAGATATAACCAACTGTCTTATTAATTAAGAAACACAGAGCCGATTCAGAGAAGAAAGCCAAGAGGTCAGAGCTAAGAGCCTTACCCTTCCTGCTTCAGCGATCCTCTTTAGCCAAGAGAGCTCTCTGAAAGGAGCCTACTTCCTGTGTGTTTGTCTTTATAAAGACTTTCGGTTCTGCCTTCTCATTGGTTGTAAACCCAAACACATGAATGCCTGTCTGTAGAGACTTTCAGGTCACTGCCTGTCTGTAGAGACTTCCAGGTCTTCTATGGTTGGTATTGAGATTAAAGGCGTGTGTCTCCAATGCTGGCTGTATCCTTTTACACACAGAGATCTACCTAGCTCTGTCTACCAAGTGCTGGGATTAAAGGCGTGCGCTGCCGCCGCCGCCGCCACCACCACCACCACCACCACCACCACCACCACCACCACGCTCTTGCTATGGCTCTAATAGCTCTGACCCCCGGGGCAACTTTATTTATTAACATACAATTAAAATCACATTTCAGTACAAATAAAATACCACCATAGAAGCTACATTTTCTCCACAAGACTTGTGAGGGGAAAATGACAAAGTAATCTCAACATTTGTAAGTTTTCTATATGTGTTTACACACACAATACCCAACCCACAGGCCAACGGATGCTTTGTAATTCGGTCTAGTGATTTACTTTGTTTTAATTCACATGCAGCAATGCTTGACCAGAATGGAGAATGCTTGCATAGTTTTTTTCTTGACTAATATTGTCAGCTCATTGGATACATGCAGCTGCATTAGTCTGTGTCTGTATAAGAAAAGTTCAAAAAAAGTCTCTGTCTCTGTCTTTCTCTGTCACTCTTCTGTGTATGTGTATTTCTGCAGCATGTGTGCACACACTCACAGAGGCCCAGAGAGAGTGTTGAATGCTTTGGAGATGGAGTTATATAGGTAGCTGTGAGTTACTTGATGTGGGTGCAGGAAATTGAATTCAGATCTTCCGTAGGAGAAGGAAGTCCTATTAAGCATTGCACCATCTATCCAGCTCTCAGATCTGCATTTTTAATATGCATTGCAGATGTTTTAGTTGGAGTCACATCCAAGAACCATTCATTGAAAAATAGTGACTGAGGCATTTTGTAGAAAGTTGGTTGTAGCAGTGAAAGGAGATGTTTTTTAACTTTTTTTTTTTTTCAAGAAACTGGGAGTAAGGGAATGAGAGACTGCTTCATAATGTGAGCTCACCCTGGCTTCACCATAATTTCTCTAAAGTCCTAGGCAAACAATCTGCTTCAATCTGTCAACATGTAAATGACAGCAGTCAGAGCAACAGGTTCATAGAATGTTGAGGTATGCATGCATTTTAGAAATCACATGCTTTGAAAAATTTTTGGAATACAATAAATGCTCAGCATATTTTAGCAATTATTGTTGCTGACATTTCTTAATCTTTGCTGTAACTTGGCATTCCTGGCACCATCTGTCATGTGGAAACTCTCTCATTGTCTGTTTTCTGAGTTCTATTTTATTTATTTTGTTTAGGACTTCATTTTATTTTTATTAACATGGATGTTTGTCCATTTGAGTGTCAGCTAAAGGTATGCAAGACTGAATCAGATTCCCTGGGCCTGGAATTGCAGAAGTTCGTTCGTGTGCTGCCCAATGTAGGTGCTGGGAACCAAACCTTGGTCCTCTGGAAGAGCAACTAGTGCTTCTAACTGCTGATTCATCTCTCCATCCCCCATGTTCTGTGTTCTTGCACCTATTCATTCACTGTCCTTTACTTCTTACAGTTTACTTAAGGGTTGAACACAAGCCTCTCCTACTAACTTAGTTTTGCTCTTGTTTCTCTTCTTACCATTCCTATTCTTTTATGTAGTTGCAAAAATTTTATTTGCTCAGTGAGCTTTAAAAACTAGAATTTGTATTGTCATAACATTTAGGTACCACAAACCAACCCTCACTAAATCCCAAGAGCACTTTGCTCTCTCTTCTACTCAAAGAAGCTCATCTTTCTGTCTCCCATTTTTATAGTGATGTTGAGTCATTCTTCAAATTGCTCAGATTTAATATGATAGTTTCAACACCTTAAGATCAAATTGAAATCCCCTGTGAGATAGATATATCAGTCAGTGCCCCATTTCAGACTGGTGTTGTTGAGAAAGTGTTTGTTGCCCAATTTAAGTCCATTGACAGGCTATAATTGGACTGTTGTTTCTCAAGGTTTTATATTTTCCTATGAAATGCACACATAGTCCCCAACCCCCACTACCTAAGACACTGATGCAGACCATAACTACATATCTAACAGGTTTTATTCCAACTAAAGCACTCGATGGTTATCTTCACTAAGTTCACTTTTAATCATACCATTGACTTATTGAAGATCTTCTGTGTTCTTACCTTACTGAAGGAATGAATTTGCTAATTTTATCATCAAAGACTTTCATCAAAATGTCTCCACTTTTCATTTGTACCACAAAAAGACAATCTTATTCCTAATCAAACAAAAGCATATTTTTTGGACAATATCATGAATTCCCTATGATCAGTTAGCTATTTGAGATACATATTGGTTGCTATTTTAGATATCAAAGAAAATTTAAACATAGAGTTTGCTATCTAGATATCTAAAACATGTATAAAAACAACATAATGTATAGCAAAGCAAAAAATAATATACATGTCATGAAGTTTGAGAGTCAATTCAGATCTTTGTATTTTTAGTAATGTTAGTTTATCAATTTTCCTTCAATGGCTAATAACTGTAGATTGGTATATCTGCCTCTTAGTTAAGAATGCAAGACCTGAGACAGACACACACACGGCACCAGGAAGACAGGCCTACCTTCACCAACTCAATTGCCATCCATGCAGTCAGTCCATCATAATATCTACTCCATCTACAAGCTGCTGGAATGAATAGAGGAGCCAGTTTTGAAGAATCAGATGTCACTACTGAATAATGCTAGTCCTAAGCCTACTGGCTAGTCCCAGCATGAAGCTACTACGGCTTCAGTCCCAGCTGTTTGCCTTCCTGGGACACAGTGGTTCTGCCCGTAGCCTGCAAGCAGAAAGGTCAAGTCCAGTGAGCCTTGGGGCGGCTGATATAGAGGGTAGGGATGTGAGCGGCAGCCTGGAGCTTGCACAGAACTTGCCTGCTAGTCTTGTTTAGACACAAGATTACCCTGATTCTGGGCAATCTGAGCAAGATATCTGAGATGAATCTCAGAGATTGTCCAATATTTATGGTATGTCAGAAACCTGAAACTTTGAACCATATCAATGACTCATTGCAATAAATATTTGCATGTGAAGCTGTTTGAACAAAAATATATACTGTGTGAAACATTCCAGTTTCCAATGTCACTATGACAAATGAATATGAGATGGACAGGTGGGAAAGATGGAGGAATGGAGCAGTGATTGAGTGATGGAGAGAGGTGGGTTTGGAGACGAGACAGAGGTAATAAGTGTGGGAGAAGCCTGCAACGGACTAGGGAATGTGTCACTGCCGAGTAGTGCCAACAAGGTGGTGTGCAGCAGCCTGGAGCATGCACTCCAACTCAGCCCCCAGAATAAGCTGCCCACCTGCCTAGTTTCCCTGGTTCTGAGCAACAAGATGTCCAAGGTGAAGAATTGTTCATTTTCTCGATTAGACCACTTTGAAAGACCTCTATGATCTATGCTGGCCCTGGAGACCACTTTAGCTATGTTGAAGCCTAAGGATCGTGTGTGGATGTCTGTGGTCCTATAGCAGTCAAGAGCCATGTTGATATCCTTGGCTTGAATTACCACAAAAGGTCATATGGATGTTCTTGGTCTGGGCTGATGTCTGAGGCCATCCTGATATCCATAGGCCATGTTTCCAATGGGGGCTATGTTGATATGAGTGTCCTGTGCAGCCACCTGAGGCCATGTTGATGTCCATGTCCTTACTGCCACCAAGGGCCATGTCTGTGTCTGTGGTCCTACTGCAGCTAGGTCTTTGTTGATGTCTGTGGTCATCTTACCATCAAAGACCATGCTAATGTCTGTGATTTGTGCAGTAGTCTGAGATTATGGTGATGTTTGGTGGCCATGTCTGGGTCTGTGGTCCTATTGGAGTCAGGGTTTGTGTTGATATCAGTGGCTCCTGTTACCACCAAAGGCTATGCAGGTGTCCATGGTCTGTGCTGCAGCTTGAACCCATGTTGACATCCTGCTGCTGAGGGCTGTGATGGTGCCCATGGGCTGTGAAGCAGCAGAGTGCTGTGCTGATGTCCATAGTCTGTACTGCCACTAGAGACCACGCTGAGGTCTGTGGCAAGTGCTGATGTTGGAGACCATGTGATGTGGTTCTCTCTCTTGCCAGTCCATGATCTGTGCTCCCACTGACTGTAAAGGGCAAGAAAGCTACTTTTTGCCATGGCATTGTTGACTGCATACTCACAGTTGAGAAAGAGGAACATAGAAGACTTCTATGACAACCTCTACCCCTACAAAAGTAACAGCTTAGACAGAAAGCCAATGAAAAGAGCTCTAAAGGATATTAAAGTATAACTCTCTACAATTGATGGCTTGTGGCAGGGGTGTGGTGGGAAAGGATTCGGTTTTCTTTAAGGGGCTGGCCACTGGGAGTTTGACATGCTCCAGTGAGTATATGGGCAACACAAATTGGACTTTTTTTTTTTTTTTTTTTTGCTGTTCTTTTTCCTTTTTTAAGGGGTGTGGAGGCAGGGTGGTTGCAAGGGTGGGAGATAGACCTTCGTGGATTGGGAAGTGAGCATGCTCAGAGTTCATGATGTGAAATTCCCAAATAATCAATGTGTTGCTTTGAATAGAAATGCTTCCCATAGACTCATGTGTTTGAATGCTTGGCCCATAAGGAGCAGCACTATTAGGAGGTGTGGCATTGTTGGAGTACATGTGGCATTGTTGGAGTACGTGTGGCCTTGTAGGAAGTGTGTCACTGTGGAGGTGGGCTCAGAGGTCTTATATGCTCAAACTAGGCCTAACATGGTAGTCTCCTTCTGATGCCTGCAGATCAAGATATAGAACTCTCAGCTCCTTCTCTAGCACAATGTCTGTCTGCATGTTACCATGCTTCTCATCATTATGATAATGGAATAAACCTCTGATCTGTAATCCAGTCCCAGTTAAAAACCTTTCTCTTATAAGAGTTGCTGTGGTCATGGTGTCTCTTCACAGCACTAAAACCCTAACTAAGAAAGTCAATAAAAATATTATGGAAGAGAATATAAGACCTAAGAAGGATCCAGTTGTAGTTTAATCAGCCTGCAGCTTAATTATGGGCAGAAAGAGAGTGCCAATGTGCTCAGATGGATAAGAGAGCTCATCACAGGAACTGGAGACGTTCCTAGAGAAATTATAATCAGTGGTTTTGATTTGGTTAATGCTGCTACTTTCACACAGCATGTTTTCTTCATGGTATCAATGACTACATTCTTGCTTTTTAAAATTTTTCTTGAGACAAGGTCTCATAATCAAGGCTGGTTTCAAACATATTACATAGCCAAAGATGACCTTTATTTTCCTGCCTCTCAAGTACTGTGATTATAGACTTGTGCCACCACATCTTGCTTTAATGACTGTGGTCATTAAATGACTGGCATTCTAGAGTTTTCCAGGTATTTCCTTGCCCATCTTTCGACAGTGTGACATGATTTTTCCTGAATTCTCTACAGTAAGTACATATTTTATACCATATTTTTTATTTATTTTATGTCCCATATCTGAAACAACACAGTGTTGCTCATTAGATTATTGAACAAAGTTCAGCTGACTTATCTGTTCACTCATCATTTTGTGTAATAGATGCCGTCTTCCCTGCCTTGGAGACACTTATCAGGAAATGACCATTAAAGGAAATGAATTCAGAACATTGTAATTTAAGTCATACATTAGGTCCCTTCAAATGACAGCAGTTGAAATCCACTCTCGCCTTTGAAATCATTCCTCCTTTTCCACACTGCCCTCTTCTTCCTTCAAGACTGCCTCCTGCTTTGAAGACTGTGTACCGGGATTTATGACACTATCTCAGAAAATATTTCAGAGACAATAGTCAGCTTCCATCAGACTTCCTTTAATTTGTCAGACTGGATATTCTCCATAAGAATATCCCTTCATGATTCCAGCTATATGATTATAAGAGTCCATTCCTCCTACGTCACTGACAGCTACAGCCTAAGCTCTACCGTGTTGTATTAAAAGCAGCCACTTAATTACACAGCTTGGCACCCGATTATCTAAGACGCTCATTTGTGTTTCTGTGGAATTGATCACTTTTGGAAGCCCAAGGTGCAATATTTCCACCTGCTGTCTCTATCACATGGGCAGATTTACATATCTGACTAAATCCATTCACATTTGATGAGATTTAAATTAATTATATTCAGTAAAGGCTTATTTAAAATTGCCCATGTACATTGCACGGTGAGTTAGAAGAATTCCCTAAGTTTCCTAAGTTCAATTTGTGGACCAAAATAATTAAACCTATCATTGTAATAACACAGAGTAACTATTGTGCTTTAATAAAATATGCCATCAAATGAGCTATGCAAGGTTAATAAAATGCACTGCTGACACCTGGATGCTCAATAATTGTAAAAGGAGTAAGCATTTCATGTTAGCTATTACAAATAATTTTCATATAGGAAAATTAAATGTACTTGAGATTGGCTTATAGAGAAGAAATAAATTAAGCTGCACAAGAAATGACTTTTGCTATCACCACATTTCTGTGTTTACAAAGTAAGCATAGGAGATTTTTTTTTAAAGCAGCTGATAAATTCTACAAAATGACCTTCGTGTGTTTCAGTTCTCATATGGAAGTGCTTTGGACATGGAAGTCAACAGAATGGGACTCCTGCAATGTATCTCTTAACTGTTTTTCTCTTGTAGCAATGAATGCTCAGTAAATTACCTCTGCATATTAGTGTTGTTAAGATGCATGTATAACTGCTGAGTTAGTATGAAATACTCTGGTGAGTCATGCACTCTCCACATACATAGTAAATTATTTCATTAAGCAACTTGACAGTAAATGAGGGCCATCTGTAAAGCTGGAGTTACTATGGAAACAGATGATAGGGGTGAACTCAAGGGAGGAAGCACCACCAAGGCAGACTATTAGACTTTTCTTCCCTACTTTTCCTATGCTTTATCCAGCTCCTTGGGTCTAGTCTGCCATTAATGTTTGCAGAGTGAAAATTCTTAGTGCTTTATAGGGCTTCTTTTCTATCACTACCCCAGCAATTTCAACTCTAGTAAACACCATCAGCCTCATTCACTTATCCAAGGCCTCATGATTCTAATTGCTGTTCTCTAAGCATTATATTTTGCTTGCACAGAATTGCATTGCTTTGCCTCCAGAGAATCAGTTCGATGACAGCTGCAGTGAGCATTCCTCCAGCTTTTCAGTGTCAGGTGCATCCTCTTGCTTTCCGTTTTCTCTTTGTGGGTGCTAATTGGCTGAATCGTCTGAGCCTACTATTTATGCTAGAACATCCGTATTATTTAGACTATGAAGCAACAAGGCACCTGGCTTTTCATTAGCAGGTTTTTCTCCTGCATAATTACTTTGCCTCGCCAATATTCACACGGAAGGATGGATAGCCTGTTGTCATATTCCATGACCATTCTAAGACAATTCTAGTGAAAGAAAAAAAACCTCCAGAATTTCAATGGCTTAATAAAATAGTCACTTTTTTCTCATCAATAAAAGGTCCAAAGCAAGACACTCTGACCAAAAGAGGATCTTCAACTAACATGAAAGAAATCCATATTCTGACATATTTTGAGCATGTGAACATGTCAACTTTGGTCTGTTTATCTTTCAGTTACCTGCATTTTAGTCAGTCCAAATGGAAACAAGCATGAACAAACACCCAGGATAGGTTCTCCTAAGCCATCCATTGCACAACTGAGACACAATTCTGCTTATATTCCACAACCTGGAATCCAATTTATATAAGTATATTTACATATAAGGAAGAAGGGTAAATGTAGTTCAGCTATGCAGCCCTAAATGATAGGAAATGGGGGTTGATGAGCTGGTAAACAGGCTCTGCTTTACCGTGTGAAAATTTCATTAAGCCATTTAGTTTGTTAAAAGTATAATTTAATCTTTGAATTCAATTAGAGCAGCTCTTATTGTACTTAGTGGGTGACTAAAATGAGTCCAGGATACATCATACCTTCAAGCTGGCCTTGACTTTAGAGGGAGGTGAATATTAATTCCACAGAGGATCAGTGAATTGACAGGGAAAGGCATATGACATCATAGGAAATATGTCTTATGGCCAAAGACCAAAGGACATGTTTTTGTCATGTATATTTTAATGACAAGGACATGTTTCCCATGAGCTACCACAAAGCAAAGTGAAGAAACATAAATAGCTAATGGAACTATTCTTTCATTTTCCAGTTTTTCCTTCTTATTCTTGGCACCTAAGATAACTTTGTTTTCATTGTACGTGGTACCTAGTGGCTGCCCCAGCAGTGAAATCAAATGATGGTTAGAGTGCATGTGAGTCAAGTCAAAGTTCAATCTTTAAAGTTGAAAGGTTAAATTTAACCATGTAGATTGGTGGTATCATCTATGATCAGGAGTTTGGGTCACTTCCTTAACACATTAAACATTAAATTTATATCAAGCACATACCACAGACAGGACACAATTGTACAATGTAATATAAAATTATTTTAGGGATTGTGTGAGTGTGTTTAAATATATGACTAATGTTTAAGTTATTTAAAAAAATATAAAATGAGAATTTCCTTGTGTTTCTGTGCATTAAATGAACAAGCAAAAATTAAGAATGTATTGAAGGACTGAAGCCTACTAATATATTTGGTACAAAATATCCTTATATTTCTGTCAAATTTATTCACTTATTGGCATTTCTATTATGACTGTAATCTTAAAATAAGCTTTCATTATTATACTCTATCAAAATCGATGAGACATGAAATGGAAAAATATGGAGATGTATCATAAAATATTGTGCAATATCATTATAGACACTTCATATACATACACACAGAAAACTCTTTGATAAAAATTGTGGGCTAATCTGAGTCTTCAGGACTCCTCAAGGAGAGCAGAGATGAGGATGTTTTTCCCTGTGAAGAAATTTGCATTTCTAGGAGAAGTGAATTATTTCATAAAGTACATAGATCTTAATAAGCACTCTGAGAACTGGAACTGGATATTGTCTCCTATTGCAGGCATGTAGTGGACCAAGGAAGTTGTTATTGGTTGGCCATGGAGCCATGAGTTGTCAGTCAGCACACTGAGATGTGTCTCTGAATTGTTTGTAGTAGGCAATGTCACTTAAATCTATTTTCCAATAATTGACTTATTTATTTCTTATTTATTTTTCTTTTCAAATATAAGATATGTATTTGAAATATGGCATATTTTCTCTCTAGAGGCTTGGTTTGAACCAATTGATGCAGTGAGTGGGGTTGATGACCTTACAGAGGTGGCCATTCTGTATTGTCTAAAACTTCAAGAAAGGACCTTCTAGAACTTAATAAAGGTTTCATGATCATCAGAATCAGGAACATCAGCAGCACTTGTATGAGTGTTCATGGAATGTCAAGTGTAATGGGAGCACTTAACATTCTTATTATAGCTAATCCTTAAATGAACATTGAAAGTAAGTATTTTTACATCTCATTATGCACATGATAAAGCCAAATGACAGGACAAGCAAGTCTAAAATACTTTATCTAACTCTAAGCTGTCCAAAATGTTAGAAATTAACCACATAAGATTCTTTAATTTTTTGAGTACTGAATTTATTTAATTATTCATTTATTTATGGTATAGTCTCTTGTCATTAAATCTATCCTCTTAAAATATTATAAATCGACACACAAAATCTATTTCCTTAACATATTATAATTTGAAACTTTATGTGGTAGGGAAGATAGTCCAGTGGGTAAAAGCCCTTGATTCATAAACACAAAGACTGGAATTTGAACTTCAAGAACCACTGAAAGCCAGCTTAACCTGGCAGCATGGTCTTGTAATCTTGGTGTTCCCACAGTGAGATAGGGTGCAGACAGCAGGAGCTCCAAAAGCTCACCAGCCAGCTGGCCTAGCATGTGCAACAGCTGGAAACAAGCAAGACCCTGTGGCAAGGCAAGTCGAAGGTAGGGACTGACAGGGATTGTTTTGAGTTTCTACAGGTGTGCCATTGTATGTGTGCACCCACAAACACACACAAACACAGAATTGAAAGAGATAAAATAAATCTCTGAAATATAAATTGATGCATATTATAAACTGACATTACAAATAGACTAGAAATGTAAGAAGCTTTACATATAGTTTCAGACAGCAGATAGAAGGTGATGTCTAAGTAAAATCCTAAAATAGTTTGTGCATATTTGGGGAAGATAAATCATGTTATGGATCCATACAATTGAAGATTGGACACTATAGGACCATATTTGATTCACTCTATGGCAGCAAGAGCCTTCAGTGGGAAGTAGAGAGGTATAAAGCCAAGTTCAGAAAAGAGTCAGAAAAATAAATAGGAGAACAGGGAAATTTTTACTGTCAAATGTGGTACATTGTTTAAAATAGCTGCCCTTTTCTTACAAAGTGAGGAGTAAACCCCTGGAAACAGTTTCTTAGTATGAAATGTGCTGGAGGATGTCTTTCTGTAAGCTGTGAATATATGTTATTCTCATTGGTTAATAAACAAGCTGCTTTGGCCTATGGCAAGGCAGCTTAGAGGCAGGAGAGAAATCCGAGAAGAAAGAAACGATGGAGAAAGGCAGAGTCTAGAGAGACTCCAGCACCACCAGGAGAAGCAAGATGTGAGAGTTCCGGTAAGCCACAGCCATGCGGCAACTTATAGATAAAAAGAAATGGGTTAAGTTATAAGAGTTAGCTAGCAAGAAGCTGCTCTAGGCCATGCAATTGGTAATTAAGCAGCTGCAGACCGTGGGCTTGGCAAGACCAGAGAAACTTGGGACCACAGGGCCAGGCAGGACTGGAGAAACCTTCCGACTATAGAAATGTATGAGAAACAAGCATTTTTATGGAAACCTTGTGTGGTGGCAAAACCTACAGTTCTCTTAGGTAAATCTTGCAGTCTTCATAAAAATATATATTTTATTTAGATTGAATGATTCTTCTCAGATACCCATCCTATTTCATTGACTACTTTGGTCAATGAGCACCAGCTCAGAGCAGCAACTATCCTCTATTAGAGAAAGACCTTTACTGTTATTCTAAGTTAAATTTTGAAAGCTTCATCCACAAAACTTAACTACTTACAGAGTTATCTTATCCTTCCTTCTTATTTGTATTTAAGCACCTGCTAAGAAGTTTCTGATTCATGGTCTGAACTCATGGGCTTATTTATTCATCAATTTATGCTCTCAATTAGAAACACAAAACTATAACAGACTTCATGAATGGGGACACTGAGAGTCTATTTTAATTGAAATATATACCTTTTTTTTTTTTTTTTTTGCAACAGCGAGTCTCTTTGTAGCATAGGCTGGTCTTCAACTCCCACTCCTGATGCCTCAGCTATTGAGTGCTGAGACATAAAGCCCCATACCAGCAAGTGTGTTGAAATGTGCTACTTTCATACCCAAAGTATTCAAGGTAGAGGGACAATAAATAATTCCATCCAAACAAACAGTGCTTAAAGATTTCACAATGTGCTGTTTCCATTTCATTTTTTGGTTGCTGTGATAAAACCACAACCAGGTACAACGTTGGGGAGGAAGGATTTATTTCAGCTTACAGTTGGAGTTCCTGTCCACCATTGCAGAGAAGGCAGAGAGGCAGCCGCCTGAGACACTGGTCACATGACATGCACAGATGAGAGTAAAGGGACAGTGCCCATGCTGCCTGCACACTTTCTTGCCATCTTTTCTACTTTTGCACAGTTCGAGGAGCAGCCCTTTTAAATGGTGCCACCTGCATTCTGAATCATCCACTTCAACCGACAATCAAAACAGTCCCCCAGACATTCACACAGACCAGCATGGTCTATGTCATTCCTCACTGCAACTGTCTGCTCAGGTGACTCTAAGCTGTATCCTTTGACAGTAAAGTAAACTAGCACATGTGCTAAAAACAGTAGTCTATAGCTCTACACATTATCTTACATACTTCAACTAGAGATAACTTGAATTATGTGCTCTTTCTTAAAGGAATACAGACATATAAATGTTATCGGTTCTTGATTGCCATTACACTGCCATTTTGTCAACCTCAATGCAAAGTAATGGTTTTCCCTTGCCAGGAAAGATGTACTTTTCACACTACTAATAAGGTAAGAATACAGAGGATGCAATGTGTGCTGATATCGTCTTCACGGCTTTAGGCAAGCATCTCAGGATGTACCTCTTGGCAAAGGAAAGTTACTGCATCACTGCATATCAGGACAGGGAGCCCACTCCTGCAAATTAACCTCCTACAACCTTGCAGACACATTTTAGCATCTTGGCTGTTGAAACTTTTGCAGTGCCATGACAAAGCATCCACCCTCTAGACTAGAAGACTGCATGCCTGAGAAGGCTTCTGTTTCCCCGGCTAATATATTTTGTTCAGTACAAATTATCTTTTATTGTTCCTCCTGATAGTCTGCAAGAAGGATCATCTATACACAGAAAAGTTGAGAACTTATAGGCACTCTGCTTAAACAAATGGAAGCTGAATATTCAGGACTATAATATGTTTATCTATTTGGCAGTGAATTTTGAGCTCCTTGGAATATTCAGCATATTTTATAACGAACCTGGAGACTACCACCTCTACACCATTTCATAACAGAACTGACATTGGATTTATTCCAGATCTTTGAACAATGAATTGCTGATATAAAGCCAATTAACTAATTGATATGAAGGATGTATATATTCTTATAGAGAACAAGTGCATCAACAGGAAATGACAGTAATAGGGTACTTTGATAAAGAAAAAGATTATGCAAAAAACAAGTATTTAAGTTAAAATTGTTCATCTAAGTCATTTCTAAATGTTCAAGTGATAATTTTGTAAATCATGCATAGCCTTATTTTTACAATAGAAATTACATAAATTTGAAAAGATATGGAATTGAGTTAAAACTTAAGGTGTTTACCAAGCAAATATGAGTATCTGTGTTAGGTTGTCAGAATCCATGTGAAAAGGCATGCATGGCAACCTTGGAGAGGATGAAACAGGTGGATCCCTGGAACTTGATGCTAGCCAATCCATCCTTCTCAGCTAGTTTCTGACCACTAAGAGACCCTGTGTCAGAAAAGAAAGGTATGAAAAAGGATATAGATACCTTCTGTCTTCCACACACAGTTTATATCTGTGCATGCACACCAAGACACACATGTGCCCCTATGTACACATGAACATACATACACACACACACACACACACACACACACACACACACACACACACATTGTCTTGGAGTTTCTACTGCTGTGGTGAAACATCATGACCAAAAAGCAAGTTTGGGAGGAAAGGGTTCTTGGGGTATCTACTGCTGTGGTGAAACACCATGACCACAAAGCAAGTTTAGGAGGAAAGGGTTCATTGGGCTTATACTCCCACATTATTGTCATTCAGTGAAGGAAGTCAAGACAGGAACTCAAACAGAGCAGGAGCCTGGGGCCAGGACCTGATACAGAGGCCATGGAGGGGTGTTACTGGCTTGCTCAACCTGTATTCTTATTGAACCCAGGCCCACGAGCCCAGGGATGGCACCACGCACAATGGGCTGGACCCTCCCTCATCAATCACTAATTAAGAATATACTCTACAGGCTTGCCTACAGCCCGATCTGTGGAGGCATTTGTCAATCACAGTTTCCTGTTATCAGATGAAAAAGTGAAAATCAATCTAACCGTCATAACTGACCCTTGTCAACTTTACACACAAACTCATCACCATTAAGCCACACCCTTTCTTTCTTGTTCATCTCCAAGATCACACATTAATAAAGACATCACAATATAAATTTACAAACATAAAAAGTTTCACAGCCTTACAAGTTCAAACACTTTAAAGGTTATCTCTTTAAAAATATTGAGTCTCTTTTAAAATCAAAATTCTCTGAAAAACCCCAAATATCTGTTTTAAAAAGCTTGTAAAGTCTCTCAACAGTGGTATCATGTAAAATAAAAAATAAGGTAAGCACTTTGTTACTTCAAGAGGGAAGAACCAGGGCTAAACTCCCAACCCTGTAAATTATGGAATGTCCAATATCTAGGATCCACTCATGTCTGAGCTCCTCCCAGGGTTTGCTCACTTCTCTGGCTCTGCCCCCCACACACAGCCTGTCTCCTGGCTGCAGTGCTGCTGCTGTCCTTCATATCATCCCATGGTGCCACCATCTCTGAAATGCTGGGTCTCCTGCTTCATCTGGTTTGTCGTAGGCGCTCTTCACGGTGCCAAGCCTCAACTTCTATTCACCACCCCTTTAATCACTAATTAAGAAAATGCTTTACAGGATGGCCCACAGCCCGATCTTATGGAGGCAGTTTCTCAATAGAGGTTTTCTCTACTTAGATGACCAGAATTTGGTCAAGGTGACATAAATGTAGCCAGCACACATACAATATTAAAATATCTTTCCCTCAATAGCCTTCTTATTATTATTATCTAAAAATAATGTGAACATATCAAAATTTCCTAGTTTTGTTCTCCAATAGAGCATATTTCATGGATGCATTACAGCTCAAAGCTAATTCTCCTTCCATATAAGCACACCCTTGAAGGTTTGTGGAAAACAGATATTTAAACAACTCTCACGTTTTTGTTCAGGCTCACACAGTAGAAGACATATATATTGTCAAATAACTATCATTTGGAAAATTATATGAGAGATGCATCATAGTGCAAAATTTCTAAAATTGTGTCATTGGCTTTAGAATGGGGGATTATCCAAGCACACATGTAAATAGATTCACAGACTATAAAAAGCTTCTTGACCATGGGACATATGTGTTAGTTATGTGATGAGTTTTTTAGCCTGTATCCTTAGAGTCTTCTTTCTACCATTTCATGTCCATTTTTTTCCTTCAGTTTTCATAACTGCACTGGCCATTTCCTTTAACAAGGTCTTCAGAAGAGTGTGCACTTGTGTGTATTATATACTTTGAAGTATGTTCACATGACATAAAAACTCTATGTAAAAATGAAAGGAAACTCTAAAAGCCCTTTATAGCAAATGCAAATGCCAAAAAAAGCTTGCATTAGACAAGGTTCTTGGTTGCAAATTCAAACTGCTTCACTATACTGTAAGCATAAAGGAAGTTTATAAATATGGGAAATGAAGACACTCAATAATGAGTGATAGATACTTAGAAACAGCTGGAGAACAGGAGTAACACAGCTCTCTCTCTCTCTCTCTCTCTCTCTCTCTCTCTCTCTCTCTCTCTCTCTGTTTTTCCCTCTCTCTCCCTCTCTCTATTCTACTCTTCTTTGTAAGGACTTCATTGCCACTCTGGCCAGGGCAGTTCTTAACAATTCCAACTCATTATTTGCCTTTTAATAATTAATCCCAGATGTATTTAGTTCTGCATACTCTATATATGCTGTTCATGTTTCCTTTGGCTCTATATTATACACCAAACTCTTGTGCACTTTTTTGTCTCAGATGATCAACTATTATTTATTTAGAAATTATTCATATTTTACTTTCTTCAAGAGTGTTCACTGATCACTTGAGACCAGTACTCTTAATGACACACTCATGACACCATCTGTCTTAGGCTCTGCTCATATTTGTTATATGACTGTCATTAGACTGGTTTTTATATACTGTATCTCAGCATGGAATATAATGTCTCTCACATTGTAGACGATTGACTGCTGGGTCTACAGGCAAAATCCTGTGGTCCTAGCTACACAGTAAGCTGAGGGAGGATGATCACAAATTCCATATCTTGTTATCCTACAAAATGAGTTCAGTGTTAGATGATGTAACTTAGTAATAAAACCTGCCTCACAAACAAAATAAAAATGTTAGATCTATAACTATGTGGTACAGTGCTTGCCAGCATGCTCAAAGTCCTGGGTTCAGTCCCTAGAACTGAAAAAAAAGTAGATGATGAGTAGAGAGAGATACACCACAAAAATATGTGACCAATGGAGAGACACCAAAATAGTAGATGACTAATAGAGATACATCCCCCAAAAGTCTTATGTTCATAAAAAAAAAAAAAAATCTTCCTTTTACAGGTAATTGTTTAAAATATTCAGTATTGTTAGCTATCTGTTAAGTGCAAATTAAAAACTATCCTGAGATTCCATCTCATTCTTTAATGATTAAGAAAGCAAATGACAGAAAATGCTGCAGAGGCTATGGGGCAAAAGGAATACTATCCACTTTTGGTGGTTCAATCATGTGGAAACTAGTATGGAAGTTCCTTTCAAAGCTAAAGGTGGATCTACCATATAGTCCATATCATATCTATCATATTATAACATGTCTGCCTATTTACCCAAAAGTCTCTAGGCCTACATTTCTCAGGACTACTTGTATATTGCTTTCAATTGAAGTACTATTCATAATAGCAGTGTATATAGAACTGTGAGTGACTTTTGTTGCAGAATATTTGTTTAACTATGCAAAGATGCATTGCATTTGTTTAACTATACAAAGATGCATTACATTTGTTTATGATGCATTTGTTTTAATTATGTAAAGATGTGTTGTTTTTGCTTGTGCTTCATGTGTTTAACTAGGTAAAGATGTGTTGCTGTTTTACCTTGCCTGCCTAAGGACTCTGATTGGTCTAATAAAAAGCTGAATGACCAAAAGCTAGGCAGAGGAGGGACAGGCAAGGCTGGCAGGCAGAGAGAAAAGGGGAGCCAGCCAGCCAGGCAGGGGCCAGCCAACCAATAACCAGCCAGCTAACCAGCAGCCAGCCAGCCAGTGAGCCAGGGGCCAGCCAGGCAGTCACGGAGGAAGCAGGAAGAAAGATAGACAGTATGTAGATGAGGTAAATGAACCTCAGAACAGCACATAGATTAATAGAAATTCACTAATTTAAATTTTTTTTAAAAAAAAAAAACTAGCTAGAAACAAGCTTAAGCTAAGGCCAAACATTCATAATTAGTAAGTCTCTGCATCTTTATTTGGGAGTTGGTTGGCAGCCCAAAGAAATAATTCCAACTGCAGACTTTTCCTGGGGAAATGTAAGCAAATGTCTATTCCCACCAGATGAGAAAAATCTGTCCCAGTACAGTAAACCAATGAGTTTATTGGATTTACATATAGGAAAACTGAGTGGCTCCAAGTCAGCTGCATTACTGACCAGCAGGCCCAGCAGATGTAACTACTCACAAAGGATACATCCTTGCAGGCCTGCTCCACTGAGGAAGTCCCTCCTCTCAGCAGTTGTGTGCTGGTTTTGTAAGCAGTTTTTATTGATTAAATATGAAAGGAATGTATTACATGTTAGTAATCTTTAAAACGCTATCCTAATTTCCCACTCTTTACGCATCCCACCTCTTTTCTTCTAGTATTAGTATGTAAAGTTTTTGCTTCTACTAAAACATTCAGCATTAATTTACTTTAGCAAGTTATCTATGCTTAGAAAAAAATGTTTCTTTTCTGAAATTAAGTGTCAATTGGGACTTCATACAGAATGCCATAATATCTTCTTAGTCATTATACATTGTAAAGCTTGGGAAGACTCAAACAATAAAATAAAAATCAAAATAGAATAAAAACCCAAACTAAAAGAAATGTATGGGGTCTGTGTTCTCATCCATGACTGGCAAGTTGCTATCTCTGCTTTCCAGGATTCCACACCCTATGTGTGGGTTAAAAAACACAAAAGAAAGCCAAGGCCTGACTAGCATTTATATAGTAAAGTTGAAAGAATGGCTGCTGAAGCTGACACCATTCACAGTGTCTCCCACAGGGAACTACTGACTTTGTCAAGTCACATGACATCCTGTTTGTGTTTGTTTCCTCTCAAGATAATGGTAAGAATTTCACATGTATCTAACAAGATGCTGGAATGGTGTCAGATACACACTAGGCATCAATTATCTCAGGTATACAATAAAACAATCGGTCTAGATTATTGAAATACACATTTCATCCTTGATTATTTCACAGTAAATGTTTTTTATACTTAGGATTCCTTACATCTTTTCCTTGTATGAGTTAAGAGAAAAGAACAGGAACACAGACAAAGCAAAGTGGCAATAAACCTACATTAACTATGTTTTATACTCTTATCAAAACCAAAGCCCATGTTAGGGTTATAATTTAAATTATATGCATATAATCATAATAATGCATGAAATTTACAGTTTTAAAAGAATAACCATTGTAGAAATAACAAAAATTTCAATGTATTTTAGGGTTTTATAATTATTATATATTGCTGGCTCCAGTTGATAACTGACTTACACTAAGAAAAAGTCAGCAACAGAAATAACTGCTTCAATAAGTCTTGACACTTTGAGTATTTATACAAATATTCAGAGCAGTCATTTCTAATCTTCAAAGTGACTAGGAAAATAACTCTTTATTATAAAAAGAAAGCAGATGGCCTATTAAGTAATTTCATTTTGTTCCAATTTACTTTTGAATAAAACCAGGAATGAGGCATTCACCCACTTAAAAAATGTGTGGCAACTTAAATTCAAAATAATATAAAAATATTCTGGTAGCTTGGATATTTCTTAAAGAAGAAACTAACAGTATATGAGTGAACAAAATTTAGTAAAGTGCTTTCAGAGTAGTGAATATATTCCTACTTCACTACAGACACTGTTTTATAGTTGTAACTAGACATAAGGTTTAACTTTTCTGCATTGTTTACACATCTTTTTAAGAACATAATGCACAAACTTCAAAGAGATGCTATCTCAATATTTGGTTCAACTTAAGGATGATGTCACAACATTGATAACTTTTGGAAATTTGTTCAAAGACTCTCAAAGAATTAATACTAGGAACAAGAAATTTTGCAAGGTGCATTTGTTTGTTAGGGTTGTTATAACAAATATCACCTACTGGGTGGCTTCAGTTAGCAAAATGTATTATTCACAGTTCTGAATGTTCCAAGTATCAATTCTAAATTTGACACCTGTAGTTTTTCTGAGAACTTCCTTCTTGGCGTCTAGGCTACAGAAAACCTTTTCTTGGTGTCTCCACACAGCCATTTAAACTAGCTGGTTAGCTGTGTCTTAAAGCAATGCTAGACACCCTGGTTCAGAGAAACAGCACATAATCTCATTTTCTCAATAATATATCTCATTCTGAGGTGTTAGAATTTAGTACTACAACATGAATTTTCGCAGGCACAATTCAGACTGTGGGAGATAGTAAAGCATACTTCAGAACCATATTACTTCATTGGATATAATAAAGGAATGTGTTCTGTGACATAGTGAAACTAAGCTTTCACGAAGATGCTTAGTGTATGTAAAAGTCCTTGATCCTTTATGACCATATAGGTAAAAGGTATCTGGAATATTCCATGGTAACATTAAGAAGGACATATTAAGGAAGAGCAAATTTAGTGATATCTCTGTTGGATAGTTTTATGTCAACTTGACACAAACCAGAATTATCTGAAAGGAGGAAATTTCAATTGGGGAAATGCCTCCATGAGATCTGGCTGTAGGACATTTTTCTTAATTTGTGATGAACGGAGGAGGGCTCAGACCCCTCTGTGGTCTATGCATTAGCTCCTGCTTCTAGGTTCTTGCCCTGTTTGAGTTTCTGTCCTGGCTTTCTTCACAGAGGGACTACAGTGTAGAAGTGTAAGCCAAATATAAACCCTTCCTCCCCCGCCCACCTTGCTTTTCATCATGGTGTTTCATCACAGCAACAGAAACCATAACTAAGACAATGTCTAAGCAAACCTTCTGAAAGAAATGAACCCAGAGCTTAGCAGAATGAAGGGAGATAGGAGAAAAGAATAAAAAAGACATTTCAGGAGAGTAAGGTAATATAACTGGTGACATATATTCAGACAAAACACATGTCAATAATCAAGATACAGGGATAAATTACTTTGGCTGTAGTAGAAGGTCATTGAAAGCATTCTGCTACAGAAAATAATATTAAGAAGATTAAACTGGCAAGAGAGTGCTGAATAGATTACAGTGGGAGATCCCAGAGACCAATTAGAATATTAATGCAATAAATTCAGACAAGTCATATTGAGCTGGATGATGACATTGGAAGCAAAGAGTGTTGAGTATGCAGAAGTGATTGAAAAGGAAGTGATGAGATGGTATTTACTTAACAAACTGACTTTATAGGAACACTCAAAATATTCTATTTAATTAATAATTAACTAGTTAAATATTCTAACTTAACTAGTTAAATATCATTAAAGCAGGAGAGATGAAGTTAAAATTTAGACAGATGAAAGCATGTTAGGTTATCTGCATGAAAATACCCATTATGAAGCTAGAAAAGAGAAACGGAAGACTTGGAGGAAACCCAAAGTCAGGCCATGAGTTTAAGAGTGGAGTAGATAAGAAATCATGGAAGCAGTAGAGAATGGGTGATTGATGGTCTGAAAAACGGAATCAGTAAAAAAGGCCTTGAAAGTAGCATAAAGATGAGGTCATATAAATTTGGGGACATGTTGATGACCAGTGAAAGGAAAGAAGGCAAGCATTCCAAATGGCCATTGGTATTGTGTTGAAATTATTAAGGCAATGGTGGCAAAATATTAGTTTTAAATCCTAAAATCACTGTAGAAAATGGGGAGGGTCTTGTTAACAAGTGAGATAAAACCAAGGATGTATTAAAAATAAGTTCCACTGATTAGCATTTTTTAATGGTGAGATTAGAAATAATCAACTATTTTTATTCTGTATCTGCTGTGGGATGTTTTATATGCTGTGAATATGTGTTGCTCTGATTGGTTGATAAATAAAGTGCTGATTGGCCAGTAGCCAGGCAGAAAGTATAGGCAGGATAAACAGACAAGTAGAATTTTGGGAAGAGGAAGGCTGAGTCAGGAGATGCCAGCCCACCATCCAGGGAGCAGCATGCAATGGCACACAGGTAAAGTCATGGAACACGTGGCAACATGTAGATTACTAGAAATGGGCTGAGTTTAAGTGTAAGAGCTAGTCAGTGGTAGGCCTGTCCTAATGGCCTACCACTAACAAGCATGTACATAAACAGAAAAATAACTTGGTTCTTTATACTTTGAAAAGAAAGTGAGTAATTTGGTGTAGATATTCATGGGTAACCATAGGATCTTTGTTTTAATTAATATATGCCTCTGTGTGTTTACTTGGGTCTGAGCAGCTATGGACCAGGTAGGACACAGAAAAACTTTCAGCTACATGTATCCACAAGTCTCTACCAATATTGATGCTAGGGAGACTATGACAGTACATTCTTGTGATGCATAAATCTAATTAATCTTCTCAATAAAAATCAGGAATCAGAAATTGGAGTGAAAACCTGAAAAATCAGAGAAGCAGGTTAGCAGCTATAGTCACTTCCTACCTTTCTGGTTCCTCTGACCAAAAGGGCTGAGATCCTGTCTCAGCCCTGCCTTACCACTTCCTGTCCCTCTCTCTTCAGTCTTCCAATCCTCTATGTTTAACTAGTGGCTAGCTCTGCCCTCTTCCTCCAAGCAAGCTTTATTTGTCAGAACACAAACAAAATATTGCACAATATTCTTGTAACTAGTTAATTAGAGCAGTATGTGTTTTGTCTTGATATAAAGGATACTATTGTTTTTGTTGGGAAGACATTCATTACATCCCTCTAAAGAAGGCAGTATAATTCTGTACATACTTTCCTAAGCATGAACATCCTAAATTTAAAATGTGTGAGAGCAGAGTCCAGTCAAAGGGAGAGAAGAGGGATTCTATGAGCAAGGGACATCAAGATCATGATGGGGAAACCTACAGAAACAACCAAACCAAACTAGTGGGAACTCATGAACTTTAGACCAACAGCTGTGGAGCCTCCATAGGACTGGACTAGGTCTGCATAGGGGAGACAGTTGTGTAGCTTGATCTGCTTAAGAAGCCCCTAGTCAGTTGGATCAGGATCCATCCCTAGTGCATGAACTGGGTTTTTGGAGCTCACTACCTATGGTGGGATACCTTGTACAAACTTGATGCAGGAGGAGGGGCTTGGACCTGCCTCAACTCAATGTACCAGTCTCTGCTGACTGACCATGGGAAGCTTTACCTTGTTGGAGGAGGGAATGGGAATGGGGGCTGGGAAGTTGGCACGTGGGGGTGGGTGGAGGGTGGGAGGGAAGGCTGGGGTTCAGGAGGAGGGGAAAGAGGGGGATCTGTGGTTGGTATGTAAAATGAATAAAAATATCTTAATAAAAAATCATAAAAAATAAAATAAAATGTCTGAGAACTAATGAAATTAATAATTATTTTAACTTGGTATGCAAGCACATTGTATACATATTCACAAGCATGTACATAAACAGAAAAATAACTTGGTTCTTCATACTTTGAAAAGAAAGTGAGTAATTTGGTGTAGATATTCATGGGTAACCATAGGATCTTTGTGAATAACATGGATCAAAAATGAAAATAAAACAATGTGTGGGCCTCTGCAAACACCAGGGACGGCAGGATAATGATCCGTGTGAGGCCAGAATGAAGTCCCATTCAACACAACTCAGCAGGCAATGCTGGTTCAGACTTCTAGAGTCTGACACCAGGCACTTTATTGTAAGCATATTTAAGTACAGTAAAATTGGGGGGAAAAAGTTCCCTATTGTAACACAATCCACTGTGGACAAGGAAGCATAATTACATTGAAACTCTTCTTAAAGAACATGTCATTCCTTCCATGAGGATGGGTTCTAGAGATAGGCTACATGTATTTTCTTAAGGGCCGAGGGGAGGATCTGCTGTGGTTTTGGTCATATAGATTGTATATAGATCACCTGGGCTGTTAGCCACCTCCAGTTTTGGTTGTGAGAGCTTGGGGAAATACTGGCCATACAGATAATGCAAAGGTCACCTAGACTATTAGCAACCTTTGGTCCTGCCTGTGGGAATTTGATATGGCCTCACCCCACAGACAGCACAAAGATCACCTAGGCTATCAACCACCTCCATTCTCAACCTTACGGGTAGAAAAAATGTTATACATCTTTTCCTTTGAAAAGATAATCCTTCATGTTTAACATCCTGATTTCCTTAGTGCTATCTATGAGTACAAGAACTTTTGTGCTCCCAACAACACTACCTTGTGAATCTCTGAAACCACCTAAGCTGTTGTGTGTGTCCATGTATTATCATATATAATATGATAACATGTGCATGACTGTTTCCATATATCATATATAACAGGGTTGATGATATGAGTCTACTCTTAGCCCTTTGTGTATTGCTTTCTTGGGAAATAAGTGAGAGAAAATATCATAATATCCAAAGATGTATATGAATATTTTTTATGTAATTGCATATTTCTAACAACAATTTGAGTATGTGTAATGAATTAAAATACTTACAAAACTCACATCATAAAAATAAGTCTGTATTTTCTAAGTGTTCATTTGCCCCGTTTCACAAACAAAATTCTACATTACAAGGTTGAGAAAATACTAAGATATGTTATCACTATTATATATATTGCATTTGTATGTAGTGTTATTTCAGTGAGAAGTGGGGTTAATGTACCTTTGAATAATTTTAATTTTATTTATGATCACATTTCTCCATGCTTTGCGTGTTCTCAAAAATAGTTCACCATATTTTATTTTATTTTATTTTATTTTCATACATAATCTTGGATCCCCTAAAAGTAAGGGCTTATGAGGGAGAAAAGGTACACCTTAGAGCTTCTTATTAAATAAATGCTGGGTATAATATATTAGGGCCTTAGCCCTGAGTGATCCTCTATCTTTGTGGTGAAAATTCACCAGCTGTAGGAAGCTATGGTGATATTTTATTTGTGCTGAAATGGGGTTTTATTTCTATGTTAATAAATAAAGTTTGCCTGGAGATCAGAGGTCATAGCGAGCCCGGGACAGCAGTCTGGTGGTGGTAGCCCATGCCCTAAATCCAGTCACATGGCAGGCAGAATCTCTGTGTGGTCAAGGACACAGCCAAGCGTGGTGAGACAGGCCTTTAATCCCAGTACCAACCATAGAGACCTGGAGGTCTGTATAGACAGGCAGTGATGAGGAAGTCATGTATTTGGGTTTAGAGCCAATGAGAAGGCACAACAGAAAGGCAATAAAAAGACAAGTCAGGCAGGAAGAAACTCTCTGGAGGAGCAATGGCGGTGAAGTGGTAAGATAAGGTAGTTGTGACTCTTTGATCTCTTTGGCTATTACCTCTGTATTTAGCTCTGTGTTTTCTATTTACTAAGACTGTTTAGAATTTCATCTACAGGAAGCAGCAAGCATTTCTGAGCAATGTGAACCAGCTGGAGCTCATGTACTTCTGCAGAGTAGATCAAATAACTAAATTCTGTAGAGCCACATGAACAATGTTGGTGAGATATGTCAACAATGTATAGGTTGAGCATGAAAGTTTCAGTTCTATGAGTTTTTAAAAGCATTAAATTAGCTCAGCTATGTTCATATCAGCATTGTTTGTAATAGCCAGAACCTGGAAACAACCTAGATGACCTTCAACTGAAGAATGGATAAATAAAATGTGGTACATATACACAATGGAATACTACTCAGCAGAGTAGGGGAGCGGGAGATCCCAGCTGGATCAAGAACAGAGAGGGAGAACAAGGAATAGGAGACTATGACAAATGAAGACCACATGAGAATAGGAAGAAGCAAAGTGCTAGAGAGGCCCACAGAAATCCACAAAGATACTCCCACAACAGACTGCTGGCAATGGTCGAGAGACAGCCCGAACTGACCTACTCTGGTGATGGGATGGCCAAACACCCTAATTGTCGTGCTAGAAACCCCATCCAATGACTGAGGGAACTGGATGCAGAGATCCACAGCTAGGCCCCGGGTGGAGCTCCAGGAGTCCATTTGGCGAGAAAGAGGAGGGTTTATATGAGCAAGAATTGTTAAGACCAAGGTTGGATAAAGCACAGAGACAAATAGCCAAATGAATGGAAACACATGAACTATGAACCAATGGCCGAGAGGCCTCCAACTGCATCAGGCCCTCAGAATGGGTGAGATTGTCGATTGGCTTGATCTGTTTGGGAGTCATCCAGGCAGTGGGACCGGGTCCTGTGCTCATTGCATGAGTTGGCTGTTTGAAACCTGGGGCTTATACAGGGTTGTTTGGCTCAGTCTGGGAGGAGGGGACTGGACCTGCCTGGACTGAGTCTACCAGGTTGATCTCAGTCCTCCTGGGGGAGGCTTTGCCCTGGAGGAGGTGGGAATGGGGGGTAGGCTGGGAGGAAGGGGAGGGAGGCGGGAGGGGGGAGAACAAGGGAATCCATGGCTGATATGTAGAACTGAATTGTATTGTAAAATAAAATTAAATTAAATTAAAAAAAAAAAGAAAATAGGGTACATTTCATATTGAAAAAATAAATTCATGAGCCCAGTATTTGGGGTTGAGGATTTACTTCAGCTTTACACAGCTTGCTTAACAAACATAAAGCTCTTGGTTCTTTCCCGAAAAAACAAACAAACAAACAAACAAACAAACTGAAGCAAAATCTCATAATCCAAACTGACTTTAATCCTAAATGTTCTTATAAATCATGTTATCAGTCATTTCAATGGGTAGTTTATTTGAGGATGCATACTAAATTATGTAGATTTACATAGGTATCTCTTTATGTTCTAGTATAACTAGAGAAGATCATAGGATTTATTCTCACTATTAACAAACTAGTTATCAAATGCTTTGATCAGTTAGCAACATTCAACAACAACAAGAAGAATATATAAATTATTTTTCTTTTTTTCACAACCTCATTTATGTATACAGTATACAAACAGGACACTTGATGAAGTGCAGCTTGGCTATTCTCAAATTTAGTTAATAAACATTAATATATTTCAGAAGCTGTGTAATACCTGCTGACCATGATGCTGAATTATAAATATACTATGACACATTTGGTAGAGTATCAGTTTGGGTGCCAATGTAAAATTCAAGTGTTGTTGGATGAGACAATTGGATCTTCTATGTAATACACCACAAAGAAAGCATTGGAGATAAATGGGAGCTGGAGATATGCACTATTTTAAAGCACTTTGACACACACTGAATGTCTACCACAAGTTGATCTAATGGGAATGGAAATGTATTCGACGCCTACTACATATGTTGCCATGTATCTGGTGGGCCATTCACCCTAATTGTGATATTTGACTGTACATATAGGCTCTTTCCATACAAGGAAAGATAGCAAGGTGTATTTGTGTGTGTGTGCTCAAGTGTATGTGTTATTTTTAAACAAACTTTACCTCATCTTCATTTGAGAAGAGACATTCTTTATGAGGATCAGTCTTCCAAAATAGAAATAAAAATGTATTATAATTTTAGCTATTGTATATTTAGGTGCAGGGAGAACCAAACATAGTTTCTACTTTTCTGAACATTAGAATTATACCAACATTTTATTGTTTTTCATTTTACTAATGACTTAATCATTAGTATTATTTTTAATACAAGATCACCAAAGAATCTTGGATCTAGTGATGACATTGACACAAAAAGCCTTGAGAACACACCATCCTTTGCTGACATAGAAGTTCACAGCATGGTTCTAAAATTCACTCTATTTTTCTATCAACATCATTCTGTGGAGTGTCAGAATGCTGACTTTCACAGATGACAGCTGCCATTCAGATACATCATATACATATGGGTGTCCACTAGATTAGATAGCCTGTTACTTCACATATGTCTTCTCTGGGCAGCATTTAAGCAGAGAAGGTACGGTAGCAAAAGATGAAATGTACTGCTGAATGCTGAAACAGGACCATGGGAACCTGAGGGCCAGAGTGAACTGTATAACTATTACCAGGGTATGAACCATAAGTCCCAGCAGATTCAAATATCTGAGTTTACCTGAACGTAAATTGTAAGGTAATATCCAATAGTCTAAAGATTTCTGTATGAATGAAGAAGTAAGAACTTTCTTATCATAGTACTAAGTAGGCTGCTATATTTTTAGGTAGAAATTTATTTTTATTTAAATATTGACCTTATGAGGAGTTTCTCAAGCAAAAGCCACTCAATGAGACATTTCTTTCATGACTGGTCTGGAATGATCACTTTATGAAAATCAATCTAAATGAAGCACATTTCCAGACATGGCTAAACAGCTCAGTGACTCCTGCTCAGCCACAGGCGTTTGCTTTATGCTCCAGTAGTGGATGTTAAGTGCTTTTTATGTAACTACTTTCATGGACTAAACAAACAAACTCTACCATTCCTAGTGAACAATGCCATGTCCTTTCCTCATTAAATCATGTTGAGAATGTCACAAGGTGAAATTTTACACTTTTGAAATATTGTGTCTTCCAGGGCATTTGTCAACTTCCATTCAACTGTGCTGTGATTGGAACAAAATAAAATACAACAATATCTGACATAAATATAGTGATCCAATTTAACATAAATAAATTTTGTGTAGCAAAGTGTGTACTTGTCATTTGTGATAAGAATACAAATTTCTTTCTCTTACAGTCTACTTAAAACATCACTTTTGTTATGGGTTGCAATGTGTCTGTACTTTTTTTTATGTCAAACACCCCTATTTCCTATACTTCCAATTGGAATGTATTTGGAGACAACACCACTGGAAGAGACAATTTATTTAAATGGCTGTCTAGTGTACAAACTCTAATCCATTGTGACTGTTTTCCGCATAAGAAGGGAAAATCAAAGAAACAAAAAAAGGCTGCATTCACATGGATTGGTGTTCATGAGAAGTAGCACCAACAGGGAGGCCATCAAAAGTCAAGGAGGAAGTCCTGGAACAGACCAGAATTGTCCTTGGAGGAAACTACCCAGCAAACCTTGATCTTGAACATCCATCTTCTAGGGCTGTGAGGAAATTAATTTTGTTGTTAAAGTCATATTGTCCCTGGTTGTCAGTAGAGTTTCTAGAACATTACCAATGCTCTGTGGCTGCTGATGAACGATTTCTGCTCTTGGAGGAAACTGCTTGCTTGTTCTCCAGTCCAAGGCTTCTGAAAGAAATCTTGTACAACTTTCCTTTCCAAACACCTGCCCTAGAACACTGAAACTGTAGTTCATAATAGTTTAGTGCAGGGCATGGGGTTGTGGGGCACTAATGTTGATATATAAAATTCTTGTATAGTCACTTTATGTTTCCATGGTGTACCAGTACCAAAACCAAGTGATCTTAAGTTCCTTATATAGAAATGACAGTATTTTTGTGTAGCCCATAACCATTTCCTGAACAGTTCTCATCTTTAATTATTGTTAATACATAATATACTGTAAATGCTACACAAACAGCTGTTACACCACGTTGTTTATGTAATAATTTTAAGGTTGAACCCAAAGAAGTAGAATTTAAGAATGCAGAGGACCAAGCCTACTGTATTGGTCTTTTTCATCAACGTTTTCAGAAAAACTTTGTCCTCAGACACTATTTTCTTCTTTAGGGACTTTTGGTGAGATAAACTCACCAGAAAAGTATAGAGATGACATAGACTAATGAAGAAGATGGGTAATGATTTTGTTCCTTCTGTGGTTTAATCTTTCATTTTGTATATTAAAAAAACTTGACAAGTTCTTTTTTGTATTAAAATGTGCCTGCCTCTCCCTCCCTCCCTCTCTCTCTCTCTCTCTCTCTCTCTCTCTCTCTCTCTCTCTCTCTCTCTCTCTTGAGATAGAGTTTCTCTTGTGTAGCTTTGGATCCTTTCCTGGAACTCACTCTGTAGCCCAAACTGGCCTTGAACTCACAGAGATCCACCTGCCTGCCTCTGCCTCCCGAGTCCTAAGATTAAAGGTGTGCACCACCACCACCCTGCTAAAGTGTCTGATTCTTAAACATATTCTTCAGGAAAAACTTAAGGTTTGTGATGTGTCTCAGACAGAAACCTCACATCCTACAGGTGGTTCATAGGATAGACTAGATGCCTATTTGGCATCCTGTGTAACTCATCATTCCCCTGGGTAGAAAAAAAACTAAGTGCTTGGCATTTAAAATGATGGATTGGAATTCATAGTTTGCATTGATCTTAAAGGCAAACTGAGAGTTTTATAAATATTCAAAACATAATTATTTAAATACATTTCATTGTGAATGTTTCTGATAACTGTGACAGAGAGTCAAGGCTAGGCATGAACAGGAAACTTCATTCTTTGTTTAGGAATTTGGTTACAAGTGTCATTTACAGTTCATTCATACATTCACGTGTTCTTGCTTTGTTCAAACTAAATCACAGTAAAGGGACTGCTTTATTTTGTTTTTAGAAAAGTGAAGTATGAAGCTCATATAAAAATTACATTAAATGTTAAATTATCATTAGCAAGATCAAAGAAATATACCATTTGTATTTAGCATAGTAAGCCTCTTTTAATAAGGTATGTTTTCAAATATTATATAGTCACAACATTATTTTTGTCATTTTGTAGGGTGTTGGAAGAGAATGGCCTATCTAAGAGTATTTAATAAAGAATAGATATTGAGAGCATATGAAATGATCTTCAATACTTCCATGTTACAATTATTGTAATTAGTATTTTGGTTATACTACACAGTTAAATTACTTCCATACTCATTAATAGAAATAACTAAATCAATCCAATCAAAACAGTTATGTTTTTATTGAATGTATCCCATGAAGATGAATTAGAATTGGAAAAAAAAATCTATGTACCACTTTTAGGATACATTTTATTTCTCTAAAGTTTCTTGCATTTCAACAGATAATATTTATACTTGAAAATCCTTAAGCTACATTTCCAGCATTGTGCATTATAATTTGAGATCCAGTTTTGTGTGTATTATATTAATAAATGCATATGTTCAATATTTGCAGTGTCTTCTACATCTATGTTTCCTCATTTTACTGTAGCTATATTGACTCAGATATATACTTTATCCTTGCATTGTCATAAAAATTCCTTTTGATTCTATTCTCCAAAAGATATGTCCCATCCAGTGCAATCAGAATTATTTCACAAAGATATTATCAAAAATTAAGAACTACTTTCACAATAGTTTAAAAATATAAAGCCTTAGTATACTAAAATTTAACATATAGACATAGAGTCACACTGTCCTAGTTTTTTTTTTTTCTGTTACTGTAACAAAATGCTGTAACTGAAGTAACTTAAGGGAGAAAGAATTGATTGTAGTTCACAGTTCCAGAAGAGTCACAGAAGCAAGAGCTTGAGGGAACTGATCATATTATATCCATAGCCAGGAACAAAGAGCAATCAATGCATACATGAATTAATGTGTTGCTTCCTGCTCTTGGCTGTGAATGGAATGTTATTGTTTTCTTATTTTTCCCACTGCCTTCACTTTACTTCATTGATTGACTGGGAATTGTGACCCAAATAGCCTGCTTTTTCTTTAGTTGTTTTTTAATAACACTCATCACCAGTCCACCTCTAGGCAGCCTGACACACCATCATTGTGCTAAAATGAGATTGGATCACTGAAGATGGGATTCTTCCTGGGATAAGTGACAGTCTCAAGCCTTCAGATTCCATATCCTGGCTTTCTATGCATACAAACTCAAAGACCATTCTCTCCAAGACCATGTACTACACCAGCTTTTAGCTTTCCTGGCCCTGTTGGTTTACCTACCATGATGTTTCTCTCCTGTGGAAGAAAGCAATTATTTTTTTCTTTTTTGAAGATGTTGTTATTAGTTTATTTTGCCTGGATGTTGCTGGTAGGAAGATAAAGACAAAATTCTCCAAAGAGAAAGTCCAAGTCCCTCTCCAGGACTGAGGCTGAAATGCCTGAAGTTCTGGAGAAGCAGAATGGTGATTATTTTCTTAGGAATTTATGGCAATGAAGCATTTGGGGCAAACTTTAAGAGCAGGTGTCTCAAGAGCTCCCCTGGATTTAGTTAACAAGTAGTTTTTTTGTGACTAAAGAGGATTTAAAGCAGTGAAGTGCCTTAAGTTCTTAGTGTGTCAATGGAAGCTGAGGCTCCCTTGGCTAGCATGGGTTTTTCATTCTTACTTTTGCTGAAGAGCACTGATGGATTTGTGGGGAATATTATGTCAGATGAGAATCACAGTGCAGAACCAACATTTTGCCTGTCAAAAGGAACACAGAGATGGGAGCAGCTTTAAATGACCCCCACTGCAGATGATCTCAAAGATTTCATAGCCTTTGACTTTCTAAACTGACAAATGAAGCCTGTGTCAACCTAAGTAATGTGCAGAGAATAGTTTTCTCAAGGTCAGTAGGTTCATTTGGGAATAGAGAGCACTGTGATGGGAAAGCATCTGCCACAGGGAAGGTTGGGAGTGTTCTAAGAGGACATGGCTTCAACATACATTCTCAGTGATATGTAACAGAAATAGCTCCAATTTCTAGTTCTGCTTTTTCTCTGTACATTTTCAAGAGACACTCTAACTTTTGTTCATAGTGTTTACTTTGGGCATCAGGAGATTTTTAAACACGATACAAGCAATTTATTGAGAGTTGTGTGAATAATTGAGTCTTTCTTTTCTCTAGCACATACCTCATCTCCTTGAGAATTTCTGAAAGGTAAGGGACATGTAGAAATGACCCCAGCTGCCCTCTTTCCCCTGCTGCCCTTCAGTAATTTGAATGAGCTCATGCAAGATGATCATAACAGCCTATGACCAGAATAAACATATGCCATAATTGCTAATGCTGCTGTATAGCACCAAGGCTTAATCTGATTTTGTGACATTATTGTGTCAAAAGATATTTCATATGCCTCACTTCCACTTCATCAAACTGCACATCAGCCAAAAATAACATCTTAGAGTCATATATTAAAGCTTATAAAATAGAATTAAATTAGATAAGTTTGGGATGTTTTTTTGTGGAGTAGAAAATCAGGAGTAAAGTCTATGTACAATGAAAATACCTTTTTATTTAACAGCTACTTGAATTAACACACTTCTTAGAATCACTGTTCCCATCATTTTAAATCATATTTTCACCATCATGAAGATTTTGTTATCTTTGGCATCATGCTGAGTCTTGAGCTTAGGCTTCTTCCAGTCACTGATTTCTCCTTTGCAGCAAAACTAATTCTAACTGAGGTTGTTCTCCATGTTTGTATAGTCTTAGAGTTGAAGTAGAATTTTTGGATATAGCTTCATTACAATGAATTTTATGAGACTGAATATTATAAAAGTTAAGGGGATAGAGTTTGATGGCTGACTAAATGGCTTTTAGTTTTGACACATCTTGTCAAGATTTCACATGTGTATGTCTTGAATTCATTACTAGAGCAACGGATGTGGACCCCATGATTTTAAATGACTATTGAAAAGTTTAAGAAAATAAATATACATAGACTCAATAAAATGGCAGCCTGCATCTTTTTCTTTAATAGTGTTATTTTAAAAATATTTTTGGAGTAATTAGTATAAGTTGTATCACTTCATTATGAAACATCACTAAAATAAGATGTAAAAAAAACCTTTCATCAATGGGAATGAATGTATTCAAAATTACTTCAAAGACATCTTAATTTTTAAACTTTAATATAGCAAATTGTGTTCCACTGAGAGATACATAATGTGGAGTGGAGAAAGGAGTAAGACACCTGACTGAAATATTCAGATGTCCATAGAAAAAGGACAAACCCAAAGGGCTTCCTTTTTTTATATGATTGTAAGGAGTCTTACTTTACATATGTCAAGCTTAGTAACTACAAAACTACACATTTCTATTATTCACTACCATCCTAATCATCTATGTTTGTTTGCTTATTCAAGGAGCCTAGAAGTCATAAAAATATGAGTAATCAAATATACAGATGAGAGGGATGTTGGTGAATAATACAACCAATTTTTATTTCATTAAAATGTGCTTTTGAATAGTGTTTTAAATATGGTTTTTTTCTATGAATAGATATCTACTTAGACAACAAACGTAACTAACTGGTCAAGAATCTGTGACTAGTTAATGATAGTAATGTCTCATCCTACATTTAAGGGAATAAAATACTTTTCCTCTCAGTGATCCTGACAAAACAGAAAACAACTTATAACTGTGGAGCTGAGTAACTGATGTTCTAAAAAGTGACATTTGATTTAATGACAGTTAACCAGCTACAGGGTGTTACATAACTCAGCTATCTCATGAATACTGTGTCTTTCTACCACTGCAAAGTCCTTTACCCAGAGATTCTTCTTGCTTTTGGATAGTAGTGAGCAGTTCATGGGATCATCTGAACAGCCAAAGGAATATGTTTGAGAGAGCTCTCTGGTTAATTGTCAGCTTCTCTTAAGAAGGTGAAATACTGGACATGATAGAGTTTCTCAGAAAAGTCTGCTATGGAGAATTCATGTTATCTTCAATGTTTTGAGTTATTACAGCTTAGGCATATTTATTCTATTAACATAAACTATAAAAAATCTAGTAAGGCTTACTATTTAAGGATTAAAAACAGCTAATATGAGCCACCTGGGATGGATTCCTGTGGAGACGGGTGTGTTTGTTGATACTGTATTAAGAAACTGGATCCTTAATTAGGCCTGGCAAACATTGCAGGAATGTGGGCTTTCCTGGATCACTTCCTACTAATTTTGACATGTTTGGGAACCATTCTTAGGGAAAGAATAAAGAAAGAAATTCAGCCATGGGAATAATCATGCTTAACTATTTTGCCTAATACTTAAAGTTTACATTTCCCCTGTAAGAATCTCATCATAGAATAAATTACATTTTAGTTTAAATGTAAATAAATAAATAATATCTTCTCCAAATTTTTCAACTTGAAGCATAAATATTGAAGTAAATTTATGTTTCAAAGTATCATTGTTAAAAATGTGCTGAAGACCCAGATATAAATCCACACAACTATGAACACGTGATTTATGATGAAGAAGGCAGAAACACACACTGGAAAAGGGGCAGTGTTTTCAATAAATGGTGCTGGTTAAACTGGATGACTGCATGTAGATGAATTCAAATAGAGCTATACTTTTTACCCTGCACAAAACCCAAGTCAAAATAGATCAACAAACTCAATATAAAGCCAGATATACTAAACCTGGTAGATGAGAAAGTGGGGAATAACCTTGGACTCATGGGAACAAGGAAGACTTTCTGAACAGAACACCGATCGCACAGGCACTAAGATCAACAACTAATAAAGGGGACTTCATGAAACTGAAAAGCTTCTGCAGGACAAAGGATACATCATTTGGACAAAACAGCAGATTACAGAATGAGAAAAGATTTTTTTACCAACCGCACATCTGATAGAAGGGTAATATCTAAAATATATAAAGAACTCAAAACTCTTGATACCAAGAGAACAAATATCTCAATTAAAACAGGGTTATAGATCCAAACAGAGAATTCTCGAAAGAGAAAACTCAAATGGCTGAGTTATTTCTTAAACAACAACAACAACAACAACAATCAAAAAAGACCAAACAAACAAACAAAAAAACTATTCAACATCTTAAGCCATCAGAAAAATTCAAACCAAAACTACTTTGAGATTTCATCTTACTCTCTAAAGAATCAACTAAAAGAAATGACAGCTCATGCTGTTGAGGATGTGGAATAAGAAGAACACTCATTTGTTGCTGATGGGACTGCAAATTTATACAGCAACTGGGAAATTAGTGTGATGGTTCCTCAGGAAGTTGGGAATTGATCTACCTCAAGATACTGCTATACCATTCTTGGCATACACCCAAAGGTCACTTTATCATACTAAAGAAATACTTGCTCAAACGTGCTCATTGCTGATATATATATATATATATATATATATATATATATATATATATATATTACCCAGAAATTGGAAGCAACCAAAAGGTCCCTCAAAAGATGAATAGATAAAGCAAATGTAGTTCATTTACAAAATGGAATATTACTCAGTATTTAAATAAAAAAGGAAATCATGAAAGTCACAAGTAAGTGGATGCAACTAGAAAAGTCAATCTGAATGAAGTAACCCAGACCCAGAAAGGCAAATATAGTAGGTACTTGCTTATATATTGATATTAGTTGTAAATTCAATGATAACCAAGCTACAGTCTAAAGATCCACAGAAGTTAGATACAGATTAGGAGATTGGGGAAGGGTAGGTGGAGACAGATTAATATCCTAGAGATCTAAGAAAGGGAAATAGAATAGTTATTTATGAACAGAGGGCTGGAAGGGTAGAGTAAAGAAGGGAGGGGGGAGGAAGAGGGGCATGAGATTACAGGGAGAGACAGATAATATCAAGGGCCATTTGACAGGTAGTATAGAAAAAATACAGTAGAAGCTTCTTAAAATATATACCTATCTGAATGTGACCTAATTAAAATAAATGAATGGGGAAGACAGATTTGCAATTGCACATCTCTTGTCACCAAATGAAGCTTCCAATCCTGTGATTAGGTTATATCTAATTGAGTTTTTGGTCAAAGATATCCCATGGAAACCTCCAAATAATCCAGGCTTTAGTCAAAATTACAGGTTCCTCTCCACAAACTAACAGCACGGACTTATTGCTAAAAACAACACCTATACAACCCATTGATGATGAAAAAGTTAAACTGGTTCCTACATAGAACCTTCACCATTATAGGCTAGGGTCTCTGGTACAGGAAGGCACTGTGTGTACTATCAAAATAGAAACATAAACACCAACCCAAACACAAAGCATTTGATCTACAATGGTGTCCTGCCTGCAAGATATGATAGTGCAAGGTGGTACAAATTTTGTTGGAGTAACCAGTCAACATCTGATTTGATTTAAGACCACCTCTGTTGCTTGGATTCTAACTGCTCTTTCGGAGGAGGGGGTGAGAAGGTGTGGCATCAATGACTCAGACACTGGGAATCTGTTGAAAGCAAATAATGAATTCATTTATTCAATAACTGGGTAGGCCTTATATACCCTCCTCCCAGTGCCAGTCTATGTGGTTGTCTCTCATTGGCTGGGCATGATCAGGAACTCTGATAGCTCCTGTTGCTAGGCCCTCAGGCAGACTCCAGGTTGGCTCTTAAGGAATACATTATGTACATGCCTTGGCTACTGGTCTGAGCCAATTTCCTCGACCCTATGGGCCTGTCCTACTACACACCTCCATAAAATGGAACCAATACCCCTTTTTTTGTCAACTCGACAAAAGCTAGCATAATGAGAGAAGAGAAAATGTCTTATAAGATGGGGCTGTAAGCAAGCCTGTAGGGTATTCTCTTAATTAATGGTTGATCAAGGAAGAGCACAGTTAATTCCTCGGCTGGTGGTCCTGGGTTCTATAAGAAAGCAGGCTGAGCAAATCAGTAAATAGCACTCCTCTATGGCCTCTACATGAGTTCCTGCCTCTAGGTTTCAGCTCTGCTTGAGTTCCTGTCCTGACTTCCTTCAGTGATGACTATGATATGTAAATGCAAGCCAAATGAACCCTTTCCTTCCCAATTTGCTTTGGTCATAGTGTTTCATCATAGCAATAGTGACCCCTAACTAAGACATTGAGGCTTTTTGGGCAACTAAGAACCTGAGACTACATAGCCCAGGGACCTAGGATAAAATAAAATACTACTGTTTTAATAAGAAAACATAGCAATAAAATGACTCTTAATGGCATTCTGTTATACTCATAGATTAGTGCCTTGCTCAGCCATCATCAGAGAAGCTTCCTCTGGCAGCAGATGAGAACAAATACAGAGACCCACAGACAGATATTATGCAGAGAGGGATCTTGGAACATTCAGCTATAAATGTATGTCTTCATCAAATCCCTCCTGTCAGGGCTCAGAGAACTCTGCAGAAGAGGAGGTAGAAAGAATATAAGAGCAGAAGTGATGGAAGACACCATGAAAATAAGGTTCTCTAAGTCAATAGGATCAATGCACATATGAACTCACAGGGCCTGCATGGGGCTGCTCCAATTGGGATCATTGAGCTGAAAGGAGGAGTGGACAGAAATATCCAATCTCCAACCCAGAAGCTCTCTATAGTGATGATCACCTGCAGATGACGGGCTGCTTGCCTAGTAAGTGGCAACAGCAGAGGAACTCAGAAGCCTTTCGAGATCCCTCACCTCATAATGTTGTGTCAGGGCTTTTCCTTTTCTTTCTTTTTTAAAACATTATTTTATATTTTATTTTATATATTGTTTTTCTTTTCTCTTTTTACCCTATAGGTCCTTCACCTATCTATTATGGCTTCCAGTTTATTGTTTTTATGAGATTCCTGAGAGTGTGAATGAGTGGGTCATTCATCTTTATCTGTTTCCTATGCCTTTTCTTGGGCTCTTTTCTTTTTGCTGTCTGTTTTGATCTATTCCAATGTGTCATTTTTCATTTATCATTGTATTGTATTGTAATATTATCCCTCAGAGGCCTGTTGGCTTTCCAATGAGAGATAAAAAGGGGGTGGATCTGGATGGGAGAGGAGCTTAGGAGGAAATGGAGGAGTAGAGGGAGGGGAAACAGAAATTGAGATATATTATATGAGAAGAAAAAAATCTATTTCCAATAAAAAGTCATAGAAAGAAAAGAAAAAGACAACAAACAATACATGGTTTCTGGAGAGAGATTCAATCTTTTTCATGGCCCTGTCTGGCTTCTCAAGGTTGATCATGATCTGGTGGATGGCCCCATACCCAGAAGCAATCAAAAGAACCAACTGAAGTTGATGGGCTTTTAAATAAAAATTAAAAGTGAACATGAAGTTGGGAGGGGGTAATGAAGTGGAGGATCTAGGTGAGGTGAGGTAAATATGATTAGAATAAGTGGTATGGAATTCCCAAATAATTAATATTTTATTAAAATTATTTCTTTTCAAATAAAAATATTTTAAAACATTAAATTCCAAGAGACTTTTTGCTAGTTTTTACAATAAATATTGTGTATAAATCACACAGATGGTCACATCTCAACTGGACTCTCCAGAACTTCATAGTGTCTGTCAAGTAAACTAAGGGCCACATTATAATTTGATTTATACTGAATTTTAAAAGAAGACTAAAAGCATTTCCTGTGATGGAGGTGTGATTATCAGCACATCATTTCCTGTGACAGAGTTGTGATTACTAGCTTGTCATTTCCTGTGACAGAGATGTGATTACCAGCATATCATTTCTTGTGATGGTGGTGTGATTACCAGCATATTTAGGTTTTAAAGCAAACTAAAGGCTGTTATCACTACTATCGACTATTTTTATTAATTTCAAAAATGCATTTCAAGGTAAAAGGTATTAAATTATGGCCATGAGATGGCTCAGTGATAAAGGTGCTTGCCACCAAGCCTCACATTGGGAGTTTGACACCCAGAATTCATGCAGTGAGTGGAGGAAAAGAGCTCATCCAAGATACACAAGTGTGCATGCACACACATGCCCACGCGTGTGTGTGCGTGCACACACACACACACACACACACACACACACTCATTTAGTCAATCAAGTAATGCAATTTTTTAAAAGATGTTAGATTATATCCATAACAACAACTTTGAGTGTTGTGGCACAGTTAATTTTATGTATCCCAGTGTGGTGTCTTGATGGAGGTATGCCTCTGTGGTGGAGAGATACACATCCCACCAATAGGACTCATGCATCAGCAAGTGAATTGTCTTGAACAAAGAAATGTGGCCAAAAGCAAGATGTGTTACTCTATGTAGAAGGATTCTGAGCCGGTGAACGCCATCTTTTTGCTCATCCATGAGAACTTTGATGTCCAGTGTGTTCCATCTGGAAGGGCTATGAGAGACAGTGACAGGCAACAACACTGCAGTCACCCAATGAGCTTGTGCAGTTTATGCTGGGAAGGGAATGCATCCTCCATAGTCAGGCCCTAGCATATTGGGCTGTTTGTTATTGTAGTATAACATATCATGCTTAACACATGACTCAAGGCTGAAAGCTGTGCCTCTGATGTGATGTCAACATCGTGGCATTAGAATAACCCACCAATTTTATTTCCTTGACCTATGCCATAGACTTATATATTTAAATTTTTCTCTAATTCTTTAACTAGTAATGTATTTTATTCTGGGATCTCTAGTGTTTATTTGCTTTATTTCTTTGTTTACTTACATGGACAAACAAATAACAATTAGAGAAGAAAGATGAATTTTGCTTTCTTTTCATACAATAATTACAAAAGTACTAGAGATCTAGTTTATACTTTTCTACTTCAGAAAAAAAACTCATTAATCCACACCTTGCAGTAAGTTAATGAACATTTAGCTATCAAAGCTATTTTCATATCTATAGTTAATTGTTATCATCAGAATGTTAAAAATTCACAAGGGCTTCGTGTCACAACTGTGCTTTTAACTGCACTGTGGTCCTTTATCTATAAGCAAGAAAAACTGATATTCAGTGAGATAAGAGTACTAATATTATCAGATAATATAGCCTCGTGTCAAGGCATGCCATGACAGATTTTCCAAAGGAAGCTAGCTGGGTTCTGGGGAGTGCTGTTCAAAAATCTCTCTGCTATTTTCAAAAATAGCAAAAATTTGCCTAATCATTTTCTTGTTTGGCAAAGCTGGGTGAAACATCATGTAAAAGGCAGCTCAGAAACTCTTCCCGAGGGCTGAATAACCTGCTCATCAGAGGCCTAAGTGTGCAAGCATTTCCCCTGTGGAAAGTATTCTTAATGAAAAACAAACACTGAAGACATTCCTGAGGATGAATAACAGCAGCAAAGAAAGACATTGGCTCCCTTTGGGGTCAAGCTTGTTATGTACTCCAATGACCAAGTAAAATCATGGTATTTTCTAAAACCCCTTTCATTTTGATTCAGCTTAATATTCTGTTCTACTTTGTTTTCTGGGCAGTTTGATGATGTGCTTTTGTTAAGTAATAACAGTTTGATAAGTATTTGCAATGATATTGTGTAGTGAGGCAAATATTCCTGGCTTGATATGTTCAATATTGATGTTTTCTAACCTTCCACTTAGAGAGTTCTATTATAAGATGTGTACAGACATTGAGTTAAATAAAAAGTCACCTTGGTTGCAGGGCCAACAAATACAGAAATGATCAACGTCTGAAGCAAATGATCCCTCCTAAATCATTGTTTATGTAACTATGTTTTTGTTTTGATTTATAATTGTTTGCTAGTATTTCTATATTTCCCTGTAGGGTTTAGGTGAACTTGGGACACGTGTGCAGAATCAGAAGAAAGAGAGTAACATGAACAGTTCTAGTCTGTGTGGATGTTTATATCATAGCTATACCCAATACAAAAATATGAATTGCCAAGCAACCTGAAAATGCATTGCTAGTTCTTTATTTACCTTAATAGCTGATAATCTTAAAACCACAGAGTTCTTCTTACTGAGAAACTTCTGGAAGACCCTCAGCTATTATAGGTATAAATCTATGTCAGTCCCTTTCATTTCTCGTAATTCAGCTCTGTATGTGTTCCAATTTCTACTAATAAATTACTTGGTGCAACATCTGTTCTTGTTTTATGAGACCAGGTCTTTCTGTGCAGCTAATGCTGGCCTTAAGGTCTTAGCTCTCTTGCTTGCATTGAGAGCTGGGGATAAAAGTACAAGCTGCTAACATGAATTCTAGATATGACAGTGTACTTTAATGGGATCAGATATGAAACAAGCAATTCCTGAAAAAAAAAAAACTCATAAAAGTCTAAAGCAACCAATGAGCCTATAAATGTTTGTAGAAACTGAAATGAAATTGATATTTGAAGGAAATAGTTCAATTTCTATGACTTATGCCACTTATCCTGAGTTCAGGCTCCAGTCAGTGTAATAAGGATAAATTAAATTATCATGAAAATTTCTAAATTTTTGGTCTTCCTAAGGCCTAAAAACATTAAGTGGGACAGCTAGGAACATATCCCTCAAAAGATAACACTATTAAACACCACTAAAAAAAAATTCATGTGAAATTCAAACTGTACATATACTGAGGGCAAAAGTAGTAGAATTGTGTTTAAGTTATCATCAAACATAGGATATGAGACTTTTCAGTTTTAATTTAGCCAACTTAAGTATGTGCTTAAATAATAAATAAACATGTACATAAATATTGGAGGAAAATGGTATGTGTCCTATGTTTTGTGTTTTATTATTTTTATTTAGTTATTTATGTGGGAGTGCTTTGACTAGCATGACTGTAAGTCACCCTATGTGTGAGCTGCCTATGGAGACCAGAAGGGGCATTAGATAACCTGGAACCAGAATCTTGTGGGTGCTGGGAACCAAATCCAGGTCCTCTGTAAGAATCAGTGTTATTACAGAAATCCACAAAGATACCTCTACAACAGACTGCTGGCAATGGTCGAGATACAGCCCGAACTGACCTACTCTGGTGATGGGATGGCCAAACACCCTAATTGTCATGCTAGAAACCTCATCCAACTACTGAGGGATCTGGATGCAGAGATCCATGACTAGGCCCCGGGTGGATCTCTGGGAGTCCAATTAGGGAGAATGAGGAGGGTTTATATGAGCGAGAATTGTTGAGACCAAGGTTGGATAAAGCACAGGGACAAATAGCCAAACAAACGGAAACACATGAACTATGAACCAATGGCTGAGCGGTCACCAACTGGATCGGGCCCTCTGAGTGGGTGAGACAGTTGATTGGCCTGATCTGTTTGGGAGTCATCCAGGCAGTGGGACCGGGTCCTGTGCTCATTGCATGAGTCGGCTGTTTGAAACCTGGGGCCTATGCAGGGTCCCTTGGCTCGGCCTGGGAGGAGGGGACTGGACCTACCTGGACTGAGTCTACCAGGTTGATCTCAGTCCACAGGGAAGGCTTTGCCCTGGAGGAGGTGGGAATGGGGGGTGGGCTGGGGGAAGGTGAGGGGGGCGGGAGGGGAGAGAACAAGGGAATCCATGGCTGATATGTAGAACTGAATTGTATTGCAAAATAAAAATTTAAAAAAAGAATCAGTGTTATTAACCCCTGAGGGACCTCTCAAGCCCCTTGTTTTTATTTTTTAAATTATATGTATATTTCTGGGGGGTGCTGGGGTGCAGTTGTACATCTTAGTGCAGCTACCCAATATGACCAATAAAGAGGGTCATTGGATTCTCTACAACTGTGTGCTGGCAACCAAACTTGGGACCTCTGGAAAAGAATGTATGTTCTTAATTACTTGACCATCAGTCCAACCCTCAGAGTTTTCTATAACATAATATATCATATATTAATTAGAACTTTAAAGTACTCAATATGTGAACCATAATTAACATATTTAAGAGAATTAACATAATTAAGAGAACAGACAACCCGCACACATTTGGAAATAGCTCAGATGCCAAAATTAGAGAAGAAGGATTTTAAAATAGCAATTACATTTATTCATTTTTCTTTTTATTGAAAATAGTATTTTTCTCATATAATATATCTTGATTATGGTTTCCCCTCCCTCTACTCTTCCTATTTCCTCCTTATTTTCCTCCCATTAATGCTGCGGGCCACAGGAATATATCATAAGAACTCAGCTGGTTATGGCAAGGTCACTACCTGGAGGGATCAAGGAATTCCTCCAGAGGAAGCCAAATTCCAAGGAGCTTTTGGTGTTACTTGGCTTGTTATATATCAGCTGTCTTCCATTATGAAAATCATTTGTGCCTTCATAGTTTTCCCAATTGACTTTTCCCTAAGAAGGGCTAACAGAGTGGACTGATCACTCTCTGGACATACACATTCCAGGTATTTGGAGAACAGCCTCAGGAAAGGCTTTCTCTGAAATCAGATATTTCCCTTAGCCACTTTCAAGGACTAGCAGTAATAACAGTCCACATGCAAGTCTCCTGATTTAAGATAAATTCTGCAAGGAGACACCACCTAGGTCAGGTGGATGTTAAGTAATAGCTTTACACAATTTAGCTAGGACCCTCCTTTCTTACAGCCTTACTAACTTTATAGACCTTTAACTCCTTGCCTACTAACCACTTCTAGGAATATTTAGATAACTTTCTGTGCTGACAGCTATGCTCAGCCCAAACCCCAGTTCAAGCCTCCCTGTAATTATCATCATTGGCAGCATCCAGCCAGGATGGAGGAAAGTACCTTATCAGAGATACCTCTGTACTCTCTAAGAACAGACTTAAGCATCCAGGATACCTGTTTGAGAAGGCCTGGTGGATATGTCAATTAGGCTTTACTTCCTCTTTTCCCAAACCTTACCTCTAGTTCCAGATCTCTCTTTAACTATCATCAGAGGCATCTAGCTGTACACAGGTTGCCTAGTGACTGAGCACACTTTCCTCCACCCTGCAGAAAAACAGCAGATAGCTTGGACAGATAGGAGCCACAGGAAAAAAGAAGACAGTTTTATTTTCTCTCCCATTGACCTAGCAACTTATAGATTCTTAACATTTTCTACCAATCATGTTTAAGAATATAGTTGAGCACATAAGAACCCTCTTCTTAGATATTACCTGAATTTAGCCTTTAGTTAATTCATTTCCCCATTAGTCACTTCCTTTTTGGGTTGCAAATGATAATTAACAATTACTGCCTCTATGTGATTCTTTTTTTTTTTTTTTTTTTTTTTTTTTTTTGGTTTTTCGAGACAGGGTTTCCTGGAACTCACTTGGTAGCCCAGGCTGGCCTCGAACTCACAGAGATCCACCTGGCTCTGCCTCCCGAGTGCTGGGATTAAAGGCGTGCGCCACCACCGCCTGGCCTCTATGTGATTCTTATCACCCCTCTGTTTGACCCTGGAAGCCTGGCTTTGCACTGCCAAGGGATTACTGCTTGTAAGACTCCCAGGGCATGAGGGGACAGAGAAGAGAAAAGAGAATGGAAGAAATAGATGGGTAAGAACTTGAGAGGAACAAACTGAGATGGGGAAGAAGTAGATTGAAGGGCTAGAAGAGAATACTAGAGGAATGAAATGGAAGATGAGGAAGAGCCAGGTGGGGAAGTACTAGCTGGGTAAGAACAAGCTGAAAAGGATGTAGATGAGGCAGAATTAAGACAAGAGAATTAAGATAGAACTTAGAGGGAGCAATAGATAAGTTAGAGAGAAATCAGGCAAGAAAGGAGCTAGATATGAGAACATAACTGAAGCTGTGTATATAAGATGTTATGTCAGAAGAATCAAAGCAAGTGGACTATAGAGCTTGGTGTGCTGAGATTCTATTTCCCAAAAATAGTCCTCGCTGTTCGTAGTTCTCTCTCCTGAGCCCCTGGGATGTATAATATTAAGGCTGGTCCCACTAATATTATACAAGACATTCAGACCTACCTCCTTTCTGTCTCTCATTAGAAAACAAACAGGCCTCTACAGTATAATAATAAAATAAAATAAAACAAAAACTGATACATTGGAATATGATATAACAGAAAGAAAAAAACCCAAGAAAAGGCACAAGAAACAAATACAGATGGAGAGACCTACTCACTTGCACACCCAGGAATCACATAAAAACACTAAACTGGAAGCCATAATGTATATGTGTGTGTGTGTGTGTGTGTGTGTGTGTGTGTGTGTGTGTGTGAAGGACCTGTAGTGTAAAACCATTATATACATAGAATGAAAGTTAAAAAATGAGATTAAAAAATTTAAAAAATGGTGTGTGTGTGTGAGAAGCCCTGGAACAACATAATGAAACAAGGAACTTCCAAACACTCCTTTGAGTATCATTTCTATTGGCTATCTACCGCTGGTCATGCAGCCTACCCTGAAGGGTAGTTTGTTTGCCCTGTGAGACTTGCTTGGAGAAAACTACGTTTTCAATTTTAGATAGCACCTAGGTTAGGGATGGAAGCAAGTGTCTACTTCTTCTTTCAGCTCTAAGACCCCATCTCTGTGTGTTCATATGAGCTTTGATCATGTGATTTAGAGGGCTTGGTTTTTTTGGTGTCCTCCAGCCCTTGTGGCTCTTACATTCTTTCTGCCTCATCTTCTGCAGGTCTCCCTGAGCCCTGACAGAAGGGGTTTGATGGAGACCTCCATTTAGGGCTGAGTGTTCAGAGGACTCTCACTCTCACTCTCTGCATCCTGTCTGGCTGTGGGTCTTTCTTTGTATTTGTTCCCATCTGCTGAAAGAGGAAGCTTCTCTGATGATGGCTGAGCAAGGCTGATCTATGGGTATGGTGGAATGCCATTAGAAGTACTTTTATTGCTATGTTCTTTCAGTAGAACAGTAGCATTTGTGCTACCCCTGGCTCCCTGAGCTATTTTATCCCAGGTTCTTGGTTACCCAAGCAGTGTCATGTATGGGTCCCATTTCGTGGAGTGGGCCTTAAGTTAAACAGATGTTGGTTGGTTAATAGTAAAGCTTTGCGACAAAATTGCACTAGCATATCTTCAAGACAGAATACCACAGTGTGTGGAAGGGTTTGTAGCTTGGTTTTGTGCTCACATCCCCCCTTTGGTAGCATGCAGAGTACCTTCCTGTACCAAAGATGGGAGCCCATAGGGGTGAAGGCTTTATGTAGGCACCCGCTGGACTTCCACATGTTCAATGAGTAGTGTAGATGTTGTCTTCAGCAATAAGGCCTTTCTGTCAGTTTGTGAAGAGCAACCTATAGTCTTAGCAAGAGCCTTGGTTGTCTGTCTTTCTAGGTCTAGGTTACCTTACTCCAGATCATTTTTTCTGGTTCCATTGAATTATCTGCAAATTTTATGATTTTATTGTGTTTTTTTGGGGGGGGGTTATTTTTGTTTTATTTTTTAATGGCTGAGTAGTGTTCTGTGTAAATAAACCTATCACATTTTCTTTATTCATTCATTACACAGCCATGGGATGTATGTAATAGAAAGTAAATAACTGGAATGTTTGGTAACCATTATGGTAGAACAAAAGAGATCATCTAACCTCAAGTATGCAGGGGTGGAACTTGATAAAAAATTTGCAGTCAGACTTTAAAATTAGATTGATTACAGCACATATATAAATAAAGTTTCAGATGAGATTGAGAGAAAGGATAAAGCAGAAATTAATTCTTTGGAAATAGTTTACCCAAGTTTGGTAAAAGCAGCAACTGAAAGAAACCATGAGGCTCAGTGACTATTAAAGATAGAATTAATACAAATACCATCTTATGCAGACACACCACATTCCACAGCTAGAGATAAGTAAATTTTTAAAGTGACTAGGAAATATTTCACTTTGCCTAGGAAAAATAAAAAATTGACTATGGATTTGTCATTATCACACTTGAGGCCATAAGTGTGAGGCCAAGTCTGAGGCTGAGGGCCACTGGACAATAAAAAAAAAAATTCAACCCAGATTCCTAAGTTCATCAAAATATGTGTCTCAACAACAAAACCAAAATAACAATATTTTTAAGTCTTGGATCAAGGCTCAGTTGGTAAGGCATTTTTCTGTCACACATGAAGCCCTTGACTCAATCCATAGCACTCTAATAAACTGGATGTGGTACTACATGTTTGTAATGTCAGCATTCTAGAGGTGAAGTCAGGCATATCTGAATTTAAAGGTCATCATTGGCTATATAATGTGTTTGGGACAGTCTGGGCTACATAAAGCTGCTGTGGGATGTCCTTCTGTATGCTGTGAATATATATTGCTCTGACTGGTTAGTAAAGAAGCAGCTCTGAGCCGGGCGGTGGTGGCGCATGCCTTTAATCCCAGCACTCGGGAGGCAGAGCCAGGCGGATCTCTGTGAGTTCGAGGCCAGCCTGGACTACCAAGTGAGTCCCAGGAAAGGCACAAAGCTACACAGAGAAACCCTGTCTCGAAAAAAAACCAAAAAAAAAAAAAAAAAAAAAAAAACAGAAGCAGCTCTGGCCTATGGCAAGTCAGATTATAGCCAGGCAGGAAATCCAAGAGAGAGACAGGAAGAAGAAAGGCAGAGGTGGGAGAGACAGGAGCCTGCCACCAAAGGAGCAAACAAGATGCCAGCAGATTGGTAACACCACAGCCACATGGTAACATACAGATTAATAGGAATGGGTTAGTGTAAGATGAAAGAGCAAGTTAGCAAGAAGTCTGAGCCATTAGGCCATTCAGTTTGTAAATAATATAAGCCTCTGTGTGTTTACTTGGGTCCGAGCTGCTACGTGTGGGACACAGAAAAACTTCAAGCTACATAAAGCCATGTCTCAAGGGAGAAAATAGATAAATTTTCAAAAAGGCATGCTGTAAGAAACACACAAAAATGGTTTTCAGGCTAAAGTGGGAAGTGGATCTTCAAAAGTGAATGAAAATATGTACAATAACTGCCTAGATAAATACAAAATAGACTTTTTCCCCCTTAATTTCTTTATAATGGAGATGATAGCCAAAGGGAAAAAAACATAGTATTTTATTTTGAGTTATACTCCTAGGAAACTACTTAAAAACAGAATGTCAATGCTTCTGCTGGGAGACTGGAAACAGACAATAGAATGTCCTAGAACTCACAGGATAGCTAGTCCTAAACTGAAAAGCCTCAATGATAACAACAGAGATCCTATGTCAAAACAAGATGTAAAGTGCAAAAACACTTCTGAAAGTTGTTCTCTGATCTCTATGCATTCACCATGGCACACACTCACAGACATAGACACACACAGACACACACACACACACACAGACACACACACACACACACAGACACACAGACACACACACACACTTGAACGCATGTCCGCTCACATGGACACAGACACACACAGACACAGACACACAGACACACACACACACACACACACACACACACACACACACACACTTGAACACATGTCCACTCACATGGACACAGACATACACAGACACAGACACACACAGACACAGACACACACAGACACAGACACACACAGGCACAGACACACTTGAACTCATGTCCACTCACATGGACACAGACACACACATTTTCTAGTTCATACCTCTAGGAACAATCAAACCTGGATTCAAAGCCTTTTCTTAGAGAATTTAAAATTGTTCTTTGGTATGGTTGTTGGTTATGCTAGCGGCACTGCCCCTCGTGGCTGGTCACCGCCCGCGGTGGCCATGCCAGTGGAGGAGCGTGCTGATTAAAAGAATCATAGCCATGGTTACCTTTTTAGAGCTTTATTGGGGGGGGAGACAGAGAAAGACAGACAGAGAGAGAGAGAGAGAGAGAGAGAGAGATGGGGTGAGAGGGAGAGAGGGGGACCGACGGCGGGGGGGAAGGAGCGGAAAGGAGAGGGAACAGACAGAGAGAGCCCACAGAGGGCTCAACCGCTTTTTTAGGCTGGGAAGCCGGCGAAGGCTGATGACGTAATTAAAGGACATAAATAAGGACCAAATCCTAACAATGGTCTTTCCACACAATGAGTTGTAGAATTACTAGGAGAAAAAAACAAAAAACAAAACACGAGCCAGTGACAATTTTAATGTGACTTTAAAAAAAGATTTAAGTACAAGTTGTTTTGCCTGCATGTATGTTTGTGCCCCTCAGAGGCCAGACGAGGGTAGTAGATCCCTGGGAACTGTAGTTACAGATGGTTGTAAGCTGTTATATAGATGGTAGGAATCAAAACAAGTTCTCTGGAAGAGTAGCAGGTTCTCTTAACTGCTAAATAACCTCTCCAGCCCCTAGCTAGATGACCCCAACTCACTACTGTTTTGTGGCTCTTAACTCAGTTCTCTGGGAATTCTATTCAATGAGAATCTATTTTATTTACTCTTCAGTGTTTAGCATTTCTGTGATTTGACCTCAGTTTTGTGATCTTTATGTAATACTTACTCTGTAAATTAATAACAATTTTATTAATAAGAATTAGTTTTTACTTTATTTAGTGTAGTTTTGCCTTTTTTAAATTGTATTCTGGGGCTTTGAGACAGAATATCACATGTAATTCTGGTTGGTCTATAACTTGTTATGTAGAACAATCTGACCTTGATCTATTGAGCACCTCTGGTCTCTGCTTCCCTTGTGGAGTTAAGGCATTATAGACATGTGCCACCATACTGGGCTATCATCATTTTCATAAAGCCAATACAGCAATGCACATTCTGATGCTTCTGTGTGTGGTGCAAATACCAAGATAGGAATTCCTGTTCTTGTATTGGGTTTATGAAAATGATAATAGCCAGTGGGACAGGTCTGTGATACCGATGAGCTTTGTGTCTGTCCAAAGTAGATTAAGGCAGGGCTGTAAGCTTCCCAACGTTCCTGCCTGAAAAGTAAATCAGAGGGAGACTTTAGAGCTATTATTTTTTTTTCAAAACAAACTCCAGCATGAAAGCTAGGAAGCCTTCAAAACTGCTGCCCCTGGGCTCTCACCCATCTTGCAGACAGATTGCTCAGCAGGAGATATTCAGGTTAAGGTTTTGCCTTCTGCTTTCTTTAGCAGCATTTCTCTTTTGTATTTAAGGTCTCATTCTTCAGCAGTCCACAGCTTTTTTCAGCCTGGCTAACACTGTTCACTTACTCCTCTCTCAAAAAGGAGCTACAAATGCTGCTAATGAATCCTAGCTAAATATTTGCAACCTTAATCAAAATACTATCAGACAAGAGATCAGTTTTCAGAAGGGAAATGGGTATAACACATCTTCATCATCTGCAAAGAAAGAGATTGCCAAAATTGTCAAACTGCAGAATTAAGTCTGAAATGGTTTGTGGAACAGTGAGCAGAACATGCTGACTAATGCTCAACTGCATGCCCAGTGCCCATTAGAGACTCGGACTTTTTTTTTTTTTTAATAACCTACACAGATGTACACCCAGGCTGAATGAGAGCCCATAAATATCATTTTTGATAAAAATGCACTGTTTTATGCATCTCTGAGTAAGGCTTACCATAGTGATCCATTATACTGCTTAAAGCTTTATCCTTCTGTGGAATATAAGAAAATGTTTTGCTTTCAACCTGAGATGTATTGCTTTTGTCTTTGCTGTGGGAGTCAAATAGGTTTTGAGATCAATTATCTCAAGCTACTTATAAGTTGGGACTTGCAAAATTTTCAAAGCAATGACTTAAGCATAATTGTATCAATTATTTCACAATATTTTGATGTTTTTGCAATTTTGATGTTCATGACACTCTGCAATACAATGAGTGCAAATGAAAATGACATAATATAATGAACAGAAAACCTAATTTGATTTCCACAGAAACATCAAAGTTCCTTTATAGAGCAACATACTACTTTGTACAATTCACAATGACTTGACTTAGTATAGGGTCCCTTGAGAAGGGACCTAGGTATTTGGAATGGCATTGCTCAACATTTCTTCAATTGAAAAAACAAAACATGTTTTTAATTTGGTAAAAATACAGGCATTCTGGCTTTAGCTGGTGTTTGCTTCAATTCCAAATGTTATAAAGTCTTTGTCCTGTTTATTCTTTTCCAATTTAAAAGAATAATCTTATGATGATTTATTTTTGTTCCGTGTGTATTTTGAACACAGCTTATAAACAATTTATGATCCTACATAAATCTAAAAATAAATCACTGCAGTTACTTGTTTTCTTAAAAACAGTGACTTGGGACCCTTTGGACTCTAACATTCTTTTATTAATGAAGACCTACTTAGAAGCATAATTACCTATATTTAATAAAAATAATTCATTAGTCAGTTTATATGGAGTTCATTATACCCCCAAAGGAAGGAAGGTGTTCATTAAATAATGTAACCACTGCTCAGGGGTCTATAGCAGATTCGAATTTTGAATCAAAGAACATAATACTAAAGACTCCTGAATACAGCTTACCCTTCCAAAGGACAGATGGACAGAAGAAAGAAAATATATCCTACCTCAAGGAATTTGTGTCTTTACCAGAATTCAGTATTGTGTCTGTAATTTATCACATGCTTGCTGTAGAATATTATTTTAAGATGTGTTAATTTGTATATGCTGTGGAACATTTGTTTAATGATGCAAAAATGTGTTGCACTCTTTTATGTTGCATTTGTTTAACTCTGTGAAGCTTTGTTACTTTGCCTGTGCTACACCTGATGGTCTAATGAAGAACTGAATGACCAATAGCAAGGCAGAAGAAAGGATAGGCAGGGCTGGCAGGCAGAGAGAATAAATAGGAGAAATCTGGGAGGAAAAGAAGGAGCAAGAGAACAAGGAGAAGAGGACTCTAGGGGCCAGCCACCCAGGCACACAGCCAGTCACAGAGAAAGAAGGAAAGAAACGGTATGCAGAAATAGAGAAAGATAAAAGCCCAGAGGTAGAAGATAGACAGGATAATTTTAGTTAAGGAATGCTGGCAAGAAACAAGCCAAGCTAAGGCTGGCATTTATAATTAAAATAAGTCTCCATATGTGATTTATTTGGGAGCTTGGTGATGACCTTCTATAAAATGAATTCTAAAAGGTCTTTTTAATAAAAACCCTGGTGCCAGATATCGGGGTAAATGCTGAAAGATCCTAGGAAACAAAAGAACAAGTCACTGCCACGTCTTAACTCTAGGACTCCTCAGCCTGAAAAGCCTTCAGTTCCTGTCTCCTCGTGCCTTGTATACCTTTCTCTACCCAGCTATCACTTCCTTCTTAGTGCTGGGATTAAAGCAAAGGCATGAGATCTCAAGTGCTGAGATTAAAGGCTTGTGATTCCCAAGTACTGGGATTAAAGGTGTGTGCCACCACTGCCTGGCTCTGTTTCTCTCCTAGACTGAGTCAATCTCATGTACTCCAGGGTGGCTTTGAACTCACAGAGATCCAAATGGATCTCTGCCTCCCCAGTGCTAGGATTAAAGCTGTGTGCCACCACTGCCTGGCATTTATGTTTAATCTAGTGGCTTGTTCTGTTATCTGATCTTCAGGCAAATTTTATTAGGGTACACAATATATAACCACATACCCCCAAAAGAGCAAAAACAACCAACAACACACACTTGCTAAGTAGCTGGACAATCCTGCTTCTTTTTGAAGGCACACAGAAATTTTTAGTAAGTCTCTAGGGATTGAAACACTGGGTTTCTTGTTTGTTCATAATTAGAAATGTGGCTGTAGTCATAGTTTGCATAGAATCACAGAAACAGTCTATGCAACAGCATGTACATTTGTGGTAAGCACTCAAATGGTGTCATTTAGTTCACTGGAAGGAGCCTTACTTGACTAAACACCTTACACACTCTAGACTAGAAGTAGGGAGGTCAGAAACTAGATTTTACTTTAAAAAGTATGTTTTAAATTATGTCATACAAAAAGAGTAAGGTTTATTTGATTTTCATATAATTAGACTAATAGTAACCCCAGTGGAATACTGTGATTATTGGAATGACAATGACCCCCATGGGCCCAGATTTGAATGCTTGGTCCCTAGTTGGTGCACTGTTTAGAAAGGACTGGGAGGGAAGAGGTATGTCAGTGGGTATGCTTTTAGGTTTCAAAAGGCAGATCTGATCTCTTTCTCTCTGCCTCCAACTTGCCAATAAAATGTAAGCTACTGATCCAGCACCTGTATGCTGCCATCCTACCTGCCATGATGATCATGAACTAATCCTCTGAAATTGTAAACAAGACCACAGTCTAGTGCTTCATAATATAAGTTGCCTTGATTATGATGTCTCTTTATAGCACAGAAAAATATCTAAGAAAAACATTTCAAAGGATATTAATAAAAGGAAGCATCCTCCTCTAAACATCAAACATAAGAATGAAATACCAGATTGTAAATATCACAACTGGAGCATGACAAAAATCACTCAGAATGCTGCTGAGTGAATAACTCATGTCCACTCACAGATTGCCCTCTGGCTCCCTTCTAAATTCCACAGAAATTATGTTTTTTTTTATTTGAGAAGCATTGTATTTATTTATTTTATAATTTAATTTTACATATTAGCCACGCCTTCCCTTGTTCTTCCCCCTCCTGCCCCCACCCCCATCTTCCCCCCAGCCCACCCCCCATTCTCATTTCCTCCATGGCAAAGACTCCCCTGAGGATTGAGTTCAACTTGGTAGATTCAGTCCAGGCAGGTCCAGTCCCCTCCTCCCAGGCTGAACCAAGGGTCCCTGCATAGGCCCCAGGTTCCAGCCAGCACATGCACTGAGGACAGGTCCCGGTCTCACTGCCTGGATGTCTCCCAAACAGATCAAGCTAATCAACTGTCTCACTTATCCAGAGGGCCTGATCCAGTTGGGGGCTCCTCAGCTATTGACCTACTCTGGTGATAGGATGGCCAAACACCCTAATTGTCATGTTAGAAACCTCATCCAATGACTGAGGGAACGGGATGCAGAGATCCACAGCCAGGCCCCAGGTAGAGCTCCAGGAGTCCAATTGGTGAGAAAGAAGAGGGTTTGTATGAGTGAGAATTGTTGAGGCCAAGATTGGAAAAAGCACAGGGACAAATAGCCAAACGAATGAAAACACATGAACTATGAACCAATAGCATTTTATTTATTTATTACAATTTAATTAATTAATTTAGTTTAAATCCCAACCATAGTCTCCCCTCTCTTCTGTCCTCCTACTCCCTCCCCCTACTTCCTTTCTGCTCCCCACCCCATCCACCTCTCCTCAGAAACAGGAAGGCTTCCCATGGGCACCAGAAAAGCATGCTATACCGAGTACTTCCCCCTGTATTCAGGCTAGGCAAAGCAATCCAGCATGAGGAATAGGTTCCCAAGAGCCAGCCAAAGCATGAGGGACAGCCCCTGCTCCCATTGCCAGGAGTCCCACAAATAGATCAAGTTATACAATGGTCCACACATATGTGCAGAGGATCTAGGTCAGTCCCATGCAGGCTCCCTGGTTGTTGGTTCAGACTCTATGAGTTCCCATGAGCCTAGACTAGCCATTTCTGTAGGTTTTCCTCTGATATCCCTGATCCTCCTGCCTCCCACAATACCTCCTCCCTCTCCTCAGCAGGATTCCCAGAGCTTGATCTGATGTTTGGCCATGGGTGTCTGAATCTGCCTCCATCAGTCACTGGATAAAACCACCCAGTGACAACCAGGGTAGTCATCAATCTGACCACAGGGATGGTCAGTTCAGGCCATACATACACTACTGCCAGGAGTCTCAGCTGGGGCCATCCGTCTTGCATCAGCCTTCTACCTGCTGCTGAATCCCCCCCATCCCCACTCCCACTTTACAGTCATCTCTCTCAGCACTCTCCCTCTCCACCCATACCACATCCTGATCCCTCAAGTTCTTATCCCACCCTCCCCAAGTTCACTCAGGAGATCTCATCTAGTTCCCCTTTCCAGGGAGATCAATGTGTCTCATGTTGGGCCTTCCTTGTTACCTAGACTCTCTGGGTCTGTGAATTGTACCATGGTTATCTTTTACATTTAATATCCACTTATGAATGAGTACATGCCATGTTTGTATTTCTGGGCCTGGGTTAACTCACTCAGGATGAATTTTTCTAGTTTCATCCATTTGCCTTCAAATTTAACAGCTGAGTAATACTCCATTTTATAAATGTTCAACATTTTCTTTATCTGTTTCCTTTGAGAAGCATTTAGGTTGTTGTCATGTTCCGGTTATTACAAAAAAAGCTGCTATGAATATAATTGAGCAAGTGTCCTTGTGGTATGATTGAGCATCCTTTGGGTATATGACCAAAAGTGGTATTGCATGGTCTTGAGGTAGATTGATTCCCAATTCTCTGAGATATCACCATATTGATTCCCAAAGTGGCTGTATAAGTTTGCACTCCCACTAGCAGTGGAGGAGTGTTCCCCTTAGTCTACTTCCTCTCCAACATAAGCTGTCATTGGTGTTTTTGATCTTAGCTATTCTGACAGGTGTAAGATGGAATCTCAGAGTCTTTTTGATTTGCATTTGCCTGATGACTAAGGATGATGAACATTTTTTTAAGTGTTTTTCAGCCATTGGAGATTCTGCTGTTGAGAATTCTGTTTAGGTCTCTATACCATTTTTTAATCAGATTATTTTTTTTTATGTCTAGTTTCTTGAGTTCTTTATGTATTGCGGAAATCAGACCTCTCTCAGATGTGGGGTTGGTAAAGATCTTTTCCCATTCTGTAAGCTGCTATTTTGTCCTTTTGAAGGTGTTCTTTGCCTTACAGAAGCTTTTCAGTTTCATGAGGTCCCATTTATTAATTGCTGATCTTAATGTCTCTGCTACTGGTATTCTATTCAGGATGTTGTCTTCTGTGCTAAAGTGTTCAAACTATTCCCCACTTTCTCTTCTATTATATTCAGTGTAACTGGATTTATGTTGAGGTCTTTGATCTATTTGGACTTGAGTTTTGTGTAGGGTGATCGATATTGATCTATTTGCAATCTTCTACCTGCCAACATCCAGTTATGCCAGCACCATTTGTTGAAGATGCTTTATTTTCTCCACTGTATAGTTTTGGCTTCTTTGTCAAAAATCAAATGACTGTAGGTATGTGGATTTATGCCTGGGTCTTTGATTTGAATCCATTGATCAATGTTTCTGCTTTTACGCCAATACTATGCTATTTTTATTACTACAGTTCTGTAGTAAAGCTTGAGATGAGGGATGGTGATACCTCCAAGCTGTTCTTTTAATACACAGAAGTGTTTTAGCTATCCAGGGATTTTGTTTTTCGATCTTCATTTTTTGTTTTTGATTTTGTTTTTTGATATGAAGTTGAGTATTGTTCTTTCAAAGTTTATCTGATCTTTGTTTAGCTTTGGTATCTATCAAGAAACTTGTCCATTTCTTTTAGATTTTCCAATTTTTTTGGACAGGTTTTTGAAGTATGACCTAATTATTCTCTGGATGTCCTCAGTGTCAGAGTTATATCCTCGTTTTTGTTTCTGTTTTTGTTATTTGGATGTTCTTTCTCTGTCTTTTAGTTAGTTTGGATAAAGGTTTGTCTATCTTGTTGATTTTCTCAAAGAACCAATCATTTGCTTCATTGATTCTTTATATTGCTTTCTTTGTTTTTATTTTATTGATTTCAGCCCTCAGTTTTATTGTTTCCTCATCTTTATTTCTCTTTGGTGTATTTGCTTCTTTTTGTTCTGGAGATTTCAGATGTTCTGTTAAGTTGCTATTATGAAATTTCTCCAAATTCTTTGTGAAGACACTTAGTCCATGAACTTTCCTCTTAGCACTACTTTTCATTATGTGCCATGAGTTTGAGTATGTTGTGCATTCATTTTCATTGAATTGTACAAAGTCTTTCATTTCTTTCTTTATTCTTTCCTTAACCCAGTGGTAACTCAGTTGAGAGTTCTTTTGTTTCTATGAGTTTGTAGACTTTCTGTACTTTGTGTTGGTGTTGAACTCCAACTTTAATCCATGATGATCTGATAAGATATTATGTGTTGTTTCAATTTTTTAATCTTTTAAGATTTGCTTTGTCAATGAGAGAGATACCATGATGGAGGGAGATATCATGGGGTTAGAGAGAAACCCAGTGCTAGGGAAGTTGCCAGGAATCCCCAAGGATGACCCCAGCTTGGACTACTAGAAATAGTAGAGATGGTGCTTAAACAACTGGTTTGCCCCAGTGATCAGATTGGTGAATGCCCTAACTGTTATCACAGAGCTTTTCTCCAATGACTGATGGAGGCAGATGCAGAGATCCACAGCCAATCACCAGGCAGAGCTCCAGGAGTTTAGTCAGAGACAGAGAAGAAGGATTCTATGAGCAAGTATATCACAATCATGATGGGGACACCTGCAGAGATGACCAAACCAAACTAATGGAAACTCATGAAAGTTGGATCAATGGCTGTGGAGCCTGCATGGGATTGGACTAGGCCCTCTGCATGGTGAGATAGTTGTAGCTTGATCTGCTTGGGGGACCCCCTGGAGGTAGAATCAGAATCAACCCCTGGTGCATGAGGAGGTTTTTTGGAGCCCACTACCTATGATGGGACACCTCATGCAGCCTTGAAGCAGGGGGAAGGGCTTGGACTTGTCTCTACTGAATGTACCTCCCCATGGGAGGCCTTGTCTTCTTGTTGGGGGAAGAGTGGGGGTGGGTTGGGAGCAAGCTGGGGGGCAGGAGGAGGGAAGAGGGGGTATTTGATTGTTGTGTAAAATGAATGACAAATTTTTCTTAATAAAAAAAAAATTTTAAAAAGAAAGAAAGAAAAGACTTGCTTTGTGAATGAGTATGTGGTCAATTTTGAAGGGTTCCTTGAGGTGCTGAGAAGAAGGTGTATTCCTTGTTGTTTGGGTGAAATATTCTGTAGATATTTGTTAGGTCCATTTGAGTCATAACATCTGCTAGTTCCATTATTTCTTGGTTTAGTTTCTGTCTGGATGACCTGTCCATTGGTGAGAATGGGATGTTAAACTCTCCCACTATTAATGTGTGGGGTTCAATATGTGATTTAAGCTTTAATAATGTTTCTTTTATAAATCTGGGTGCCCTTCTATTTGGGGAATAGAAGTTCAAAATTGAGACATTATCTTTGTGGATTTGTCCTTTGGTGAATATGAAATGTCCTTCTCTATACCTTTTGATTATTTTTGTTTTGAAATTTATTGTGTTAGATATTAGGATAGCTACACCAGCATGGATTTTAAGTCTGTTTGAATGGAATATCTCTTTCCAACCCTTAACTCTCAGATAATGTCTGTCTTTAATATTGAAGTTTGTTTCTTATATGCAGTGTAATGATGGATCCTGATCTGTATCCATTCCATTAGCCTGTATCATTTTATTGGTCAATTGAGTCCATTGATATTGAGAGATATTAATAATGGTGATTACTAATTCCTGCTATTTGTTGTTGTTGTTGTTGGTGGTGGTGGTGGTGGTGGTGGTGTGTGTATATGTTTCCCTCTGTTGTGGGATTATCTATTGCCTATGTTTTTGTGGGTGTAGCTAACATCCTTGGTTTAGAGTTTTCCTCCTATTACCTTCTGCATATAGCTGGGTTTGTGGATAGATATTAAGTTTGACTTTTTCATGAAATATCATGTTTTCTCCATCTATGATGATTGAAAGTTTTGCAAGCATAGTAGTCTGGGCTGGTATCCATGGTCTCCTAGAGTCTGCGTGAGGTCTGTCCAGGCTCTTCTTGCCTTTAGAGTCTCCATTGAGAAGTCAGGTGTAATTTTGATAGGACTGCCTTTATATGTTACTTTTCCTTTTTTTTGCACTTTTAGTATTCTTTTTTATTTTCTATGTGTAATGTTTTTATTATTATGAGGCAAAGGGACTTTTTCTGGTTCAGTCTATTTGGTGTTCTGTAAGATTCTTGTACATTTATAGGTATGTCATTTAGGTTGGGAAAATTTTGTTCTATAATTTTGTTGAATATATTTTCTTCTCCTTCTATTCCTATTATTATTAGGTTTGGTCTTTTCACAGTGTTTCAGATTTCCTGGATGTTTTTTGTTAGAAATTTTTTTTAGCATTTTTTGACCCATGAATCCATTTCCCCTACTGTATCTTCAATGCCTGAGATTTTCTCTTCCATTTCTTGTATTCTGTTGGTGATGCTTACTCAGGTTTTCCATTTCCAGAATTCTCTCGGATTGTGTTTTCTTTATTGCTTCTATTCCCCTTTACAGATCTTGAACAGTTTTATTTGTTCTCATAATATGTTCCGCCCCCCCCCCCCCCCGCCCCCATCTTGGTTGCCTTGACATTCTTTAAGAGATTTATTGATATCCTCCAATTTCTTGGTTATCTTTTCCTTCAGTTCATTAAGGGATTTTCCAATTTCCTCTTATTTAAGGACCTCTATCATCTTCATAAAGTTACTGTAAAGGTAGTTTTCTTGGGCTTCAGCTGCATTGGGATGTTTAATTTTTGTTGTCATAGGATAGCTGGTTTCTGATGGTGACATATTGACCTTTCTATTACTGATTGTGTTCTTACACTGGAGTTTAAGCATCTGCATTTGGGGGTGATTAGACCTGGTGTTGTATTATTTTGATTGTCATTATTAGTATATTATATATTTATGAATTTATCCGTTTGCCGAAATTTTATCTGTGAGCACAAAATTCACAATTATGATGGTTGTGTTTGCTGCATATGGCAATGAAGCCCCACTTATCATGTAAGCAAACACATTCTCAGAAGAAATCAAAGGAAGAGAGCTGGCTTCTCCACCTTCCTTTTCATAAGCGTGCATACATATCTTTTCCTTGACACCATACCGAATCCCTCAATTTTCACATTTTTCTGCTAGTTTTTGGAGATGATAATGTTTAAGGGGCCCCTTAGGCTAAGAGCTAATGTTCTGGCTAGTCCTAAGTGTATCACATGGGTACTGGCAATCAAACCTGGATCCTCTGGAAAGTGAATTCTCCTAATGTCTAGGTCATTCCTCAAGCCCCTTTTCCAATATTTCCTTTTAATATTTTGTGCCAACTTTATAGAATATAACTGCTACAGAAGTGGATAAATAACTACATTTGTATGTTAACTGTTACTGACAATTTTTTCTTCTTAATTTTACCAAAAGAAGTTAAAAGCTATTTGCTTGTAGTTAGCTGAATTGGCAAAAAATAATAGAAAGAAAAATAGCAAAATCTGTTTATTATAAATAAATTTGTTTTTTTAAAAAGATGGTAAGTGTAGTTTGAGGGACTTAATTTACTTTATATCTAAATCTTTATTGTATATTTCATACTATATAGTTTCTTTGAGTGTCTATGTCACAACTGTCTATAAAAAGACACAGGCTAAAGGAAAGGATATGAAAACAGCATCCATCCTTCTCCTGCATATAAGAAACACACCTGAATTTCAAAGACAGACACTACCTCAGAATAAAGGGTTGGGAAAAGACTTTCCAATCAAATGGACTTAAAAAGCAAGCTAGTGTAGTTATCCTAACATCTAACAAAATAGACTTCAAACTAAAATTAATCAAAAGAGATCGAGAAGGACATTTTATATTCATCATAGGGAAAATCCATCAAGATGAAATCCCAATTCTGAACCTTTATGCCTCAAGTACAAGAGAACCAACATATGTAAAAGAAACATTACTAAAGCTTAAATTGCATATCAAACCCCATAAATTAATAGTGAGAGATTTCAACACCCAACTCTACCACTGGACAGGTCTGCCAGACAGAAACTTAACAGAGAAATAAGAGAACTAACAGATGGTATGACTCAAATGGATATAATAGACATCTCCAGAACATTCTACCCAAACACAAAAGAATATACCTTCTTCTCAGCACCCCATGGAACCTTCTCTAAAACTGACCACATACTCAGTCACAAAATAAATCTCAACAGATACAAAAAAAAAAATGAATAACCTAAATTTTTTCAGAGTGCCATGGCTTAAAGTTAGAATTAAACAACACAAATTACAGAAAGCCTACAAACTCAGGGAAACTGAGTAATGTTCAAGTGAATCATCACTGGGTCAAAGAAGAAATAAAGAAAGGAATTAAATACTTCCAAGAATTCAATGAAAATGAATGTACAACATGCTGAAACTTATGGGACACTATGAAAGCAGCACTAAGGGGAAAGTTCATAGCACTAAATATCTAAATAAAGAAGTTGGAGAAACCTCACACTAGCAACTTAACAGCACATCTGAAAGCTCTAGAACAAAAATAAGCAAACTCAGGAGTAGATGACAAGAAATAATCAAATTGAGGGCTGAAATCAATAAAATAGATTTTTTTATATTAAAAGAACAAAGAGAGCAGTACAAAGAATCAATGAAACAAAGAGTTGATTCTTTGAAAAAATCAACAAGATAGACAAGCCCTTATCCAAACTAATCAAAAGGCAGAGAGAATATACAGATTAACAAAATCAGAAAGGAAAAGGGAGACATAACAACAGATAATGAGGAAATCCACAGAATCATAAGGTCATACTTAAAATACTTCACTCCTCAAAATTGGAAAATCTAAAAGAAATGAACAATTTTATGCATAGATACCACAAACCCAAATTAAACCAAGACCAGATAAACAATTTAAATAGACCAATAACCCCTATGTAAATAGAAGCAGTCATTAAAAGTCTCCCAACCAAAAAAAAAGCCCAAAGCCAGATGATTTCAGTGAAGAACTCTATCAGAATTTCAAAGAAGAGCTAATACCAATAGTACTTAAGTTGTTCCACATAATAGAAATAGAAGGGACATTGCCAAATTCTCTTTATGAGGCTATAAGTTACCTGGACAACCAAACCACACAAAGGTGCAACAAAGAAAGAGAATTACAGACCAATCTCCCTCATGAAAATTGATGCAAAAATACTCAATAAAATACTGTATTTTGGCACAGGAGACCATTTCCTAAATATAACACCAGTAGCACAGACAATGAGAGCAAGAATTAATAAATGGGACCTTGTGAAACTGAGCAGCTTCTGTAAGGCAAAGAACACAGTAAGACAAAACAATAGCCTACAAAATGGGAGAAGATCTTCACCAACCTCACATCTGACAGAGGGCTGATCTCCAAAATGTATAAAGAACTCAAGAAACTAGGCAGCAAAATACCAAACAATTCAATTAAAAAATGGGCTACGAAGCTTAACAGAATTCTCAACAGAAGAATCCCAAATGGTCAAAAGACATTTAAGAAATTTCTCAACATCTTTAGTCATCAGGGAAATGCAAATCAAAACAACTCTGAGATACCATCTTACACCTGTCAGAATGGTTAAGATCAAAAACACTGATGACAGCTTATGTTGGAAAGGATGTGGAGCAAGGGGAGCACTCCTCTACTGTTGGTGGGAATGCAAACTTGTACAGCCACTCTGGAAATCAGTATGATGACTTTTCAGAAAATTGGAAATCAACCTTCCTCAAGACCCAGTGATACCACTCTTAGGCATATACCCAAGGGATGCTCAATTATACCACAAAGACATTGCTCAACTGTGTTCATAGCAACATTATCTGTAATAACCAGAACCTGGAAACAACTTAAATGCTTCTCAAGCAAAGAATGGATAAGAAAAATGTAGTATACATACATATACTCAGCTGTAAAAAATAATGACATCATGAAATTTTCAGGCAAATGGATGGAACTAGAAAATATCATCCTGAATGAGGTAACCCAGATCAGAAAGACAAACATGGTATGTACTCACTCATAAGTTGATACTAGATGTAAAGCAAAGGATAATCAGATTACAACCCACAACTCCAGAGAAGATAGAAAACAAGAAGGACCTTAATAGGGATGTATGGATCACCTTGGGAAAGGGGAAATAGAGGAGATCCAGATGAGTAAACTGATGATGAGGGGGCAGCAATATAGGGGAAGGGATGGGGATGTGAACATGAGAGAATGGGATGGTCCAGGTGGGGGAGGGACAGAGTGGAAGAACAATGAAAGAGATATCTTGATAGAAGGAGACATGGGGATAGAGGAGAAACCTGGTGTTAGGTAAATTTCCAGGAATCCACAAGAACAACCCCAGATTATACTAGCAGCAATAGTGGAGAGGATGCTTGAACTGGCCTGCCCCAATAATCATATTGATGGATACTCTAACTGTCATCATAGAGCCTTCATCCAGTAGCTGATGGAAGCAGATGCAGAGATCCACAGCTATGCACCAGGCTAAGCTCTGGGAATCCAGTTGAAGATAGCAAAGAGAAATTATATTAGCAAGGTAGGGGTCAAGATCATGATAAGGAAATGTACAGAGACAACTGAACCAAGCTTGTAGGAACTCATGAAATTTAGACCGACAGCTGTGGAACATGAATAGAACTGAACTAGGCCCTCTGCATATAGGAGATAGTTGTGAAGCTTGGTCTGTTTGAGGGACCTCTGGCAGTGGGATCAGGATCTATCCCTTGTGCATGAGCTGGCTTTCTGGAACCCATTACCTATGGCTATACACCTTGCTCACTCTTGGTGCAGGGTGGGCAGGGCCTTGGTCCTGCCTCAACTAAATGTATCAGGCATTGCTGACTCCCCATGGGTGACTCTACCCTTTTAGGGGAGGAGATGTAGGGTGAGTCAGGGGAGGGGGGGATACAGGGGGAGGTGTGGAGTGGGAGGAGGGATAAGAGGGGGAACCTATGGTTGGTATGTAAATTGAATAAAAAATTTTAAATAAAAATGTATTTTCAAATTAACAAAAAATAAAGGCAGTTTTAGGACGCAGGGATGCAGAAAAAAATATTCTTTGTGTTAATCATGAAGCTAAAATATTTCTATGTGCATTGTACTGGTCAGTATTTGTCAACTTGACACAATTAGAATCACCTGGGAAAAGATGCCTCAGTTGAAGAATTACCTTAACCATAATGGTCTGTGGTCTGTAGCAGGAAGGTTTGTCCAGTCCCACCTGGCACCATGGTATCAAGCCGCTTTTAAAATAATCACTCAGAGGCTTAATATTATTTACAAGCTGTGTGTCCTATGACAGGCTTCTTGCTAGCTAGCTCTTATAACTTAACCCATTTCTATTAATCTATTAGTTGCCATGTGGCCGTGGCATTATAAGTCTGCCAGCATCTTGCTGCTCCTTCAGTGGCAGCTGGTGTCTCTTCAGACTCCTCTTTTCTCTTTCCTATCCTTCTCCTTGGATTTCCCATCAGCTTCTAACCTGCCTTGCCATAGGCCAAAACAACTTATTTATTACCCAATGGGAGCAACATATATTCACCATGTACAGAAAGACATCCCCCAGCAGTGGTCGAATCTGTGGGGCATTTTATTGATTAATGATTGATGTAGGAGGAGCTGACCCACCATGGGTGGTGCAATCCCTGGGCAAGTAGGCTTACCCTGTATAAGAATGGTAGCTGAAGCTTGCTGTGAAGTATAAATGCAAGCCAAAGAAACCTCTCCTCCCCAAGTAGCTTTGATCAACATTTTACCACACTAACCGAAATGCAAACCAGGATAGCAATTGCCACTAGCATGTAGGTGGTGCTGCTATGGACCTGACCAGGTTGTATTTCAGGATTGTGCTGGCATTTGGTACTTGTGGCTGGAAAAACTGTTGAGTGTTCAGAGATAATGTGATACTCTGTGGTAGTTTCAAAGCTAAAATTCAGAGAGAAGTTTAAGAATTCTTCAAAGAGCATTGGGGCTGTTCATGTGATATTAAGAATTTGAATTAAGCCAGGTGGTGGTGGCACATGCCTTTAATCCCAGAACTCAGGAGGCAGAGGCAGGCAAAACTCTGTGAGTTTGAGGCCACCTTGGGCTACAGAGTGAGTTCCAGGAAAGGCTCCAAAGCTACACAGAGAAACCTTGCCTCAAAAAACAAAAAACAGAAACAAAAAAAACAAAACAAAACAAAACAAAAAACAGAAAAGAAAAGAATTTGAATGAAGAATCTAAGGAAGTGAAACCTTTGCTTTACAGAAATAATAGATTAACTGGTTAGCTAGGGCTAAAAAAATCATCTGTGATTAATAAGAGACCATCAACATTTAGGCAAATCTGGACCCTGTGGCATATTAAAACTGAATAGCCAGAGAGGTGTGGAACACTCAGTGAGGCAGAAAACTCAGGAGCATATGAAGGTCGAGTCTAGGTGAAGGCAAGAAAGGCTTTCCAAATAGGAATTATTTGGAAATAATAATAGCTGCGTCAGAAACTGCTGCCTGCTGAAGGCAACCATGGTAACACCTGGAGTGATTTGGCAAAATGGAGGTTATTGTTGCTATGGATAAGACATGACAGATTGATGATGGAAAGGTTTCATTAAAGAATAAAAGAGAGAAGAAATGTGCAAAAAATTCAATGATTTCACCTATAGAAAAGAAGCAGAGAAATAAAAAGCAACACAGAGGTCTGCCTATTAGAAATGTGCAATCCACTGATACTTATGTAATTGATAATTATAATGAAAGTATATTTTACTGTGTTATGAGTTTCTCAAGCTTACAATTGCTGACTGATTTTAAATCCAAATTGAATCCATGTAGGACTTTTTATTCAATGTTTTTTGACACAGGGTCTTTCATTGACCTCAAACTGTCTGGCTAGACTAGGATGTCTGGCCAGTGATTCCCCAGGTATCTACCTGTCTTCATCTCCTCAGAATTGGGATTGCTAGTGTGTAATACTACACCTGGCTTTTTTAAAAATTCATCTTATGGGATTGGAATCAGCCTCAGGTTTTCATGTATGTATAATAAGCACATTATCTATTGATCTATTTGTTAGCCTATAAAGTGAAGTGTTGAATGAGGTATTTTAGACAAAATATACTGGGATATTTTGCTCAAGTATTTTGGTTACCTAATAAAATGATAGTTTAATATGAAGATAGTTAATGTAGGCACAGGCTGCTTTTCTTTATCCATCATATGTGTGTGGACACCTTGTCCTAAAAGACAAGTCAACCAGAAAGCCCAACCACAAAACTTAGGGGAAACTTTAAGTTCAGTTTCCCAGAAGAATGATGGTCATGTGGAAAGTGATTGGACAAAACAGGATGATCTCATAATATTGGAACAGGGGAGAAGCTGGGTCTGTTTAGGTTGTCCTGCCTTCTCTGTGTAACATTCCTTCTTTTGGTGATGGAGTGGGGCCCATAAAGAATGGGGCGCGGCCGGGCGGTGGTGGCGCACGCCTTTAGTCCCAGCACTTGGGAGGCAGAGCCAGGCGGATCTCTGTGAGTTCGAGGCCAGCCTGGTCTCCAAAGCGAGTTCCAGGAAAGGCGCAAAACTACACAAAGAAACCCTGTCTCGAAAAACCAAAAAAAAAAAAAAAAAAAAAAAAAAGAATGGGGCGCATCAAGGGAAAAGAGAGAGAATGGTCATTGCAGGTGTTATGTTACATTTCTTACAGAGAAATTATGATTTCTGTGGCATGTCTTTGGGAAGAGGAATGCTGGATTCTATGATTTGACTAGGGGAAGAAAGAGAAACCAGAGTTAAGAGGAAAGAGTAAGTCAAAGAGACTTTGACTCCGAATATGCTCCCATCTCTGTACTAAAGTGATATGCTTAGAGCCATTTTGTTTGGAAACCTAACATTAAATTTTAGTTACGAAATAGTAATTTCTAGGCAAATCGCACCAGAAATAATAAAATTGACCAGGCACATTTTATTGTGTAAATTATGGTTCTCAGTAGTGAAAATTAACTGCACTGGGTATTTTCTGAATTTTAAAAATCAGAGTTTAAATGGAATAAAAGTTAAAACATCTTTGGCGTCTTTTCTAAATCACCGATTAGTCTTCGTGGTTTTTTTTGTTGTTGTTGTTGTTATTATTATTTTGTTTTGGTTTGGTTTTTTGAGACAGGATTGCTCTGTGTAACAGGCTGTCCTGGAACTGCTCTGTAGACCAGGCTGGCCTTGAACTCATAGAAATCGACCTGCCTCTCTCTCCCAAGTATGGGGATTAAAGGCATGCACCACCACTGTCCAACAATCTTCATGTCTTTAAATGAAAAATTTATGCAAGATTGGCAAACTTATTGGTAAAAGTAAAACCTATTTATGTAGATTTAGAAATTGGCTATTTTTGATTCCTTTTGGACAATCCAAGGACATTATTGCAAGTAGATAAAGAGAAAACAGAACAAACAAACATTCTTTTTTTCCTTAGGTGTCACAGTGAATACTAAGTAAAAATTAAAATATTTTTATAATATTATATCAGTCACCAAATCTGACAATATTACACTTATGTATTAATAATCATATGTGCTTAGAAGAAAATACCTATTAAAAAAGAATTGTCCTTTCTATTGTTTATAATACTGTTAAAAATCATATTGAGAAAGGAGTCGTATTGCAACTGTTTACTCTATTTAGCTACATAGAAGCAGTGATTTGAAGACATCTTTGTTATGTGTGAGTCAGAGTATGTTTAATTTAACATTTTCTTTTTTATTATTATTAAGAAATTTTTATTATTAAGAAATTTTCAATTCATTTTACATACCAACCACAGATTCCCCCTCTCTTTTCTCCCCCCTCCCCCATCCTTCCCCCTCAACACCCCCCTTCCCACCTCCTCCAAGGCAAGGTCTCCTGTGGGGAGTCAGCAGAGCTTGGTACATTCAGTTGAGGCAGGTCCAAGCCCCTCCTCCCTGTACCAAGGCTGCACAAGGTGTCCCACCATAGGCACTTGGCTCCAAAAAGCCAGCTCATGTACCAGAGATGGATCCCGACCCCACTGCCTGGGGGCCCCTAAACAGTTCAAACTGAACAACTGTCTTGCCTATTCAGAGGGTCTAGTCTAGTACCATGGGGGCTCCACAGCTATTGGTCCACAGATCATGGGTTTCCACTAGTTTGGTTAGCCCTCTCTGTACGTTTTCCCATCATGATCTCAATGTGCCTTGCTTATAGAATCCCTTCTCTCTCATCAATTGGACTCCTGGAGCTTGGCCTACTGACTGGCCACGGATCTCTGCATCTGCTTCCATCAGTCACTGGATGAAGGCTATATGATGACAGCTAGGGTAATCACCCATCTGATCACCAGAGTAGGCCAGTTCAGGTACCCTCTCGACTACTGCCAGTAGCCTAAGGTGGGGTCATCCTTGTGGATTCCTGGGAACTTCCCTAGCACTCTGTTTCTCCCTATTCCCATGATGTCTTCATTTATCATTATATCTCTTTCCTTGCTCTCCTACTCTGTCCCTGTTCCTGCTCTAACCTCTCATTCTCATATGTTCTCATTCCCCATCCCTTGCCCTCTACTACCCCCCCAACCCCCAGTTTGCTCATGTAGAGCTCATCTATTTCTCCTTTATTGAGTGATCCATATGTCCCTCCTTGGGTCCTTCCTGCTAGCTAGCCTCCCTGGAGCTGTAGGTTGCAGTCTGGTTATCCTTTGCTTTACATCTAGTATCCACTTATGATTGAGTA